>NC_041391.1:693571078-693629118 GCF_002162155.2 Triticum dicoccoides
GGCTTTGACGACTGGCCCGATGATGACGAGGCCGATCCCATTCCGCGCCGCCAGCCGGTGACCGACCCCAAGGCGCCAGCCCATCCGGCGGGCCGACCGCACGAGGCAGCGCACAAAAGCGCCGAGCGGCGCCGACTCTCATCAGAGGCCGGTCGAAGAAGCCCAAGGGATCCGCGACGGCGACCAAGCGGGACGAGGCGGCCGCGAAGGCGGCCCGCTTCCGCAAAGTGGTGAAGCCGCCGCAGGCGGTCTTGGCGTAAGTTTTGGCCCTTACGCACTTTTTCTTTCTTTCTTTAGTCGATGTTCTTCTAAGCCCTTTCTCCGTTTTGCCAACCAGGGCCCCGCTTTCTCTTGAGCGGACTACCGCCGCCTCCATAGTCGGCGGAGCAGGAGGATCTGCGGCTCCCGTCGCATAGACCCCCGCGTCGAGCTTCAGGCGGCGACGGAGCGGAACGCGCGGGAGGCGCGGGAGGATCGGGAGGCGGAGGAGCGAAGGGCAGCCGCCGCCAAGTCGGCCCAGGAGACGACGGCGGAGTCGGTCGAGGCGCACTCCGATGTAGCAGCCAGGGCCCGGGCAGAAGCCGAGGCCGCAGAGAGGGCAGCGGAGGCCCTGCATGGCCAGCCTCCGTAACTTGTCATCCCCCTCCGCTCCGCGGTCCCGGGCGTCCCGGTGCCCCCGACGGAGGAAGTCGGCCGCGACCCGCCGGCGATGGAGAGAGAGGGGGGCGACGTAGTCATACCGGAGGGAGAAGTGGTACCGCCTCCGTCGGCCGGGACTGGCCAAGGCGGCTAGCCCGAGGTGCCGCCTGAGCAGCCGGTGGGAGGAGAGCTGACTGCAACGGTGGATCTTATAGTCCTGTCGCCGACTCGTCGGCTTGCGGGGAGGGCGGCTTCAGAGCCGGATCCGCAGAGGGCGGCCGGCTCCAGCTCGTTTTCGCATGATCTAGAGTCGGCCACAGCTAGCTCGCCGGGGTGGATGTCGGGCGGTGGGACGGCTGCGCTGAACTTGGCGGCGCAAGATGTTCGCAGCCGGCTTCAGGCTCAAGCCACCGCGCTGCAGCAATGTACCCGAGAGTTTCTTGCGACCCGGGCGGTCATTCAGGTGAGTTTTTCTTGCTCATGATTTTTTCTGTGGGGGCGCGTCAGCGCACCCACTGGGTGTAGTACCCGAGTTCCGAGCCGGCTGCTGAGCAGGCGGCTAGAAACTTCTTCAAAGACTTTGCCTTACTGATTTGCTGTTGCCTTCGCAGGATTATCACAACCTCCACGCCGCTACCTTCAACTCCCAGGTCCGATAGGCAAACAAAGGACCGCCGATCTGACGGAGAGCTGGCGTGAGTGTCTTTGTCTCTTTATCTCATGTGGGGGCGCGTCAGCGCACCCACTGGGTGTAGTCCCCGAGATTCGGGCCGACTGCTGAGCATTCGGGTCGGATCTTTCTCGCCGACTTCTTGCTTAACTTCTTATTTCCATATTGGCAGGAGCCAACACCGAGTTGAGGCAATAGCTGGGTGTGGCCCAGACCGCCCTTCGCACCAAGGAGGGCGAGCTCAGTGCTCTGGCTCTGGAGCGTGACCGCCTGGCCAAGAGACTAGCCGACCAGGAGGAAAGCCACAGGGCGGCCCTGAAGGCGGCGCAGGATAGTGAGGCCGCCCTCAAAGCCGAATATGAGACCGAGGCGGCGAGCTGGGCCGAGGCAAGGCAAGCTCTGAGCGAAGACTACGGCCGAGTCGAGGATTTGGTTGACGGTAGGCCGTCTTCTTCTTCACTTTTTGCTTGTTCCTTGTAAGCCATTTGGTCTCCTGACTTGCTCTGTTTCTTTCTTCTTTGTGAAGAGTACTTTCCTGGCTATTCTGTCGCTGCCAACCAAGCCATTGAAGCTCATCGTGAGGCCCGGCGGCAGGCTGGAGTTGAGATCGCGCCGGGTGCCAACCGGTCGCTTGAGGAGCAGCTTCTGGCGATCCAGGCCCGCCTTCCGCCGGCCTACCGCATGCTCCGCCGGCTTCAGCGTGCCGGAGCACAGGTGCTGGCCGCCCTCTAGCCTGGCGAAGTAATTCCTTGCACCCCCAGCCGTACCGCCGACTGGCTGGAGGTAGCCGTCGACCGCCTTGAGGCCTGGAAGGCTTCAGCAGCTCGATCTGGCGCCCGCCGGACGCTAGAGTTCGTCTGGGCTTGGTACCCTGGGCTGAACTTGGACCAACTGCGCACCTGGCGGCAGGAGGCTGACGAGGAGCTGGAGGCGGTGCGGCCGGCTATCATCCAGCGCGCCTTGGCGATCATCGACTTCACCGACACCAGCGCTTTTGCTCCTGAGGTGAACGAGGACGGCGTCGCGCAGCCGAAGGAATGGTTCGGGCTGAACCCGGCCGATGGTGAAGACTCGGCGGAGGAGATTGACTCCAGCGACGAGGGCAAAGAGGAGGAGGAGGAAGACGGCGAAGACGCTATGCCGGATGTTGGAGCAGCCAGCCAGCCTCAGCCTGACCGTGCCTCCAGCAACGAGGCGCGCACGAATGCCCCGCCTGCTGCCGGTGATGACCAGGCCGAGACTCGCCAGCCGGCCACTCCTCCAGCCGACACCGTCGTCTCACCCAATCTTCCTGACGCTTCGGGCGCTCCCTTGGCTTGATTCACTGTTTTTATTTTCCTGCTCGATACTCTTTGAACAGATTTGTTATGTTTGCACAATTCCACCCACTGGGGGTGTATTCAAACTTTGTTGAATGCCGGCCTCTCAAAGGCCTTTTGTGTAAATATTATTATGCATGAGCTTGGCTTCCCTTTCTACTTGTTGTTTATCTCTCGGCTTTTTTCCTTTGCCGCCTTCCCTTGGGTGCCACCTTCCCAGCCGGATAGCTGCTCTGCAGTCTGTGGCCGGGTAAGGAGTTCAGCCGTCTGGGAAGGCAAGTACTCAAGCTTTCTTAGATTGTAGCAGAGTTGGAAAGGAAGCCGGCCAGCTGGCTGCTTCAACAGCCGGTTGGCGAGGGGGAAGCTGGCTTGTGTTATGTAAGTTCGTTAGTCCTTAGCCGTTGTTCATGTGGGCAACCTTTCCGTCTTCAACTCTCGCTAGTCGGCAGTCGATTCTTCGAGCTGTGCCTTTCGCAAGAGAGGGCTTGGGTGTCGGCACATTACTTGTCTGACTGCAGGTAGAACTTGGACATAACTCAAGGCGGCAAGTCCCCGGGCCGACTAGTTGGACCCGATGCCGGACGGAGAAAATAAATGTGGTGGGGTAACCATGGGTATGATACCTGGCATACATAGATAAAATAGGGTAGTCCCCGAGAACTCCTCGGGGGACCCGTTGTCTGATACTTAATACAAAAGGTAGCGTGATACATACTGCATTTCAACTGTAAAATCTTCGAAGAAGATTAGCGTTCCATGGGCTCTCCAATTCCTTGCCAGAGTCGTCTCTTTTGCGTGCCTTCGACTTCTGTGCGTTGATTAAGTAATAGGAGTCGTTTCCCAGAGCTCGGCTGATGACGAAGGGGCCTTCCCAAGGTGCTGAGAGCTTGTGCTGGCCGGCTGTTCGCTGTATCAGCCGGAGCACAAGGTCTCCCTCTTGGAAGGATCTTGGCTTCACCCTCCGGCTGTGGTAACAGCGCAGACCTTGCTGGTAGATGGTGGAACGGCTGAGGGCTAACAGCCGGCTTTCTTCCAGCAAGTCAAGCCGTCTTCTCTTGCTTCTTTAGCCTCCGCCTCCGTGTACATGGTGAACCGAGGTTAGTCGAATCCGATGTCAGTTGGGATGCCAGCCTCGGCACCATATACAAGGAAGAAAGGGGTGAAACCGGTTGACTTGTTTGGGATAGTGTGCAGACTCCAGAGGACGGCCGGTAGCTCGTCGAGCCAGCAGCCGGCCGAATGCTCCAGCGGCACGACCAGTCGGGGCTTGATGCCGGAGAGGATGAGGCCGTTTGCTCGCTCGACTTGGCCGTTTGACTGCGGGTGGGCAACGGACGCTAAGTCCAGTCGGATGCCATGTGTCACGCAGAAACGTGCCAGTGCTCCCTTGGCAAAATTTGTGCCGTTGTCGGTGATGATGTTGTGTGGCACACCATACCGAGTTGTAATATCCGCAATGAATGTTACGGCAGTCGGCCCATTCAGTTTCTTGATCGGCTTTGCTTCAATCCACTTGGTAAATTTGTCGACGGCGACAAGCAGATGCGTCATGCCACCGCGTGCCGTCTTGAATGGGCCGACCATGTCCAGCCCCCAGACGGCAAAGGGCCAAGTGATGGGGATGGTCTTGAGTGCCGAAGCCGGCGGGTGTTGCTTGGAGCCAAGACTTGGCACCCTTTGCAGTGTTTGACTAGTTCTTTGGCATCCTCCAAAGCAGTCGGCCAGAAGAATCCATGGCGGAATGCTTTGGCAACGAGCGCCCTGGAGGCGGCATGGTGGCCGCATTCACCTTGGTGGATGTCTTCGAGGATTGCTATGCCTTTCTCTGGCTCGACACAGTGCTGGAAGACTCCGGTAGCACTGCGCCTGACTAGCTCTTGGTTCATTATTGTGTAAGCTCCGGCTCGGCGTTGGACTTGTCTTGCCGAGATCTCGCCAGTCGGCAACTTTCCATTTACCAGGAAACGGAGGATGGGCTGTGATTTCTTCGACTGCCAAAACGGCTACTGCAACCAGGGTGGCGGGCTGGGTTGTGAGGAGTTGGAGTCGGCCTCCGCCTGCTGTGTTGCTGCAGTCCCCGGGCCGGGTTCGACTATGGCAGTCCCCGAGCCGGCTGCCGAAGTCCCCGGGCTGCCTGCCTGGTCCCCGAAGTCGGATCCGACTGCGTCGGGGTCAGGCGGCATGAAGATGGAACTGGATTCCGGAGACAGCTTGACAGATGGCTTGAGGAGGCGTTGGAGGGCGACGCCGGTTGGTATAGCTTGCCGGGTGGAGCCTATTTGTGCCAGGGCATCTGCTTGCTCATTATCGGCCCGTGGCACGTGAAGGAACTCGCACCCCTCAAAATATCCGCTGAGCTGCTGGACGAGGAAACGGTAGCTTGCCATGTTCGCGTCCTTGGTGTTGGGGAACGCAGTAATTTCAAAAAATTTCCTACGCACACGCAAGATCATGGTGATGATATAGCAACGAGAGGGGAGAGTGTTCGGCCACGTACCCTCGTAGACCGTAAGCGGAAGCGTTATGACAACGCGGTTGATGTAGTCGTACGTCTTCACGATCCGACCGATCCAAGCACCGAACGTACGGCACCTCCGAGTTCAGCACACGTTCAGCTCGATGACGATCCCCGGGCTCCGATCCAGCAAAGCTTCGGGGATGAGTTCCGTCAGCACGACGGCGTGGTGACGATGATGATGCTCTACCGGCGCAGAGCTTCGCCTAAACTCCGCGACGATATGACCGAGGTGGAATATGGTGGAGGGGGGCACCGCACACGGCTAAGGAATGATCCGTAGATCAACTTGTGTGTGATGGGTGCCCCCCCCCCCCGCCCCCGTATATAAAGGAGCCAGGGGGAGGAGGCGGCCGGCCAAGGAGGGCGCGCCAAGGGGGGAGTCCTACTCCCACCGGGAGTAGGACTCCCTTCTTTCCTAGTTGGAATAGGAGAAGGGGGGGAAGAGGAGGAAGAGGGGAAGGAAAGGGGGGGTGCCGCCCCCCTTCCCTTGTCCTATTCGGACTAGGAGGGGGAGGGGTGCGCGGCCCCCTCCTGGCTCCTTCTCTCTTCTCCCTCGTGGCCCATGTAGGCCCATTAACCCCCCGGGGGGGTTCCGGTAACCTCCCGGTACTCCAGTAAAATGCCGATTTCACCCGGAACCATTCCGATGTCCAAACATAGGCTTACAATATATCAATCTTTATGTCTCGACCATTCCGAGACTCCTCGTCATGTCCCCGATTTTATCCGGGACTCCGAACTCCTTCGGTACATCAAAACTCATAACTCATAATATAACTGTCATCGAAACCTTAAGCGTGCGGACCCTACGGGTTCGAGAACGATGTAGACATGACCTAGAACTATTCTTTGTCAATAACCAATAGCGGAACCTGGATGCCCATATTGGCTCCTACATATTCTACGAAGATCTTTATCGGTCAAACCGCATAACAACATACGTTGTTCCCTTTGTCATTGGTATGTTACTTGCCCGAGATTCGATCGTCGGTATCCAATACCTAGTTCAATCTCGTTACCGGCAAGTCTCTTTACTCGTTCCGTAATGCATCATCCCGTAACCAACTCATTTGGTCACATTGCTTGCAAGGCTTATAATGATGTGCATTACCGAGAGGGCCCAGAGATACCTCTCCGACAATCGGAGTGACAAAACCTAATCTCGAAATAGGCCAACTCAACATGTACCTTCGGAGACACCTGTAGTACTCCTTTATACTCACCCAATTACGTTGTGACGTTTGGTAGTACCCAAAGTGTTCCTCCGGTAAACGGGAGTTGCATAATTCTCATAGTTATAGGAACATGTATAAGTCATGAAGAAAGCAATAGCAACATACTAAACGATCAAGTGCTAGGCTAACGTAATGGGTCATGTCAATCACATCATTCTCCTAATGATGTGATCCCATTAATCAAATGACAACACATGTCTATGGTTAGGAAACATAACCATCTTTGATTAATGAGCTAGTCAAGTAGAGGCATACTAGTGACTATATGTTTGTCTATGTATTCACACATGTATCATGTTTCCGGTTAATACAATTCTAGCATGAATAATAAACATTTATCATGAAATAAGGAAATAAATAATAACTTTATTATTGCCTCTAGGGCATATTTCCTTCAGTCTCCCACTTGCACTAGAGTCAATAATCTAGTTCACATCGCTATGTGATTTAACACTAATATTCACATCTGCATGTGATTAATACCCATAGTTCACATCATCATGTGATCAACACCCAAAGGGTTTACTAGAGTCAATAATCTAGTTCACATCGCTATGTGATTAACACCCAAAAGAGTACTAAGGTATGATCATGTTTTGCTCGTGAGAGAAGCTTAGTCAACGGGTCTGTCATATTCAGAGCCGTATGTATTTCGCAAATATTCTATGTCCACAATGCTCTGCACGGAGCTACTCTAGCTAATTGCTCCCACTTTCAATATGTATCCAGATTGAGACTTAGAGTCATCTGGATTGGTGTAAAAGCTTGCATCGTTGTAACTTTAACGACAGGCTCTTTTATCACCTCCATAATTGAGAAACATCTCCTTAGTCCTCACTAAGGATATTCTTGACCCATGTCCAGTGATCTACTTATTATATCAAAATTGTATTCCTTTGCCAAACACAGAGCAAGGTATACAATAGGTCTGGTTCATAGCATAGCATACTTTATAGAACCTATGACTGAGGCATAGGGAATGACTTTTCATTCTCTTTCTATTTTCTGCAATGGTCGGGTCTTGAGTCTTACTCAACTTCACACCTTGTAACACAGGCAAGAACTCCTTCTTTGACTATTCCATTTTGAACTATTTCAAAAATTTATCAAGGTATGTACTCATGAAAAATCTTATCAAGCGTCTTGATCTATCTATATAGATCTTGATGCTCAATGTGTAAGCAGCTTCACCGAGGTCTTGCTTTGAAAAACTCTTATTCAAGTATCCTTTCATGCTATCCAGAATTTCCATATCATTTCCAATTAACAATATGTCATCCACATATAATATTAGAAATGCTACAGAGCTCCCACTCACTTTCTTGTAAATACAGGCTTCTTCAAAAGTCTGTATAAAACCATATGCTTTGATCAACTCATCAAAGCGTATATTCCAACTCCGAGATGCTTGCACCAGTCCATTGATGGATTGCTGGAGCTTGCACACTTTGTTAGCATCTTTAGGATTGACAAAAACTTTCTGGTTGCATCATATACAACTCTTCTTTAATAAATCCATTAAGGAATGCAGTTTTGACATCCATTTGCCAGATTTCATAAGATGTGGCAATTGCTAACATGATTCAGACAGACTTAAGCTTCGATATGAGTGAGAAAATCTCATCGTATTCAACACCTTGAACTTGTTGAAAACATTTCGCAACAAGTCGAGCTTAGTTGATAGTAACACTACTATTAATGTCCGTCTTCCTCTTGAAGATCCATTTATTTAACATGGCTTGCTGATCATCGAGCAAGTCAATCAAAGTCCATACTTTGTTCTCATACATGGATCATATCTCAGACTTTATGGCCTCAAGCCATTTCGTGGAATCTGGGCTCATCATCTCTTCCTCATAGTTCGTAGGTTCATCATGGTCTAGTAACATAACTTCCAGAACAGGATTACCGTACCACTCTGGTGCGGATCTTACTCCGGAAGACCTACGAGGTTCTGCAGTAACTTAATTTGAAGTTTCATGATCATCATCATTAACTTCCTCACTAATTGGTGTAGTAGTCACAGGAACAGATTTCTGTGATGAACTACTTTCCAATAAGGGAGTAGGTACAGTTACCTCATCAAGTTCTACTTTCCTCCCACTCACTTCTTTCAAGAGAAACTCCTTCTCTAGAAAGGATCCATTCTTAGCAACGAATGTTTTGCCTTTGGATTTGTGATAGAAGGAGTACCCAACAGTTTCCTTTGGGTATTCTATGAAGACGCACTTCTCCGATTTGGGTTCTAGCTTTATCAGGTTGAAAACCTTTTTCATATAAGCATCGCAACTCCAAACTTTAAGAAACGACAGCTTAGGTTTACTTCTAAACCATAGTTCATACGATGTCATCTCAACGGATTTAGATGGTGCCCTATTAAACATGAATGCAGCTGTCTCTAATGCATAACCCCAAAACGATAGTGGTAAACCGATAAGATACATCATAGATCGCACCATATCCAATAAAGTGCGGTTACGACGTTCAGACACACCATAACATTGTGGTGTTCCAGGTGGCGTGAGCTGTGAAACTATTCCACATTGTTTTAATTGAAGACCAAACTCGTAACTCACATATTCGCCTCCGCGATCAGATCGCAGAAACTTTATTTTCTTGTTACGATGATTTTTCCACTTCACTCTGAAATTCTTTGAACCTTTCAACTATTTCAGACTTATGTTTCATCAAGTAGATATACCCATATCTGCTCAAATCATCTTGTGAAGATCAGAAAATAACGATACTTGCCACGAGCATCAACACTCATTGGATCACATACATCGGTATGTATTATTTCCAATAAGTCAGTAGCTTGTTCCATTGTTCCGGAGAACGGAGTTTTAGTCATCTTGCCCAAAAGGCACGGTTCGCAAGCATCAAATGATTCATAACCAAGTGATTCCGAAAATCCATCTTTATGGAGTTTCTTCATGCGCTTTACACCGATATGACCCAAACGGCAGTGCCACAAATAAGTTGCACTATCATTATTAACTTTGCATCTTTTGGCATCAATATTATGAATATGTGTATCACTACGATCGAGATCCAATAAACTATTTTCATTGGGTGTATGACCATTGAAGGTTTTATTCATGTAAACAGAACAACAATTATTCTCTGACTTTAAATGAATAACCGTATTGCAATAAACATGATCAAATCATATTCATGCTCAATGCAAACGCTAAATAACATTTATTTAGGTTTAACACTTATCCCGAAAGTTTAGGGAGTGTGTGATGATGATCATATCAATCTTGGAACTACTTCCAACACTCATCGTCACTTCCCCTTCAACTAGTCTATGTTTATTCTGTAACTCCTGTTTTGAGTTACTAATCTTAGCAACCGAACAAGTATCAAATACTCAGGGGCTACTATAAACACTAGTAAGGCACATATCAAGAACCTGTATATCAAATATACCTTTGTTCACTTTGCCATCCTTCCTATCCACCAAATGTTCAGGGCATTTCCGCTTCCAGTGACAATTTCCTTTGCAGTGTAAGCACTCAGATTCAGGCTATGGTCCAGCTTTGGGCTTCTTCGCAGGAGTGACAACTTGCTTGTCTTTCCACTTGAAGTTCCCTTTCTTTCCCTTTGGCCTTTTCTTGAAACTAGTGGTCTTGTCAATCATCAACACCGTTCTTACCTACGCATCAAAACCACAACGATAGTTTGTCAAGTTGGTGCTGTTTTAACCTTCGCAAGGACCGGGCGTAGCCACACTCGGTTCAACTAAAGTGAGAGAGATAGACACCCGCCGGTCACCTTTAAGCAACGAGTGCTCGTAGCGGTGAAACCAGTCTCGCGTAAGCATACGCGTAATGTCGGTCCGGGCCGCTTCATCTCATAATGCCGCCGAACCAAAGTATGACATGCTGGTAAGCAGTATGACTTATATCGCCCACAACTCACTTGTGTTCTACTCGTGCATATAACATCAACACATAAAACCTAGGCTCTGATACCACTGTTGGGGAACGCAGTAATTTCAAAAAATTTCCTATGCACACGCAAGATCATGGTGATGATATAGCAACGAGAGGGGAGAGTGTTCGTCCACGTACCCTCGTAGACCGTAAGAGGAAGTGTTATGACAACACGGTTGATGTAGTCGTACGTCTTCACGATCCGACCGATCCAAGCACCGAACGTACGGCACCTCCGACTTCAGCACACGATCAGCTCGATGACGATCCCCGGGCTCCGATCCAGCAAAGCTTCGGGGATGAGTTCCGTCAGCACGATGGCGTGGTGACGATGATGATGCTCTACCGGCGCAGGGCTTCGCCTAAACTCCGCGATGATATGACCGAGGTGGAATATGGTGGAGGGGGGCACCGCACACGGCTAAGGAACGATCCGTAGATCAACTTGTGTGCGATGGGTGCCCCCCCCCCCGCCCCGCCCCGTATATAAAGGAGCCAGGGGGGGAGGAGGCGGCCGGCCAAGGAGGGCGCGCCAAGGGGGGAGTCCTACTCCCACCGGGAGTAGGACTCCCTTCTTTCCTAGTTGGAATAGGAGAAGGGGGGAAGAGGAGGAAGAGGGGAAGGAAAGGGGGGGTGCCGCCCCCCTTTCCTTGTCCTATTCGGACTAGGAGGGGGAGGGGCGCGCGGCCCCCTCCTGGCTCCTTCTCTCTTCTCCCTTGTGGCCCATGTAGGCCCATTAACCCCCCGGGGGGTTCCGGTAACCTCCCGGTACTCCGGTAAAATGCCGATTTCACCCGGAACCATTCCGATGTCCAAACATAGGCTTCCAATATATCAATCTTTATGTCTCGACCATTACGAGACTCCTCGTCATGTCCCCGATTTCATCCGGGACTCCGAACTCCTTCGGTACATCAAAACTCATAACTCATAATATAACTGTCATCGAAACCTTAAGCGTGCAGACCCTACGGGTTCGAGAACGATGTAGACATGACCTAGAACTATTCTTGGTCAATAACCAATAGCGGAACCTGGATGCCCATATTGGCTCCTACATATTCTACGAAGATCTTTATCGGTCAAACCGCATAACAACATACGTTGTTCCCTTTGTCATCGGTGTGTTACTTGCCCGAGATTCGATCATCGGTATCCAATACCTAATTCAATCTCGTTACCGGCAAGTCTCTTTACTCGTTCCGTAATGCATCATCCCGTAACCAACTCATTTGGTCACATTGCTTGCAAGGCTTATAATGATGTGCATTACCGAGAGGGCCCAGAGATACCTCTCCGACAATCGGAGTGACAAAACCTAATCTCGAAATACGCCAACTCAACATGTACCTTCGGAGACACCTGTAGTACTCCTTTATAATCATCCAGTTACGTTGTGACGTTTGGTAGTACCCAAAGTGTTCCTCGGGTAAACGGGAGTTGCATAATTCTCATAGTTACAGGAACATGTATAAGTCATGAAGAAAGCAATAGCAACATACTAAACGATCAAGTGCTAGGCTAACGTAATGGGTCATGTCAATCACATCATTCTCCTAATGATCTGATCCCATTAATCAAATGACAACACATGTCTATGGTTAGGAAACATAACCATCTTTGATTAATGAGCTAGTCAAGTAGAGGCATACTAGTGACTATATGTTTGTCTATGTATTCACACATGTATCATGTTTCCGGTTAATACAATTCTAGCATGAATAATAAACATTTATCATGAAATAAGGAAATAAATAATAACTTTATTATTGCCTCTAGGGCATATTTCCTTCACTTGGCATCCCAGTCGCCGGATGATTGCTGAACCACTAAGTCCGACTCGCCATAACACAGGATCCGGCGGATGCCGAGTTCCTTGGCTAGCCGGAGCCCATGTATGAGCGCCTCGTACTCGGCCACATTGTTGGAGGCGGCAAAGTGGATTTGCAGTGTGTATCTGAGCTTGTCGCCCTTGGGAGAGGTGAGGACGATGCCGGCTCCCAAGCCGGTGTGCATCTTGGATCCGTCAAAGTGCATCCGCCAATGAGTGGAGTCGGGGGCCGGTGGCAGGTACTGGGTCTCGGCCCAGTCGACGAGGAAGTCGGCCAATGCTTGGGACTTGATGGCGGTGCGGGGCTGATAGTAGCCCGTGTAGGGAGCCAGCGCGATGGCCCATTTCACCACTCGGCCGGATGCATCCCGACTACCTATGATCTCGGCAAGCGGGGTAGTGCATACGACCGTGATGGGATGTTCTTGAAAGTAGGGCTTGAGTTTCTTGGAGGCGAAGTACACACCGTAGCACATTTTCTGATAGTGTGGGTAGTTCTGTTTTGAGGCAGACAGTACTTCACTCAAATAATATACCGGCCTCTGGACTAGCTGAGCTCGGCCTTCTTCAGGACGCTGGACTACGATGACCGTGCTAACCACCCGGTTGGTAGCAGCGATGTAGAGGAGCATGGGCTCCTTCTCAGTTGGGGCCGCCAAGACAGGTGGTGTGGACAACATCTTCTTCAGCTCATGGAAAGCTTGGTCTGCCTGGTCATTCCACTCAAAGTGAGTGGACTTCTTCATGAGTCGGTAGAGGGGGAGAGCCTTCTCTCCGAGTCGGCTCATGAAGCGGTTCAAAGACGCCAAGCATCCGGTGAACTTTTGGACATCCCGCAGCTTGGTAGGGACCTTCATTCTCTCTATAGCCTTGATCTTCATTGGGTTGCACTCGATGCCGCGTTCGGAGACTAGAAAGCCCAGAAGCTGGCCGGCTGGTACCCCGAACACGCATTTCTCCGGCTTGAGCTTGATCTGAAACTGGCGCAGATTTTCAAAGGTCTCCTTGAGGTCTTCCAACAGGGTGTCGCGCTTCTTCGTCTTCACCACGACATCGTCTACGTAGACGTGGGCATTTCTGCCGAGTTGCTTGAGGAGGCATTTCTGCAAGCAACGCTGAAAGGTGGCACCGGCATTTCTCAAGCCGAATGTCATAGTCAGGTAGCAGAAAGCTCCGAATGGGGTGACGAAGGCGGTCTTCAAGCGATCATCCGGGTTCAACTTTATCTGGTGGTAGCCTGAGTAAGCATCCAAGAAACTCAACAGCTCGCATCCGGCTGTGGAGTCTATTACTTGGTTGATCCTTGGCAGGGCGAACGGATCTTTAGGGCAGGCTTTGTTGAGGCTGGTGTAGTCGATGCACATGCGCCACTGCTTGTTCTTTTTCAACACGAGGACCGGGCTGGCAAGCCATTCTGGAAAGAACACTTCCATAATGAAGCCGGCTGCCAGAAGCCGGGCTATTTCTTCTCCGACTACTCTTCTCTTCTCTTCCGACAGACGGTGCAGGGGCTGCCTGACCGGCTTTGCATCAGATCAGACGTGTAGCTTGTGCTCGGCGAAATCCGTCGGGACACCCGGCATGTCTTTGGGGGACCATGCAAAGACGTCCCGATTCTCACGGAGGAGATCGACGAGCTCGCCTTCCTATTTGTTGTCAAGGCATGTGCCTATGACAGCGTGCCTCTCCGGATGCTCCGAGTCCAGAGGTATCTTCTTTGTCTCCTTAGCCGGCTTGAAAGAACCTTGAGCTTCACACTCTTTGGGGTCAGGGGACAAGGCCGGTTGCTTGCCAGCCAAGGTCACAATTCGATCCAGCATTTTCTTTTCTTCGGCGATCATGAGGGACTCGGCCAGCCGACTATTGGCTACTGCACACTGAGAGGACTTCTTATAGTCTCCGGCTATGGTGATAATGCCCTTGGAACTCGGCATCTTCATCTTGAGATAGTCGTAGTGGGGCACAGCCATAAACTTGGCCAACGTTGGTCGGCCAAGCAATGCGTGGTACGGGCTCTCCAAATCCACTACCTCGAACCATATTGCCTCTCGGCGGAAATGATCCTTGTCCCCAAAGAGGACATCCATCTTGATCTTGCCGATTGGCGAGCAGGACAGGCCGGGTACGATGCCGTGGAACACAGTCCGGCTTGGCATGAGTTGCTTCGGCTTGATGTTGAGCTTCTGCATTGTATCTCAGTACAGTATGTTGATACTGCTCCCGCCGTCTATCAGCACACGGGAGAATCGGGCGGCACGCCTCTCTGTCGCCAGGGTGGCATCCAGAACCAGGGCATAGGAGCCAGGAGACGGCATCGCCTCTGCGTGGTCGTCCCGGCTCCAGCTGATGGGCTTCTCTGACCAATGCATGAACTCATGGTTACTGGAGGCGACCGTGTTGACTTCTTGCTGCTGTTGGCGCCGGCCGCGCCGATCTTCTGTCTGGCTGGTGAACACGACGTAGGCGGCTTGCTCATCGGGGAATTCGTCTTGGATGGCTCCGACTGCAGGCCGAGCGGCCGGCAGCTGTGGGGCAGGAGGCGGCTGGCCTGTAGGCGGAGGCGGCAACATCCCCTCGCCCTTGGAGATTTAGGTGAGCCAATGACACTTCCGTGTTGTATGGTTGGACAGCTTCACGCCGCTGTGGAACTTGCAGGGGGCGTCGAGGGTTTGCTCATAGGAGAAAGCCGACTGCCAAGCCGGCCTACCACCCTTCTGCTTCTTCGGAGCCGGCCGTCCTTCAGGCTACTCTTCTTCGATCGTGGCCACCTGCCGGCTAGTTGAAGGCGGCATAGGGGCCTTGCGCTTGTGGTCGTTTTGATACGGGCGCCGGCTTGATTCTCCGGCCGGCGTCTTGGGAGCCGGCGTCAGCACTTTTCCGGTGGCGTCTACCCGGAGCTCGGTCTTCATTGAGGAGTCGGCCATGGCATACTTGTCCGCGATGATCAGTAGTTCATCAAGGGTTGCCGGCTCGTCACAGAGGAGTCGGTGCTTGAGAAGAGTGCCCTCGCGGCACCCAACGGTGAAATACTCTATGGCCTGGACCTCGTGCACCCCTTCGTAGGAGTTGCGGAGCTCGGCCCAATGCGTGAGGTAGTCGCGGGTTGATTCGTTGGGCCCTTGCACGCACAAGGAGAGCTGTTGGGGCTTGGGAGCCCGCTTATAGGTGTTGGTGAAGTTGCGTATGAAGGCTTCGGTGAAGTCTAGCCAGCTGTTGATGCTGTAAGGCTTGAGGCTGTTGAGCCAGGTGCACGCCGTGCCTTGGAGCATCAGGGGGACATATTTCACGGCAACGCGTCGTTTGCCATTCGCTATGCGAACTGCGGTGGAGTAATCGATCAACCAGTCTTCTGGCTTCACGGAGCCGTTGTACTTGGGTGTGTCTCTTGGGAGCAAGAACCCTTTGGGAAAGGGCTCGTCACAGATGCGGGGGCCGAAACAAGGTGGGCCGACATCATCTTCTTCTTCCAGGGCCAGGGATCGCGCTAGGCGGTCGATCCGATGGCGGGCGTCATTCTCGCCGACTCCTTCGCGGCGACCAAGTCGTCCGCTGAGAGTCGGATGCTCGACAGGCGGCGGGGTAGGATATCTTTCCCCGCGAGGCGGAGGAGGAGGCAGGTCGCCTCGTCGCTCCACCCCTCGGGGGCGGCCTTCTGCGTCGCGCTCGATGGTAATGCGAGTCCGGCTGCGCCTAGCAGCCGGTTCCTTCTCTTGTCTTGTTCGGGCGCCACCCGCAGTCGGCGTATGCAACATCGCTCCGTGCTCTCGGCGAGGGGGGCTTCCAGCTCGGACATCGGCTTCATGCCGAGTTGCGGCCGTATCGATCAGCTGCTGGATGCGTCTGGTCATGTAGGGGAGGTCGTCGGCCCCCAGTCCGTTTAGCTCGTCAACGATCGACTGGGCGGCGCGCAGATTCTCGAGGGGCGTGGCGTAGACTGGGCGGTTCGCTCCCAGCATGCTGGCGATGGCCGCACAGCGTTTCTTGACGACGCCGACTCGGCTTGGCCCTTCTGGAGGCGTCGTGCCGAAGGTGGCACGGTCGACTTCGCGCTGGTGGGCCTCCGTGAGGCGTCTCATGGTGGCTATCTTCTGGCCCTCTGCAAGGAGGGCAAGGCGGCGTGCCTCCAGCGCCTCAGCGTCAGCATCCGCCGGGATGGGGGGGGGACAGGTCGTGCAAAGCGGCCTGTAGGGCGTCGCGGGCGTTCTCGTCGAAAGTGGCGCCGTGGCTGATGACAAGCACTTCGGTGACGGTGCTGCCGCCACTATCGGCTCGAGCGAGAGGGTCGTCGAAGACGATCACATCGGAGGGGAAGGCATCGAGCGACACCGTGTCAGAATCGACAAGCATCGGGTCAATGGAGCCGACCGACTCCAAGTCCGTGGTAGGCTGGCCGGAGATGTGGAGTTGGTTGAGGAGGCCGATGAGGCGGCTCTCGGGGCAGCATGTGCCCGCGTCGGATGCGGGCTCATCGGAGATGCGAGCCTCGCCAAGAAGATCAGCGAGGCAGCTCGCTGCGCAGGCGTCGTCGACGCTTTGCAGCGTGTCAGGGCAAGCGCCATCGGGCGTGCCGGGCTGGCTACGCTCGCTGGGGAGGAAGAGTGTTCCCGTCCAGAGCAGGTCTCCGGACGACGGTGCACCTGGCCCCATGGTGGGCGCCAAATGTCGGGTGGTAGGTGCGACATATGCCAACGGATGGCTTATCATTGTGGGAGCCAGTAAGACATCGCCGGTCCCTGGAAATGGGATGAGGAGAAGACATGCATGCCGGTGAATCTTTCCCAGCTTCGGGGCTCTCCGTGGAGATAACACCCCTACTGCTGCTCTGTGGGGTCTCCGCATGATCACTAGATGAATAAGTTGCTACAAGCTGCTCCTAGAGCTGTTCAGTGAGAGGAAGAAGAAGGGCACGGCTAGCTCCTCTCTTCCCTCTACGTGGTGGCTAAAACTATCAGAGTCCAACCCTTTGCATGGGTGTCCCAGGGGGTTTATATAGTCCTACCCCCGGGGGTACAATGGTAATCCAGCCTGGGCGTGGGCCCAGGCTGTCAGCGTCTATGTCCGCCGGCTTCTGGGGCCCGCCAACTGGTGGGTCCCGCCGGGTACCGGCCCCACCACTTGGGGGGTCTTGTCGGGGGTTGGTTACTATCGCCTCGCCTCTGATGACAAGGGCTTTGTCGAGGTAAGCATGGCTACAGTGTCGCCGCCTTGCGGGCGCTCACTGTAGCCTTACCTCGTCTTGTCTGCTTAATGGTGCGCGTGCCCCGGGGAGGGGAGCTAGCCGGCTGCAGGAAGCTGGCCTGGCCTTAGGCCGGCTAGTAGAGGTCAGGCCGCCTTCGGACGTCTCTCTGACCGAAGGGGCCCGCCCCTTCTGGGTCGTACCAGCGGCCCGTCGTGGATGGCGTCATGGTTCGCATGGCAACAGTGCATCACCGGACAGGGGATGTCCGCCCTGTACGGTGTACTGTAGCCATGCTTGTTCCGAGATTCGGGGTTGGCAGGGTCCACTGTAGCCACGCCCCGTCTCGTCGCTGTTATGGGAGGTTAACTATAGGGTACGGCCCATGGCCGCCTGCCATGGGTTGGCTTTCTCGGAGCCGGTCCTTCATGGGCCGGCTTTCTTGGAGTCGGTCCTTCATGGGCCAGCTTTCTTGGAGTCGGCCCGGTTGTGGCGTCCCCCGAAGATTGTTTACGGCCGGGCCGCCTTCCGCTAGTCGGCCTAAGCAATAGCCAGCCGGAAGAAGGCGGCCACGTGTCTTGGGTGCCTCAAGGCTCCGTCGGCCCATTGTTTTTTCTAAGGGCCAAAGGGAGCCGGCTAGGCTACCCGTGGTCATTTACTCCGACAGTCCCGATTGGTTTTTGGTGGCTACAGAGGCTTGCGGCGGTGGAACTCCCGATCTAGGTTATTTTCTGAAAGTTTCAGTATTTTTAGGAATTTTTGGCGTAGGTCTCACGACAGGGGGGTCTCCGGGCTGTCCACGAGGCAGGGGGGTGCGCCCCCACCCTCGTGGGCAGCCCGGGACTCTTCTGGCCCAACTCTTGCACTCCAGGGGCTTCTTTTGGTCCATAAAAAATCGTCAAAAATTGGCACGTCAATTGGACTCCATTTGGTATTCCTTTTCTGTAAAACTCAAAAACAAGGAAAAAACAGAAACTGGCACTGGGCTCTAAGTTAATAGGTTAGTCCCAAAAATAATATAAAAGTGTATAGCAAAGCCCATTAAACATCTAAAATAGATAATATAATAGCATGAATACTTCATAAATTCTAGATACGTTCGAGACGTATCATTCATCACGAAGTTCCAGTAACTTGGTGATAGTGACTAGAGAACTCTGTCAATCACTATATTATCTGGAAGATTAACTCCCACTTGATTCAAGTGATTGTAGTACTCAGACATTCTGAGGACATGCTCACTCGTTGAGCTATTCTCCTCCATTTTGTAGGCAAAGTACTTGTCAGAGGTCTCATACCTCTCGAGTCGGGCATGAGCCTAAAATACCAATTTCAACTCTTGGAACAACTCATATGCCCTGTGGCGTTCAAAACGTTTTTGAAGTCCCGGTTCTAAGCCCTCAAGCATAGTGCACTAAACTATCAAGTAGTCATCATATCGAGCTTGCCAAACGTTCATAACGTCTGCATCTTCTCCTGCAATAGGTTTGTCACCTAGTGGTGCATCAAGGACATAATTATTTTTGTGCAGCAATGAGGATAATCCTCAGATCACGTACCAAGTCCGTATTATTGCTACTATCATCTTTCAAGTTAGTTTTCTCTAGGAACATATCAAAAAACATAGGGGAGCTACAACGTGAGCTATTAATCTACAACATAGTTTGCAAATACTATCAGGACTAAGTTCATCATAAATTGAAGTTCAATTAATCATATTACTTAAGAAGTCCCACTTAGATAGACATACCTCTAGTCATCTAAATGATACGTGATCCAAATCAACTAAACCATGTCCGATCTGTTGGGGAACGTAGCAGAAAATCAAAAAATTTCCTACGTGTCACCAAGATCTATCTATGGAGAAACCAGCAACGAGGGGAAGGAGAGTGCATCTACATACCCTTGTAGATCGCTAAGTGGAAGCGTTCAAGTGAACGGGTTTGATGGAGTCGTACTCGTCGTAATCCAAATCACCGATGATCCTAGTGCCGAACGGACGGTACCTCCGCGTTCAACACACGTACAGCCCGGTGACGTCTCCCATGCCTTGATCCAGCAAGGAGAGAGGGAGAGGTTGAGGAAGACTCCATCCAGCAGCAGCACAACGGCGTGGTGGTGGTGGAGGAGCGTGGCAATCCTGCAGGGCTTCGCCAAGCACCGCGGGAGAGGAGGAGTACTTGAGAGAGTGGGAGGGTTGCGCCAGAACTTGGGTGAAGCTCCCATGCGCCTCCCCACTATATATAGGGGTGGAGGGGGCTGGTTTCTTGCCCTCCAAGTCCATTGGGGCGTTGGCAAAGGTGGGAGGAAAGAAATCTCATCATTTCCTTCCCCACCGATTGTTATCCCCCTTTTTTAGGGATCTTGATCTTATCCCTTCAGGATATGATCTTATTCCTTCTCAGGGGGGATCTTGGTGCGCCTTGACCAGGGGTGTGGGGCCTTTCCCCCACTACCCACGTTCATGTGGGTCCCCCATGCAGGTGGGCCCCACTCTGGAACCTTCTAGAACCTTCCCGGTACAATACCGAAAATCCCGAACATTTTCCGGTGGCCAAAATAGGACTTCTCATATATAAATCTTTACATCCGGACCATTCTGGAACTCCTCGTGACGTCCGAGATCTTATCCGGGACTCCAAACAACATTCGGTAACCACATACAAACTTTCTTTATAACCCTAGTGTCATCGAACCTTAAGTGTGTAGACCCTACGGGTTCGGGAACCATGCAGACATGACCGAGACGTTCTCCGGTCAATAACCAACAACGGGATCTGGATACCCATGTTGGCTCCCACATGTTCCACGATGATCTCATCGAATGAACCATGATGTCAAGGACTCAATCGATCCCGTATGCAATTCCCTTTGTCTAACGGTATTGTACTTGCCCGAGATTCGATCGTCGGTATACCGATACCTTGTTCAATCTCGTTACCGGCAAGTCTCTTTACTCGTTACGTAACACATCATCCCGCGATCAACTATTTGATCACATTGTGCACATTATGATGATGTCGTACCGAGTGGGCCCAGAGATACCTCTCCGTCACACGGAGTGACAAATCCCAGTCTCGATTCGTGCCAACCCAACAGACACTTTCGGAGATACCTGTAGTGCACCTTTATAGCCACCCAGTTACGTTGTGACGTTTGGTACACCCAAAGCATTCCTACGGTATCCGGGAGTTGCACAGTCTCATGGTCTAAGGAAATGATACTTGACATTAGAAAAGCTTTAGCATATGAACTACACGATCTTTGTGCTAGGCTTAGGATTGGGTCTTGTCCATCACATCATTCTCCTAATGATGTGATCCCGTTATCAACGACATCCAATGTCCATGGTCAGGAAACCGTAACCATCTTTTGATCAATGAGCTAGTCAATTAGAGGCTTACTAGGGACATGGTGTTGCCTATGTACCCACACATGTATCTGAGTTTCCTATCAATACAATTATAGCATGGATAATAAACGATTATCATGAACAAAGAAATATAATAATAATAACTAATTTATTATTGCCTCTAGGGCATATTTCCAATAGTCTCCCACTTGCACTAGAGTCAATAATCTAGTTCACATCGCCATGTGATTAACACTGACAGGTCACATCGTCATGTGACCAACATCCAAAGAGTTTACTAGTGTCACTAAACTAGCTCACATCACCATGTGATTAAGACTCAATGAGTTCTGGGGTTTGATCATGTTTTGCTTGTGAGAGAGGTTTTAGTCAACGGGTCTGCAACATTCAGATCTGTATGTACTTCGCAAATCTCTAGGTCATATTGTAAATGATGCTTCCATGCTCCACTTGGAGCTATTCCAAATGGTTGCTCCACTATACGTATCCGGTTTGCTACTCAGAGTCATTCGGATAGGTGTTAAAGCTTGCGTCAACGTAAACCTTTACGCCGAACTCTTTATCGCCTCCATAATCGAGAAACATGTCCTTATTTACTCCAAGGACAATTTTGACCGTTGTCCAATGATCCATTCCTGGATCATTCTTGTACCCCTTGACTGACTCATGGCAAGGCACACTTCCGGTGCAGTACACATCATAGCATACTATAGAGCCTATGTCTGAAGCATAGGGGACGACCTTCGTCCTTTCTCTCTCTTCTGCCATGGTCGAGCTTTAACTCTTAACTTCATACCTTACAACTCAGGCAAGAACTCCTTCTTTGACTGATCCATCTTGAACACCTTCAAGATCATGTCAAGGTATGTGCTCATTTGAAAGTACCATTAAGCATTTTTGATCTATCCTCATAGATCTTGATGCTCAATGTTCAAATAGCTTAATCCAAGTTTTCTATTGAAAAACACCTTTCAAATAACCCTATATGCTTTCCAGATATTCTACATCATTTCTGATCAACAATATGTCAACAACATGTACTCATCAAAAAATCTATAGTGCTCCCACTCACTTCTTTGGAAATACAAGTTTCTCATAAACTTTGTATAAACTCAAAATCTTTGATCATTTCATCAAAGCATACATTCCAACTCCGAGATGCCTACTCCAGTTCTTAGAAGGATCGCTGGAGCTAGCATACCTTTTAGCATCCTTAGGATCGACAAAACCTTTCTGATTGTATTACATACAACCTTTCCTTACGAAAATTGGTAAGGAAACTTGTTTTGACATCCATCTGCCAGATTTCATAAATGCAGCTAATGCTAACATGATTACGACGGAGGTAAGCATCGCTACGGATGAGAAAATCTCATCGTAGTCAACTCCTTGAACTTGTGAAGAACTCTTCGCCACAAGTCAAGCTTCATAGATGGTGACATTGCCGTCCACGTTCGTCTTCTTCTTCTTAAAGATCCATTTATCTCAATGGCTTGACGATCATCGAGCAAGTCCACCAAAGTCCATGCTTTGTTATGATACATGGATCCTATCTCAGATTTCATGGCTTCTAACCATTTGTCGGAATATGGGCCCACCATCGCTTCTCCACAGCTCGTAGGTTCATTGTTGTCTAGCAACATGACCTTCAAGACAGGATCACCGTACCACTCCGAAGCAGTACGCATCCTTGTCGTCCTACGAGGTTCGGTAGTGACTTGATCCTGAAGCTTCATGATCACTATCATAAGCTTCCACTTCAATTGGTGTAGGTGCCACAGGAACAACTTCTTGTGCCCTGCTACACACTGGTTGAAGTGATGGTTCAGTAACCTCATCAAGTCTCCACCATCCTCCCACTCAATTCTTTCAAGAGAAACTTTTCCTCGAGAAAGGACCCGTTTCTAGAAACAATCACTTTTGCTTCCGGATCTGAATTAGGAGGTATACCCAACCATTTTGGGCATCCTATGAAGATGCATTTATCCGTTTTTGGGTTCGAGCTTATCACAATGAAACTTTTTCACATAAGCGTCGCAGCCCCAAACTTTCAAGAAACGACAGCTTAGGTTTCTCTAAACCATAGTTCTCACGGTGTCATCTCAACGGAATTACGTGGTGCCCTTTTAAAGTGAGTGCGGTTGTCTCTAATGCCTAACCCATGAACGATAGTGGTAATTCGACAAGAGACATCATGGTACGCATCATATCCAATAGGGTGCAACTATGATGTTCGGACACACCATCACACTATGGTGTTCTAGGCGGTATTAATTGCGAAACAATTTCCACAATGTCTTAATTGCGTGCCAAAGCTCGTAACTCAGATACTCATCTCTATGATCATATCATAGACATTTTATCCTCTTGTCACGATGATCTTCAACTTCACTCTAAAATTACTTGAACCATTCAATAATTCAAACTTGTGTTCCATCAAGTAAATACACTCAGTATCTACTCAAATCATCCGTGAAGTAAGAACATAACGATATTCACTGCATGCCTCAGCACTCATTGGACCGCACACATCAAAATGTGTTACTTCCAACAAGTTGCTATCTTGTCCATCTTACTGAAACCGAGGCTTTTCAGTCATTTTGCCCATGTGGTATGATTTGCATATCTCAAGTGATTCAAAATCAAGTGAGTCCAAACGATCCATCTGCATGGAGTTTCTTCATGCGTATACACCAATAGACATGGTTCGCATGTATCAAACTTTTCAAAAACGAGTGAGTCCAAAGATCCATCAACATGGAGCTTCTTCATGCGTTTTATACCAATATGACTTACATGGCAGTGCCACAAGTAAGTGGTACTATCATTACTATCTTATATCTTTTGGCATGAAAATGTGTATCACTACGATCGATATTCAATAAACCATTCCTTTAGGTGCAAGACCATTGAAGGTATTAATCAAATAAATAGAGTAACCATTTTTCTCCTTAAATGAATAACCGTATTGCGATAGACATAATCCAATCATGTCTATGCTCAACACAAACACCAAATGACAATTATTCAGGTTTAATACTAATCTTGATGGTAGAGGGAGCGTGCGATGTTTGATCACATCAAACTTGGAAACACTTCCAACACATATTGTTAGCTCACCTTTAGCTAGTCTTCGTTTATTCTATAGCCTTTTATTTCGAGTTACTAACACTTAGCAACCGAACCGGTATCTAATATCCTGGTGCTACTAGGAGTACTAGTAAAGTACACATTAACATAATGTATATCCAATATACTTCTATCGACCTTTCCAGCCTTCTTATCTACCAAGTATCTAGGGTAATCCTGCTCCAGTGGTTGTTCCCCTTATTATAGAAGCACTTAGTCTCGGGTTTGGGTTCAACCTTGGGTTTCTTCACTAGAGCAGCAGCTGATTTGTCGTTTCATGGAGTATCCCTTCTTGCCCTTTCCCTTCTTGAAACTAGTGGTTTCACTAACCATCAACAATTGATGCTCCTTCTTGATTTCTACTTTCGCGGTGTCAAACATCACGAATACCTCGAGGATCATCATATCTATTCCTGATATGTTATAGTTCATCATGAAGCTCTAGCAGCTTGGTGGCAATGACTTTGGAGAAACATCACTATCTCATCTGGAAGATCAACTCCCACTCGATTCAAGTGATTGTTGCACTCAGACAATCTGAGCACAAGCTCAACGATTAAGCTTTTCTCCCTTAGTTTGTAGGCTTAGAAAATCATCGGAGGTCTTATGCCTCTTGACGTGGGCACGAGCCTGAAATCCCAATTTCAGCCCTCGAAACATCTCATATGTTCCGCGATGTTTTGAAAACGTCTTTGGTGCCTCTACTCTAAACCATTTAACTGAACTATCATGTAGTTATCAAAACGTGTATGTCCGATGTTCGCAACATCCACAAACGACGTTTGGGGTTCAGCACACTGAGCGGTGCATTAAGGACATAAGCTTTCTACTGTCCGCATAATCGGTACTTTCAACTTTCAACTATATTTTCTCTAGGAACATATCTAAATAGTGGAACTAAAGCGCGAGCTTACGACATAATTTGCAAAGATCTTTTGACTATGTTCAGGATAATTAAGTTCATCTTATGAACTCCCACTCAGATAGACATCCCTCTAGTCATCTAAGTGATTACATGATCCGAGTCAACTAGGCCATGTCCGATCATCATGTGAGATGGACTAGTCATCATCGGTGAACATCTTCATGTTGATCGTATCTACTATGTGACTCATGCTCGACCTTTCAGTATCTTGTGTTCCGAGGCCATGTCTGTACATGCTAGGCTCGTCAAGTCAACCTAAGTGTTTCGCGTGTGTAAATCTGGCTTACAACCGTTGTATGTGAACGTAAGAATCTATCACACCCGATCATCACGTGGTGCTTCGAAACGACGAACTTTCGCAATGGTGCACAGTTAGGGGGAACACTTTCTTGAAATTTTAATGAGGGATCATCTTATTTACTACCGTCGTTCTAAGCAAATAAGATGCATAAACATGATAAACATCACATGCAATCAAACAGTGACATGATATGGCCAATATCATATTGCTCCTTTTGATCTCCATCTTCGGGGCTCCATGATCATCATCATCACCGGCATGACACCATGATCTCCATCATCATGATCTCCATCATCTTTTCTCCATGAAGTTGTCTCGCCAACTTATTACTTCTACTACCATGACTACCGGTTAGCAATAAAGTAAGGTAATTACATGGCGCTGTTCAATGACACGCAGGTCATACAATAAATAAAGACAACTCCTATGGCTCCTGCCGGTTGTCATACTCATCGACATGCAAGTCGTGATTCCTATTACAAGAACATGATCAATCTCATACATCACATATCATTCATCACATTCTTCTTGGCCATATCACATCACATAGCATACCCTGCAAAAACAAGTTAGACGTCCTCTAATTGTTGTTTGCATGTTTTATGTGGCTGCTATGGGTTTCTAGCAAGAACGTGTCTTAACTACGCAAAAACCACAACGTGATATGTCAATTGCTATTTACCCTTCATAAGGACCCTTTTCATCAAATCCGATCCGACTAAACTGGAAGAGACTGGCACCCGCTAGCCACCTTATGCAACAAGTGCATGTCAGTCGGTGGAACCTGTCTCACGTAAGTGTAC
The DNA here is from genome assembly GCF_002162155.2 of Triticum dicoccoides. Classification (NCBI taxonomy): domain Eukaryota; kingdom Viridiplantae; phylum Streptophyta; class Magnoliopsida; order Poales; family Poaceae; genus Triticum; species Triticum dicoccoides. The sequence continues at coordinate 693,596,936 of NC_041391.1, forward strand.
GTGTAAGGTCGGTCCGGGCCGCTTCATCCCACAATGCCGCCGAATCAAGATTGGACTAGTAACCGTAAGCATATTGAACAAAATCAACGTCCACAACTACTTTGTGTTCTACTCGTGCATAGAATCTACGCAATAGACCTAGCTCTGATACCACTGTTGGGGAACATAGCAGAAAATCAAAAAATTTCCTACGTGTCACCAAGATCTATCTATGGAGAAACGAGAAACGAGGGGAAGGAGAGTGCATCTACATACCCTTGTAGATCGCTAAGCGGAAGCGTTCAAGTGAACGGGGTTGATGGAGTCGTACTCGTCGTGATCCAAATCACCGATGATCCTAGTGCTGAACGGATGGCACCTCCGCGTTCAACACACGTACAGCCCGGTGACGTCTCCCATGCCTTGATCCAGCAAGGAGAGAGGGAGAGGTTGAGGAAGACTCCATCCAGCAGCAGCACAATGGCGTGGTGGTGGTGGAGGAGCGTGGCAATCCTGCAGGGCTTCGCCAAGCACCGCGGGAGAGGAGGAGTACTTGGGAGAGGGGGAGGGCTGCGCCAGAACTTGGGTGAAGCTCCCATGCGCCTCCCCACTATATATAGGGGTGGAGGGGGCTGGTTTCTTGCCCTCCAAGTCCATTGGGGCGTTGGCAAAGGTGGGAGGAAAGAAATCCCATCATTTCCTTCCCCACCGATTGTTATCCCCCTTTTTTAGGGATCTTGATCTTATCCCTTCGGGATATGATCTTATTCCTTCTAAGGGGGGATCTTGGTGCGCCTTGACCAGGGGTGTGGGGCCTTGCCCCCACTACCCACATTCATGTGGGTCCCCCCATGCAGGTGGGCCCCACTCTGGAACCTTCTAGAACCTTCCCGGTACAATACCGAAAAATCCCGAACATTTTCCGGTGGCCAAAATAGGACTTCCCATATATAAATATTTACCTCCGGACCATTCCGTAACTCCTCGTGACGTCTGGGATCTCATCCGGGACTCCGAACAACATTCGGTAACCAAATACAAACTTCCTTTATAACCCTAGCGTCATCGAACCTTAAGTGTGTAGACCCTACGGGTTCGGGAACCATGCAGACATGACCGAGACGTTCTCCGGTCAATAACCAACAGCAGGATCTGGATACCCATGTTGGCTCCCACATGTTTCACGATGATCTCATCGAATGAACCATGATGTCAAGGACTCAATCGATGCCGTATACAATTCCCTTTGTCTAACGGTATTGTACTTGCCCGAGATTCGATCGTCGGTATACCGATACCTTGTTCAATCTCGTTACCGGCAAGTCTCTTTACTCGTTACGTAACACATCATCCCGCGATCAACTATTTGATCACATTGTGCACATTATGATGATGTCCTACCGAGTGGGCCCAGAGATACCTCTCTGTCACACGGAGTGACAAATCCCAGTCTCGATTCGTGCCAACCCAACAGACACTTTCGGAGATACCTGTAGTGCACCTTTATAGCCACCCAGTTACGTTGTGATGTTTGGTACACCCAAAGAATTCCTATGGTATCCAGGAGTTGCACAATCTCATGGTCTAAGGAAATGATACTTGACATTAGAAAAGCTTTAGCATATGAACTACACGATCTTTGTGCTAGGCTTAGGATTGGGTCTTGTCCATCACATCATTCTCTTAATGATGTGATCCCGTTATCAACGACATCCAATGTCCATGGTCAGGAAACCGTAACCATCTATTGATGAACGAGCTAGTCAATTAGAGGCTTACTAGGGACATGGTGTTGTCTATGTACCCACACATGTATCTGAGTTTCCTATCAATACAATTATAGCATGGATAATAAACGATTATCATGAACAAGGAAATATAATAATAATAACTAATTTATTATTGCCTCTAGGGCATATTTCCAACACGATCATCACGTGAGATGGAGTAGTCATCAATTGTGAACATCTCTACATTGATCATATCTACTATATGATTCACGTTCGACCTTTTGGTCTCCAGTGTTCGAAGGCCATGTTTGTACATGCTAGACTCATCAAGTTTAACCCGAGTATTCCGCATGTGCAAAACTGGCTTGCACCCATTGTATTTGAACGTAGAGCCTATCACACCCGATCATCACGTGGTGTCTCAGCACAAAGAACTTTCGCAACGGTGCATACTCGGGGAGAACACTTATACCTTGAAATTTTTAGTAAGGGATCATCTTATAATGTTACCGCCGTACTAAGCAAAATAAGATGCATAAAGATAAACATCACATGCAATCAAAATATGTGACATAATATGGCCATCATCATCTTGTGCTTTTTATATCCATCACCAAAGCAACGTCATGATCTCCATCGTCACCGGCTTGACACCTTGATATCCATCATAGCGTCGTGGTCGTCTCCCCAACTATTGCTTGTACGACTATCGCTACCGCTTAGTGATAAAGTAAAGCAATTACATGGAGTTTGTATTTCATACAACAAAGTGACAACCATAAGGCTCCTGCCACTTGCCAATAACTTTTACAAAACATGATCATCTCATACAACAACTTATATCACATCATGCCTTGACCATATCACATCACAACATGCCCTGCAAAAACAAGTTAGACATCCTCTACTTTGTTGTTGCAAGTTTTACGTGGCTGCTATGGGCTTCTAGCAAGAACCGTACTTACCTACGGCACAAAAACCACAATGGTAATTTATCAAGTTTCCTGTTTTAACCTTCACAAGGACCAGCTGCTGACAAATTCGATTCAACTAAAGTAGGAGAAACAGACACCCGCCAGCCACCTTTATGCAAAACTAGTTGCATGTCTGTCGGTGGAACCGGTTTCATGAACGCGGTCATGTAAGGTTGGTCCAGGCCACTTCATCCAACAATACCACTGAATCAAAATAAGACATTGGTGGTAAGAAGTATGACAATATCCGCCCACAACTCTTTGTGTTCTACTCATGCATATCATCTACGCATAGACCTGACTCGGATACCACTGTTGGGAAACGTAGCATGTAATTTCAAAAAATTCCTACGCTCACACAAGATGTATCTAGGAGATGCATAGCAACGAGAGGGGGAGAGTGTGTCCACGTACCTCGTAGACCGAAAGCGAAAGCGTTAACTTAACGCGGTTGATGTAGTCGAACGTCTTCTCAAATCAACCGATCAAGTACCGACGTACGACACCTTCGAGTTCTGCACACGTTCATCTCGAAGACGTCCCTCAAACTCTTGATCCAGTACAGGTACAAAGGAGTAGATGAGTTCCGTCAGCATGACGACATGGTGACGGTGATGGTGATGTGTGATCCGAGCAGGGCTTCACCTAAGCACTACGACAGTATGACCGAAGGAGTAAACGGTGGAGGGGGGCACTGCAAACGACTAAGAAACAATTGACGTGTTTTGGGGTGCCCCCTGCCCCCGTATATAAAGGAGGGAGAGGGGAGAGGGGCGGCCAGGGCGCGCCCCTAATACGTCTCCAACGTATCTACTTGTCCAAACACTTTTGCCCTTGTTTTGGACTCTAACTTGCATGATTTGAATGGAACTAACCCGGACTGACACTGTTTTCAGCAGAATTACCATGATGTTGTTTCATGTGTAGAAAACAGAAGTTCTCGGAATGACCTAAAAATCCTCGGAGACAAGTTTCAGAAAATATAAAAAATCCTCGCAAAAGATGAAGACCAGGGGGGCCACACCCTGTCCACGAGGGTGGGGGCGCGCCCACCCCCTCTGGGCACGCCCCCTGTCTCGTGGGCCCCCTGCAGCCCCGCCGACCTCAACTCCAACTCCATATGTTCCGTCTCGCGGAGAAAAAAATCAGAGAGGAAGTTTCATCGCGTTTTACGATACAGAGCCGCCGCCAAGCCCTAATCTCTCTTGGGAGGGCTAATCTGAAGTCCGTTCGGGGCTCCGGAGAGGGGGATTCGTCGCCGTCGTCATCATCAACCATCCTCCATCACCAATTTCATGATGCTCACCGCCGTGCGTGAGTAATTCCATCGTAGGCTTGCTGGACGGTGATTGGTTGGATGAGATTTATCATGTAATCAAGTTAGTTTTGTTAGGGTTTGATCCTTAGTATCCACTATGTTCTGAGATTGATGTTGCTATGACTTTGCTATGCTTAATGCTTGTCACTAGGGCCCGAGTGTCATGATTTCAGATCTGAACCTATTATGTTTTCATGAATATATGTGTGTTCTTGATCCTATCTTGCAAGTCTATTGTCACCTATTATGTGTTATGATCCGACAACCCCGAAGTGACAATAATCGGGATACTTCTCGGTGATGACCGTAGTTTGAGGAGTTCATGTATTCATTATGTGTTAATGCTTTGGTCCGGTTCTCTATTAAAAGGAGGACTTAATATCCCTTAGTTTCCACTAGGACCCCGCTGCCACGGGAGGGTAGGACAAAAGATGTCATGCAAGTTCTTTTCCATAAGCATGTATGACTATATTCGGAATACATGCCTACATTACATTGATGAATTGGAGCTAGTTATGTGCCACCCTATGTTATAGCTATTACATGAGGAATTGCATCCAACATAATTATCCATCACTTATCCATTGCGTACGAGCTTTTCATATACTGTGCTGCGCTTATTTACTTTTCCGTTGCTATTGTTACAATCACTACAAAACCCAAAAATATTACTTTTACTATCTTTACCTTTTACCACTGTTACCATTACTATCATACTACTTTGCTACTAAATACCTTGCTGCAGATACTAAGTTATCTAGGTGTGGTTGAATTGACAACTCAACTGCTAATACTCAAGAATATTATTTGGCTCCCCTTGTGTCGAATCAATAAATTTGGGTTGAATACTCTACCCTCAAAAGCTATTGCGATCCCCTACACTTGTGGGTTATCAAGACTAATTTCTGGCACCGTTGCCGGGGAGCATAGCTCTATTCTCTGAGTCACTTGGGATTTATATATGCTGATCACTATGAAGAACTTGAAAGATCCAAGAACTAAAATTTATCCCTCATTTACGAGGGGAGGTAAGGAACTGCCATCAAGCTGCACTAGATTCTCCTTCTGTTATGAATAAGTTTGCGACGCCTAAACCTGCTACTGCTATAAATTCCGATATGTCGCATGTTATTGATGATGCCACTTCTGCTATGCATGATACTTATGATGAAACTACTTCTATGCTTGATACTACTATGTCATTAGGTGAATTTCTTGATGAACAACTTACTAAGGCTAGGGAGAATGAAATTATTGAGAATGAAATTATTGATTATAGTGATTATGAACATTCTCGGAACGATTATGAATTGCATGTTGTTCCTGAGGGTTATGTTATGAATGAAGAAGCTGCTGAAGCTATTTTTGCTTGCAAAGATAGATATGATCTTAAGAAACTATTAGCTAAATGGAAGCAGCAATCCCTTAATGCTAGAATGAAACCTGACCCTGCTTATGTCACTTCACCTATCTGTGTGGCTGATAAGGAATATGAATTCTCTGTTGATCCTGAGATTATTACTTTAGTCGAATCCGATCCTTTTTATGGCACTGAATCTGAAGCTGTTGTGGTATATCTTACCAAGTTAAATGATATAGCCACCTTATTTACTAATGATGAGACATCTCGCTATTATTACATCCTTAAGATATTTCCGTTCTCATTAAAGGGTGATGCTAAGACTTGGTTTAATTCTCTAGATCATGGTTGTGTGCGTAGTCCCCAGGATATGATTTATTACTTCTCTGCTAAATATTTTCCTGCTCACAAGAAACAAGCTGCCTTGCGGGAAATATATAATTTTGTGCAAATCGAAGAAGAGAGTCTCCCACAAGCTTGGGGGAGGCTCCTCCGATTACTTAATGCTTTGCCTGATCATCCTCTTAAGAAAAATGAAATACTTGATATCTTTTATAATGGACTAACGATGCTTCCAAGGACCAATTGGATAGTTGTGCTGGTTGTGTTTTCAGGGAAAGAACAGTTGACGAAGCTGAATTATTATTTAACAATATGTTGACTAATGAGAATAATTGGACAATTCCTGAACCAATTGAGCCAACTCCTGAGCCTATTCCTAAACCTACTCCGAAGAAGAGAGGTGTTCTATTTCTCGGTCTTGAAGATATGCAAGAGGCAAATAAATCAATGAAAGAGAAAGGTATTAAAGCTGAAGATGTTAAGAATTTACCTCCTATTGAAGAAATACATGGTCTTAATATACCGCCTGTTGAAGAAACACATTGTCTTGATAACCCGACACAGGTAGTAAAGGTAAATTCTCTTTATAGATATGATAAAGATGAAATCCCGTCTACTAAATTTCATAGTCCATGTTTAGATGGATTTAATGATTTCATGGATACACAAGCAAATTTTAATGATTATGTTGGTAGACAATTGAAGAATAATGCTTATACGATAGGACGCTTAAATGATTATATAGCTAGAGTTAAAGATGAACTTAAACTCACTAGTAAACATGCTTCTATGATTGCTACTCAAGCTGAACAAGTACTTAAAGCTCAGAATGAATTGCTAGTTGAATTAAATAATAAACATGACTTTGATGTTAGAGTGGCTACTAGGACTAGTAAAATGACTCAGGAACCTTTGTATCCTGAAGGCCACCCTAAGAGAATTGAACAAGATTCTCAGAACAATAATCTAGATGCTCCTAGTTCTTCTAAGAAGAAGAAAAAGAAAAATGATAGGACTTTGCATGCTTCTAGTGAACCTAATGTAGAAACACTTGAGAATCCTAATAACACTTCTATCTCTGATGTTGAAACACAATCCGGAGATGAACATGAACCTGATGATAATGCTAATAATGATGTTCATGTTGATGCTCAACCTAGTAATAACAATGATATAGAAATTGAACCTGTTGTTGGTCTTGATAACCCACAATCAAGAAACCAACGTTATGATAAGAGAGATTTTGTTGTTAGGAAACACGGTAGAGAAAGAGAACCATGGGTTCAGAAACCCATGCCCTTTCCTCCTAAACCATCCAAGACAAAGGATGATGAGGACTTTGAGCATTTTGCTGAAATGATTACACCTATTTTCTTATGCATGCGCTTAACTGATATGCTTAAAACAAACCCTTACTCCAAATATATGAAAGACATCACTAATAAGAGGAAAATACCCGAAGCTGAGATTTCCACCATGCTTGCCAACTATACCTTTAAGGGTGGAATACCTAAGAAACTTGGTGATCCCAGAGTACCCACTATACCATGCTCCATTAAAAGAAATTATGTTAAAACTGCTTTATGTGATTTAGGAGCCGGTGTTAGTGTTATGCCTCTTTCCTTGTACCGTAGACTTGAATTAAGTAAGTTGAAACCCACTGAGATATCCTTGCAAATGGCTGATATATCAACTGCTATACCTGTCGGCGTTTGTGAGGACGTTCCTGTTATTGTTGCGAATGTTACTATCTTAACAGACTTTGTTATCCTTGATATTCCCGAGGACGATAGTATGTCTATTATCCTTGGTAGACCCTTTTTAAATACCGCAGGAGCTGTTATTGATTGCAACAAAGGCAATGTCACCTTTCATGTTAATGGAAATGAGCATATGGTACATTTTCCGAGGAAACAACCTCAAGTTCATAGCTTAAATACTATTGAGAAAATTCCATCAATTATTATTGGAGGTTTTGAATTTCCTCTCCCTACTGTCAAGAAAAAGTATGATATTCTTATTATTGGGGATGTTCATATCCCTGTTGAGGTAACCTAGTGTCACTTCGAACTTTCTCCGGTTCTGTGTTATTCGGAATGAGTTTGTTAACAAGACTTGATCAACCTTGTTAGTGGATTCATTTTGATGATCACGAGACGGATGAAACTAGAAGGCACAACCCTCTATACCATGTTTGTACTTTATGTTATTTAAATAAATAGATAAAGCAAATATAGTATTATCTGTCTGTTTTCTGAATTAGCCGTACAATAAAAAATTATCCTGGAAATAAAATTGCTCCAAATGCCCTGCAAATTTAGTATGATTTTTTATGAATTATTTGAGGATTTTAGGCACTGAAAACAACACAAGGGGGGTTTGCCACCTGGCCACGAGAGTGGAGGGCGCGCCCCCTGTCTCGTGGGCCCCTGGTGGACCCCCTCCACTTATGCCAGCACCCACACAGTCTATCTTCTTCCCAAAAAAATCCCCATCTAGCTCAAGCACGAATTCTAGCTCATTTTACTGCGATTTTCGATCTCCTTGCTCAAAGCACCATTCACAAAACTGCTTTGGGAGATTGTTGCTTGGTATGTGACTCCTCCATTGGTCCAAATAGTTTTTGTTCTAGTGCTTTATTCATTGCAAATCCTTGCTGCCTTGGTGACCCTGTTCTTGAGCTTGCATGTTAAATTTATGAGGTCCCAAGTAATTTTAATGCATGATATAGGCTCTAGGCACTTGTAGGAGCAGTTGCTATCAATCTTGTTTAGTTTTATTTACTTTTATTTTGAAGTTACTAAAATTTCAGAAATTTTCAGAAAATGATAAAGAGATATTTGAGGGGCTCTTCTAGCCAAGGCTCCCAGGAAAACAAGCTAAAGAGAAGTAAAAGGCCAACTATGATCTTCCTCGCATAGCGGAAATACGGCCATGTGAGTGGCCATGCGAAGATTTCTTGAGAGAAGCTGGAATTTATGAAGATTTTTATTCTTTGATCGAGAATGCAGGCCTCAATGATTTCCTCCTCGACCGGATCGATCAGTATCTCTTACTTACCAATACTTTCGTGCAAAACTTTTACTATTATCCTAATAAGTCACCACCTTCGGTATCATTTCATTTATATGATGAATTCAGAGAAATGTCTTTACATGATTTTTGCGTGGTATGTAAGATATCCTTTGGGGGGAAACTAGAGGAACCACATCCTAGCGACGTAGAGGGCTTTGTTAACACTATCACTGTAGGGGATCCAAAGAAGGGTTCCGATGCAAGAATCTCTAGCATACACTTTCCTATTTTACGCTACTTTGCCATATTTGCTAGTAAATGTCTGATTGGTCTTGCAAATAGTGGAAACTTCAGTGTCCTAGATATCATTATTCTATTCCATGTCTTGTTTGGTGATAATAGTTTTAGTATGGGTGATGTTATTGCTAAGCGTTTAAATCTGAATCGTACAAAAGGCCCCATCTTTGGAGGTATCTATTTTGCACGTCTTGCTAGACATTTTAGGATACCTATTAGGCACTATGAGAAAGAGGAGACAATTTTGCCTTCTTACATTTTAGATTATAGGAGCATGGTAGCACACGACTTTATTGTTCAGAATGATGATAAGACGCTCTTGTATAACTTGAGATTTAGTAAGAAACACAATGAGACTATTATTCTGCCTGCACCCTTGTTGTTCGATTTGACTGCAGACAATTTTCTTGTCACGCTGGAAGCGGTGTATGCTCATCGAGGCCAAGCATCTATTGGAAATATGCCCTAGAGGCAATAATAAATTAGTTATTATTATATTTCCTTGTTCATGATAATCATTTATTATCCATGCTATAATTGTATTGATAGGAAACTCAGATACATGTGTGGATACATAGACAACACCATGTCCCTAGTAAGCCTCTAGTTGACTAGCTCGTTGATCAATAGATGGTTACGGTTTCCTGACCATGGACATTGGATGTCATTGATGACGGGATCACATCATTAGGAGAATGATGTGATGGACAAGACCCAATCCTAAGCCTAGCACAGAGATCGTGTAGTTCATATGCTAAAGCTTTTCTAATGTCAAGTATCTTTTCCTTAGACCATGAGATTGTGCAACTCCCGGATACCGTAGGAATGCTTTGGGTGTACCAAACGTCACAACGTAACTGGGTGACTATAAAGGTGCACTACAGGTATCTCCGAAAGTGTCTGTTGGGTTGGCACAAATCGAGACTGGGATTTGTCACTCCGTGTGACGGAGAGGTATCTCTGGGCCCACTCGGTAGGACATCATCATAATGTGCACAATGTGATCAAAGAGTTGATCGCGGGATGATGTGTTATGGAACGAGTAAAGAGACTTGCCGGTAACGAGATTGAACAAGGTATCGGTATACCGACGATTGAATCTCGGGCAAGTATAATACCGCTAGACAAAGGGAATTGTATATGGGATCAATTGAGTCCTTGACATCGTGGTTCATCCGATGAGATCATCGTGGAACATGTGGGAGCCAACATGGGTATCCAGATCCCGCTGTTGGTTATTGACCGGAGAACGTCTCGGTCATGTCTGCATGGTTCCCGAACCCGTAGGGTCTACACACTTAAGGTTCGATGACGCTAGGGTTATAAAGGAAGTTTGTATGTGGTTACCGAATGTTGTTAGGAGTCCCAGATGAGATCCCGGACGTCATGAGGAGTTCCGGAATGGTCCGGAGGTAAAGATTTATATATGGGAAGTCCTATTTTGGTCACCGGAAAAGTTTCAGGGTTTATCGGTAACGTACCGGGACCACCGGGAGGAAAATTTTGGTGACACGTAGGAAAATTTGGAATTTCTGCTACGTTCCCCAACAGTGGCATCATGAGCTAGGTCTATTGCGTAGATTCTTTGCATGAGTAGAACACAAAGTAGTTGTGGGCGTTGATGTTGTTCAATATGCTTACCGTTACTAGTCCAATCTTGTTTCGGCGGTATTGTGGGATGAAGCGGCCCGGACCGACCTTACACGTACACTTACGTGAGACAGGTTCCACCGACTGACATGCACTTGGTGCATAAGGTGGCTAGCGGGTGCCAGTCTCTCCCACTTTAGTCGGAACGGATTCGATGAAAAGGGTCCTTATGAAGGGTAAATAGCAATTGGCATATCAAACGTTCTTGCTAGAAACCCATAGCAGCCACGTAAAACATGCAAACAACAATTAGAGGACGTCTAACTTGTTTTTGCAGGGTATGCTATGTGATGTGATATGGCCAAGAAGAATGTGATGAATGATATGTGATGTATGAGATTGATCTTGTTCTTGTAATAGGAATCACGACTTGCATGTCGATGAGTATGACAACCGGCAGGAGCCATAGGATTGTCTTAATTTATTGTATGACCTGAGTGTCATTATACAACGCCATGTAATTACTTTACTTTATTGCTAACTAGTAGCCATAGTAGTAGAAGTAATAGTTGGCGAGACAACTTCATGAAGACACGATGATGGAGATCATGATGATGGAGATCATGGTGTCATGCCGGTGACGATGATGATCATGGAGCCCCAAAGATGGAGATCAAAAAGGAGAAAAATGATATTGGCCATATCATGTCACTATTTGATTGCATGTGATGTTTATCATGTTTATACATCTTATTTGCTTAGAACGACGGTAGTAAATAAGATGATCCCTCATTAAAATTTCAAGAAAGTGTTCCCCCTAACTGTGCATCGTTGCGAAAGTTCGTCGTTTCGAAGCACCACGTGATGATCGGGTGTGATAGATTCTTACGTTCACATACAACGGGTGTAAGCCAGATTTACACACGCGAAACACTTAGGTTAACTTGACGAGCCTAGCATGTACAGACATGGCCTCGGAACACAAGAGACCGAAAGGTCGAGCATGAGTCGTATGGTGGATACGAGCAACATGAAGATGTTCACCGATGATGACTAGTCCATCTCACGTGATGATCAGACACGGCCTAGTTGACTCCGATCATGTAATCACTTAGATGACTAGAGGGATGTCTATCTGAGTGGGAGTTCATAAGATGAACTTAATTATCCTGAACATAGTCAAAAGCCCTTTGCAAATTATGTCATAGCTCGCGCATTGGTTCTACTGTTTTAGATATGTTCCTAGAGAAAATATAGTTGAAAGTTGACAGTAGCAATTATGCGATCAGTAGAAAGCTTATGTCCTTAATGCACCGCTCAGTGTGCAGAACCCCAAACGTCGTCTGTGGATGTTGCGAACATCGGACATACAAGTTTTGATAACTACGTGATAGTTCAGTTAAATGGTTTAGAGTAGAGGCACCAAAGACGTTTTCGAAACGTCGCGGAACATATGAGATGTTTCGAGGGCTGAAATTGGGATTTCAGGCTCGTGCCCACGTCGAGAGGTATAAGACCTCCGACGATTTTCTTAGCCGGCAAACTAAGGGAGAAAAGCTCAATTGTTGAGCTTGTGCTCAGATTGTCTGAGTGCAACAATCACTTGAATCGAGTGGGAGTTGATCTTCCAGATGAGATAGTGATGTTTCTCCAAAGTCATTGCCACCAAGCTGCTAGAGCTTCGTGATGAACTATAACATATCAGGGATAGATATGATGATCCTTGAGGTATTCGCGATGTTTGACACCGCGAAAGTACAAATCAAGAAGGAGCATCAATTGTTGATGGTTGGTGAAACCACTAGTTTCAAGAAGGGCAAGGGCAAGAAGGGATACTTCATGAAACGGCAAATCAGCTGCTGCTCTAGTGAAGAAATCCAAGGTTGAACCCAAACCCGAGACTAAGTGCTTCTGTAATAAGGGGAACAGCCACTGGAGCAGAATTACCCTAGATACTTGGTAGATGAGAAGGCTGGCAAGGTCGATAGAAGTATATTGGATATACATTATGTTAATGTGTACTTTACTAGTACTCCTAGTAGCACCAGGGTATTAAGATACCGGTTCGGTTGCTAAGTGTTAGTAACTCGAAATAAAAGAGCTGCGGAATAAACGGAGACTAGCTAAAGGTGAGCTGACGATATGTGTTGGAAGTGTTTCCAAGTTTGATGTGATCAAACATCGCACGCTCCCTCTACCATCAAGATTAGTATTAAACCTGAATAATTGTCATTTGGTGTTTGTGTTGATCATAGACATGATTGGATTTTGTCTATCGCAATACGGTTATTCATTTAAGGAGAATAATGGTTACTCTATTTTGAATAATACCTTCAATGGTCTTGCACCTAAAGGAATGCTTTATTGAATCTTGATCATTGTGATACACATTTTCATGCCAAAAGATATAAGATAGTAATGATAGTACCACTTACTTGTGGCACTGCCATGTAAGTCATATTGGTATAAAACGCATGAAGAAGCTCCATGTTGATGGATCTTTGGACTCACTCATTTTTGAAAAGTTTGAGACATGCGAACCATGTATATTGTTGTATACGCATGAAGAAACTCCATGCAGATGGATCGTTTGGACTCACTTGATTTTGAATCACTTGAGATATGCAAATTATACCACATGGGTAAGATGACTGAAAAGCCTCGTTTCAGTAAGATGGAACAATATAGCAACTTGTTGGAAGTAACACATTTTGATGTGTGCAGTCCAATGAGTGCTGAGGCATGTAGTGAATATCGTTATGTTCTTACTTCACAGATGATTCGAGTAGATGTTGAGTATATTTATTTGATGAAACACAAGTCTGAATTATTGAATGGTTCAAGTAATTTGAGAGTGAAGTTGAAGATCATCATGACAAGAGGATAAAATGTCTATGATATGATCATAGAGATGAGTATCTGAGTTACGAGCTTTGGCACGCAACAAAGACACTGTGGAAATTGTTTCACAATTAATACCGCCTGGAACACCATAGTGTGATGGTGTGTCCAAACATCATAGTTGCACCCTATTGGATATGGTGCGTACCATGATGTCTCTTATCAAATTACCACTATCGTTCATGGGTTAGGCATTAGAGACAACCACACTCACATTATAGGGCACCACGTAATTCCGTTGAGACGACGCCGTTTGAATTATGGTTTGGAGAAACCTAAGTTGTCGTTTCTTAAAAGTTTGGGGCTGCGACGCTTATGTGAAAAAGTTTCAGGTTGATAAGCTCGAACCCAAAGCGGATAAAATGCATCTTCATAGGACACCCAAAACAGTTGGGTATACCTCCTAATTCAGGTCCGAAAGCAATAGGGATTGTTTCTTGAATCGGGTCCTTTCTTGAGGAAAGTTTTGTCTCAAAAATTGAGTGGGAGGATGGTGGAGACTTGATATGGTTATTGAACCGTCACTTCAACAAGTGTGTAGCAGGGCACAGGAAGTTGTTCCTGTGGCGCTTACACCAATTGAAGTAGAAGCTTATGATAGTGATCATGAAGTTTTGGATCAAGTCACTACCATACCTCGTAGGGTGACAAGGATGCGTACTACTTCAGAGTGGTACAGTAATCCTGTCTTGAAGGTCATGTTGCTAGACAACAATGAACCTACGAGCTATGGAGAAGCGATGGTGGGCCCATATTCCGACAAATGGTTAGAAGCCATGAAATCTGAGATAGGATCCATGTATCATAACAAAGCATGGACTTTGGTGGACTTGCCCGATGATCGGCAAGCCATTGAGATAAATGGATCTTTAAGAAGAAGACGGACGTGGACGGTAATGTCACCGTCTATGAAGCTCGACTTGTGGCGAAGAGTTTTTCACAAGTTCAAGGAGTTGACTACGATGAGATTTTCTCATCCGAGAGATGCTTAAGTCCGTCGGAATCATGTTAGCATAAGCTGCATTTATGAAATCTAGCAAATAGATGCGAAAGCGAGTTTCCTTACCAGTTTTCGTAAGGAAAGGTTGTATGTGATACAATTAGAAAGGTTTTGTCGATCCTAAGGATGCTAAAAGGTATGCTGGCTCCGGCGATCCTTCCATGGACTGGAGTAAGCATCTCGGAGTTGGAATATGCACTTTGATAAGATGATCAAAGATTTTGAGTTTATACAAAGTTTATGAGAAACTTGTATTTCCAAAGAAGTGAGTGGGAGCACTATAGAATTTCTGATGAGTATATGTTGTTGACATATTGATGATCAGAAATAATGTAGAATTTCTGGAAAGCATATAGGGTTATTTGAAAGATGTTTTTTCAATAGAAAACCTGGATTAAGCTACTTGAACATTGAGCATCGAGATCTATAAGGATAGATCAAAATGCTTAATAATACTTTCAAATGAGCACGTACCTTGACATGATCTTTAAAGTGTTCAAGATGGATCAGTCAAAGAAGGAGTTCTTGCCTGAGTTGTAAGGTACGAAGTTAAGACTTAAAGCTCGACCACGGCAGAAAAGAGAGAAAGGACGAAGGCCGTCCCCTATGCTTTAGATGTAGGCTCTACAGTATGCTATGCTAAGTACCGCACATATGTGTGCCTTGCCACATGTCTGGCAAGAGGGTACAAAGGTGATCAAGGAGTGGATCACCAGATAGCGGTCAAAATTATCCTTAGAGGAATAAGGATTTGTTTCTCGATTATGGAGGTGATAAAGAGTTCAGCGTAAAGGCTTACGACGATGCAAGCTTTAACACCTATCCGAATGACTCTAAGTAGCAAACCGGATACGTATAGTGGAGCAACCATTTGGAATAGCTCCAAGTGGAGCGTGGAAGCAGCATTTACAATATGACCTAGAGATTTGTGAAGTACATACGGATTTGAATGTTGCAGACCCGTTGACTAAAACTTCTCTCACAAGAAAAACATGATCAAACTCCAGAACTCATTGAGTCTTAATCACATGATGATGTGAACTAGTTTAATGACACTAGTAAACTCTTTGGATGTTGGTCACATGGCGATGTGACGTGTGAGTGTTAATCACATGGCGATGTGAACTAGATTATTGACTCTAGTGCAAGTGGGAGACTGTTGGAAATATGCCCTAGAGGCAATAATAAATTAGTTATTATTATATTTCCTTGTTCATGATAATCGTTTATTATCCATGCTATAATTGTATTGATAGGAAACTCAGATACATGTGTGGATACATAGACAACACCATGTCCCTAGTAAGCCTTTAGTTGACTAGCTCGTTGATCAATAGATGGTTACGGTTTCCTGACCATGGACATTGGATGTCATTGATGACGGGATCACATCATTAGGAGAATGATGTGATGGACAAGACCCAATCCTAAGCCTAGCACAGAGATCGTGTAGTTCGTATGCTAAAGCTTTTCTAATATCAAGTATCTTTTCCTTAGACCATGAGATTGTGCAACTCCCGGATACCATAGGAATGCTTTGGGTGTACCAAACATCACAACGTAACTGGGTGACTATAAAGGTGCACTACAGGTATCTCCGAAAGTGTCTGTTGGGTTGGCACGAATCGAGACTGGGATTTGTCACTCCGTGTGACGGAGAGGTATCTCTGGGCCCACTCGGTAGGACATCATCATAATGTGCACAATGTGATCAAAGAGTTGATCGCGGGATGATGTGTTACGGAACGAGTAAAGAGACTTGCCGGTAACAAGATTGAACAAGGTATCGGTATACCGACGATCGAATCTCGGGCAAGTATAATACTGCTAAACAAAGGGAATTGTATACGGGATCGATTGAGTCCTTGACATCGTGGTTCATCCGATGAGATCATCGTGGAACATGTGGGAGCCAACATGGGTATCCAGATCCCGCTGTTGGTTATTGACCGGAGAACGTCTCGGTCATGTCTGCATGGTTCCCGAACCCATAGGGTCTACACACTTAAGGTTTGATGATGCTAGGGTTATAAAGGAAGTTTGTATGTGGTTACCGAATGTTGTTCGGAGTCCCGGATGAGATCCCGGACATCACGAGGAGTTCCAGAATGGTCTGGAGGTAAAGATTTATATTTGGGAAGTCCTGTTTTGGTCACCGAAAAAGTTTCGGGTTTTATCGGTAACGTACCGGGACCACCGGGAGGGTCCCGGGGGTCCACCAAGTGGGGCCACCTGCCCCGGAGGGCTGCATGGGCAAAGTGTGGGAGGGGACCAGCCCCAGGTGGGCTGGTGCGCCCCCCCACAAGGGCCCAAGGCGCCTAGGGTTTGGGGAGGGGGTGCTTCCACCTAACTTGGGGGGCAAGTTTCCCCTCTCCCCCCCCTAGATGGGATTGGGGGCAGCCGCACCCCTTGGGGTGGAAACCCTAGAGGGGGCGCACCCCCCTCCCTCTCCCCTATATATAGTTGAGGTCTTGAGGGCTGCCAACACATGAGTTTTGACCTGTCCCCGGCGCAGCCCCACCTCTCTCCCTTCTCCTCTCCCGCGGTGCTTGGCGAAGCCCTGCAGGATTGCCACGCTCCTCCATCACCACCATGCCGTTGTGCTGCTGCTGGACAGAGTCTTCCTCAACCTCTCCCTCTCTCCTTGATGGATCAAGGCATGGGAGACGTCACCGGGCTGTACATGTGTTGAATGCGGAGGTGGCGTCCGTTCGGCACTAGGATCTCCGGTGATTTGGATCACGACGAGTACGACTCCTTCAACCCCGTTCTCTTGAACGCTTCCGCTTAGCAATCTACAAGGGTATGTAGATGCACTCTCCTTCCCCTCGTTGCTGGTTTCTCCATAGATAGATCTTGGTGACACTTAGGAAAATTTTGAATTTCTGCTACGTTCCCCAACAGCATCCACTCCAGAGCCTGAGCCCGAGTCGGAACCACCACTGGACCCATATTGTTCATCATCTTATCAGTGGGATCCGGAGGAGACGACCAGCCAATGGTATCCTGATTTCACCTCTCAGTACACCGGAGAGAGCAGCCGCGGTCCGTGGCATTAGACCAACTTAGGCCAAAAGCCTAACCTTGGGGGAGTACGTATTTCTCACTGACTTTACATTCATGTTCACACACTATTCTAGTCGTCGGTGCTCATACTCTTTCATTGTATTATCCATGCTAGTTTAATTTTATTTTTCTAGTTTTCTTATTTTGTCTTTGATAAACCTTAAGAAAAAACAAAAAATTAGTTAGTTTAATTTCCATGCTTGTAGTAAAAATTAAAATGAAAACCCAAAAAGATTTCTCGTTCTTATTTTACTTGTTGGGAGCTTTCCCGTGTAAATAGTTTATTTTCTTTTCTTTCCTTTGGGGGGTTGAGAGTAGAAGACCATATTGAAAATGTTTAGTGGCTCTCATATGCATGATTGTTCATTTAACTTAGAGCCCGTATTACTTTGTCTTCTCTCTTGAGTTGAATGCTTGCAGATTCCAGCTTAGTCCAATGCACGTACACTCTTATTATTATACACATCGTTCGATCGTGCAAGTGAAAGGCAATAATGACGATATATGATGGACTGATTGTGATGAGAGAAGCTGGTATGAACTCGACCTCTCTTGTTTTTGTAAATATGATGAGTTCATCGTTCCTGATTCAGCTTATTGTGAAGTAAACATATCTGCAATAACATTTAGAGATTATAGTTGCTTGTGCCATGCTTGATTAGCTATGAGTTATAATAGTTTACCTTGCGTGCCAACATGCTATTTGAATGATTATGATATGGTATGATGGGATGGTATCCTCCTTTGAATGAATTGAGTGACTCGACTTGGCACATGTTCACGCATGTAGTTGAAAGAAATCAACATAGCCTTCATGATATTTATGTTCATGGTGGATTATATCCTACTCATGTTTGTACTCGGTGTGAATTTGTTTTAATGCATATTTATGACTGTTGTCGCTCTCTCAGTTGGTCGCTTCCCAGTCCTTTGCTAACCTTCACCTGTACTAAGCGGGAATACTACTTGTGCATTCAAACTCCTTAAACCCCAAAGTTATTCCATATGAGTCCACCATACCTTCCTATATGCGGTATTTACCTGGCGTTCCAAGTAAATTTGTATGTGTCAAACTCCAAACCTTCAAATGAAATTCTGTTTTGTATGCTCGAGCAGCTCATGTTTCCACTAGGGCTGCCTATATCTTCCATGCTAGGTGGGTTATTCTCAAGAGGAGTGGACTCTACTCCTCATTCACGAGAAAGGGCCAGTAACCAGGATGCCAAGTCCCATGATCCAAAAAGATCAAAGCAAATCAAAATAATTAAACAAAACTCCTCCAGGATTGTTGTTAGTTGGAGGCACTCGTTGTTTCGAGCAAGCCATGGATTGATGCTTGTTGGTGGTTGGGGGAGTATAAACTTTTACCATTTTGCGTGGGAACTGCCTATAATGCATGTATTATGGAAGATACAATCATCTCATAGTTGTTGCGTTGACAGTGAAAGTATGCCGCCCAAAATATTATTCAATCTCTATTTCAAAATCGAGCTCTGGCACCTCTACAAATCCCTGCTTCCCTCTACGAAGGGCCTATCTATTTACTTTTATGTTGAGTCATAACCTTCTTATTAAAAAGCATCCGCTAGAGAGCACACTGTCATTTGCATTCATTACTATTGGTTTATATTGGGCATGACTTGACTGGATTTCTTTTACCATGAATTACAATGTTTAGTCAGTCCTTGATCTTTAAAGGTGCTCTGCATTTATATTTTGCAGGCTCAAAAAGGGCTAGCGAGATACCATTTTGTTGTATCATGTTATGATTATTTTGAGAAAGTGTTGTCATCCGAGTTTTATTATTATCGCTCGCTAGCTGATTATGCCATTGATATGAGTAATTGTGAGACTGATATGTTATTGTGAGTATGGTTAGTTCATAATATTTGTTGAAACTTGAATGCTGGCTTTACATGTTTACAACAACAAGAGCAAACAAAGTTTGTAAAAGTTTTTCTTTATCACTTTCAGTTTATCAACTGAATTGCTTGAGGACAAGCAAAGGTTTAAGCTTGGGGGAGTTGATACGTCTCCAACGTATCTACTTTTCCAAACACTTTTACCCTTGTTTTGGACTCTAACTTGCATGATTTGAATGGAACTAATCGGACTGACGCCGTTTTCAGCAGAATTACCATGATGTTGTTTCATGTGTAGAAAACAAAAGTTCTCGGAATGACCTAAAAATCCTCAGAGACAAGTTTCAGAAAATATAAAAAATCCTCGCAAAAGATGAAGACCAGGGGGCCCAGACCCTGTCCACGAGGGTGGGGGCGCGCCCCCGGTCTCGTGGGCCCCCTGCAGCTCCGCCGACCTCAACTCCAACTCCATATATTCCGTCTCGCGGAGAAAAAAATCAAAGAGGAAGTTTCATCGCGTATTATGATACGGAGCCGCCGCCAAGCCCTAATCTCTCTCGGGAGGGCTAATCTGGAGTCCGTTCGGGGCTCCGGAGAGGGGGATTCGTCGCCATCATCATCATCAATTATCCTTCGTCATCAATTTCATGATGTTCACCGCCGTGCGTGAGTAATTCCATCGTAGGCTTGCTGGACGGTGATGGGTTAGATGAAATTTATCATGTAATCAAGTTAGTTTTGTTAGGTTTTGATTCCTAGTATCCACTATGTTCTGAGATCGATGTTGCTATGACTTTGCTATGCTTAATGCTTGTCACTAGGGCCCGAGTGTCATGATTTCAGATCTGAACCTATTATGTTTTCATGAATATATGTGTGTTCTTGATCCTATCTTGCAAGTCTATAGTCACCTATTATGTGTTATGATCCGACAACCCCGAAGTGACAATAATTGGGATACTTCTCGGTGATGACCGTAGTTTGAGGAGTTCATGTATTCACTATGTGTTAATGCTTTGGTCCGGTTCTCTATTAAAAGGAGGTCTTAATATCCCTTAGTTTCCACTAGGACCCCACTGCCACAGGAGGGTAGGACAAAAGATGGCATGCAAGTTCTTTTCCATAAGCACGTATGACTATATTTGAAATACATGCCTACATTACATTGATGAATTGGAGCTAGTTCTGTGTCACCCTATGTTATAGCTATTACATGAGAAATTGCATCCAACATAATTATCCATCACTGATCCATTGCCTACGAGCTTTTCATATATTGTGCTTCGCTTATTTACTTTTCCGTTGCTATTGTTACAATCACTACAAAACCCAAAAATATTACTTTTACTATCTTTACCTTTTACCACTGTTACCATTACTATCGTACTACTTTGCTACTAAATACCTTGCTGCATATACTAAGTTATCCAGGTGTGGTTGAATTGACAACTCAACTGCTAATACTCAAGAATATTCTTTGGCTCCCCTTGTGTCGAATCAATAAATTTGGGTTGAATACTCTACCCTCGAAAGTTGTTGCAATCCCCTACACTTGTGGGTTATCAGCCCCCAAGGGGGGAGTCCTACTAGGACTCCCAGTCCAATTCGGACCCCCCTTCCTTTCCAGAGGGAGAAAAGGTGGAAGGGAGAGAGAGAGAGGGAAAAGGAAAGGGGGGCCGCGCCCCCTCCCCTAGTCCAATTCGGACTCCCCATGGGGGGGGCACCTCCTGTGGCCTGTCTCCTCCTCTACCCTATGGCCCATGAGGCCCATTACTCTTCCCGGGGGGTTCCGGTAACCCCTCGATACTCCGAAAAATACCCGAAACACTTTGGAACCATTCCGGTGTCCGAAAATAACCTTCCAATATATCAATCTTTACTTCTCGACCATTTCGAGACTCCTTGTCTTGTACGTGATCTCATCCGGGACTCCGAACAACCTTCGGTCACCAAAACACATAACTCATATAATACATATTGTCATCGAATGTTAAGCGTGCGGAACCTACGGTTCGAGAACTATGTAGACATGGCCGAGACACCTCTCCAGTCAATAACCAATAGCGGAAGCTGGATGCTCATATTGGTTCCCACATATTCTACAGAGATCTTTATCGATCGAACCGCAATGTCAACATACGTTATTCCCTTCGTCATCGGTATGTTACTTGCCCGAGATTCGATCGTCGGTATCTTCATACCTAGTTAAATATCGTTGCTGACAAGTCTCTTTACTCGTTTCGTAGTGCACCATCCCATAACTAACTCATTAGTCACATTGCTTGCAAGGCTTCATATGATGTGCATTATCGAGAGGGCCTAGAGATACCTCTCAGATACTCAGAGCGACAAATCATAATCTCAATCTATGCCAACCCAACAAACACTTTCGGAGATACCTGTAGAGCATCTTTATAATAACTCAGTTACTTTGTGACGTTTGATAGCACAAAAGGCATTCCTCCGGTATCCGGGAGTTGCATAATCTCATAGTCGGAGGAATATATATTTGACATGAAGAAAGCAGTAGCAATAAAACTGAACGATCATTATGCTAAGCTAAGGAATGGGTCTTGTACATCACATCATTCCACTAATGATGTGATCCCGTTTATCAAATGACAACTCATGTCCATGGCTAGGAAACTTAATCATCATTGATCAACGAGCTAGTCTAGTAGAGGCATACTACGGACACAGTGTTTTTTCTATGTATTCACACATGTATCAAGTTTCCGGTTAATACAATTCTAGCATGAATAATAAATATTTATCATGAATAAGGAAATATAAAATAACAACTTTATTATTGCCTCTAGGGCATATTTCCTTCCACAGCCCGGTCCAACCTTACACATACATTACTAGCGCCACTGTGCTTGTTATCATAAGTGAAAGGAACGCCCTTAAACCCTAGATCCATAAGTCCACAAATCTCCATTGTGTCTTGAAAATAAACCATTTGAGCTTCTGCCCTGGGTGTAGATAAAAAATGCTCGAAGTCCGACAAGGCCTCATTGAAATCTCCAATCACCAACCAAGACAAGTCATTGACATTTTTTAAGTTCTGTAATTTTGTCCACACGAGGTGCCTATTCTGGACATGCGGTTCACCATATACAAAGGTAGCTCGCCATTGTTCTTCATCCTCATGCACTCGGATCAGTGCACCAGTATGCCGCTCTACTTTATCAATAATTTCTACCACGCAGTTTTCATGCCAATAAAAGGCTAAACCCCCACTCATTCTAGTGCTATCCACACCACAAAACCCTTTCAAACCAAGATAATTACATACTCTTTTCATCTTCGCTTCCTTCTGCCTAGTTTCACACAAGAACAAAAAACTTGGTATGTTGCTTGGTTTTAACATCTTCCTCGAAATCCGACCTGAGAACTTCCCAGGATGAGGAAAACTTGGGGTCAATTTCTTCCTTGGGTTATCGGCGTATATGCTGATATAGCCCCCCTTTGGTCCTCATAGACAGATGGCGATAGCTATCCCAACTTGTTCTACTTGGATCATTCATCATTTGTTAGTTCTCTGATATGCGAAGTAAAAATAAAATAGAAGAGTATAAAAGTAGAGCTCATGATAGGCTGCTTGTTATGAAAAAAAAACGTGTCGTGCGTCAAATCCGCCCCAGCCGACCTCCCCATCGCACACACCTTCCCGAAGCGCTTCCCTCCCGACGCTCTCTCCCCTCATGCAATGGCCTACTCCTGCGTATGTAGCAGCTCCGGAAGCGGTGTCGCGACACGCGGCCGGCTCCTGGTCATTGAGCCTCAGCTCGCTGCAGGCCGAGGAGCTCGGTCGGTACGACATCATGCTGTCGCCGTCCTCGCACCTGCCGCCTGGCTGGCACATCACCACCGATAGCTACGCGACGGAGAGCCCCGGCGCCACCCTCGAGGAACACCACCAACATCTCGACGGCTAGTGGAACATCTGAGGTCGCTGTCGATTTTGCCATGGAGGTAATTTCGAGTCCATCCTCAACAAGCACTGACAGAGCGACATCCGCGCTGGCATACCAGTGACGCCCTCCCATCAGCTAGCGGCGGACCCGGTGGACGAGCCAGCCTACATGGAGGCCCTCGACGAGTCAGTGGCGGTGGTGGCGGCGGCCAAGGACGATCTTGAATGGCTTAATGACCTTAGCAGC
Source organism: Triticum dicoccoides (assembly GCF_002162155.2). Classification (NCBI taxonomy): domain Eukaryota; kingdom Viridiplantae; phylum Streptophyta; class Magnoliopsida; order Poales; family Poaceae; genus Triticum; species Triticum dicoccoides. The sequence goes on from NC_041391.1 coordinate 693,620,536, forward strand.
GACGACGGCGACGGTGACGGTGCAGAGGCGGTGGCGGAGAGGACGAGTCCATCGTCACTGGGACGAGCGAGGCCTACTCGGCCCATCCTGATCAAGCCCGAGGGTGAAAGGGACCGGCATATCGGCCGCTTCACAGCCCAGAGGCAGGGCCCCATAGGGCAGCAACAGACTAGTCTTTTAAAGGAACTTGGGGCTAACTCTGATGTGGCTATTTAAACGCGAAATCACTAGTTAAGGAGTATTCGTTGCGAAAATCACTCCAACTTTCCCATGTTGCAACAAGTGGCGCGCTGCACGTGCGCCACTTGTCGCAACCCGGGAGTTTTCTCTTTTCTCGTAGATCCGTTTATTGAAAATGTTTTATCTATTAAACCGTGCGTCCAAATCTCGAACTGCTTTCGCCGTTGGATTCATCGCGTCGAGATCTTCAAAACTAGATCCCATGTTGATAAGTTTTGACGAACTTTTTTTTCATGAAAAAAAACGGACGAATAAACTGAACCGGGAGCACGGGTTTTTTCCCTTTCCGAAAGAGGTACGCCCGTGTCTCTGACGAAATCACAACCGTACCTCTCGCGGAAGCAAAACCGTGACTCTCGCGAAAGAAAAAAAAACAGAAAACACCTTTTTTTCGTTTTCGAGGAGGCATGGCCGTGACTCTCGCGAAAGCAAAACCGTGACTCTCGCGAATGAAAAAAAAAACAGAAAACGCGTTTTTTTCCATTTTCGAGAGGCACGGCCGTGACTCTCGCGAAAGCACAAGCGTACCTCTCGCGGAAGCAAAACCGTAACTCTCGTAAAAGGAAAAAAAAATAGAAAACATATTTTTTTCTGTTTCCGAAAGGCACGGCCGTGACTCTGCGAAAGAAAAAAAAGAAAATGTAATTTTTTGCGAATTTTTTTTCAAAATTTTTTTTGGTCGAAAAGCTAGGGAAGACCGATGAAAAGGCAAAAGGTCGAAAAAAACATGAAAAAACATTTAAAAAACCAAAAACGCGTGCGAAAAATTAAGAAAATTAAAATCCGAAGGAAGCGCCCAGGACGCGACACGTGGCGAATGGCTGAAAGCGTGCAAAATGACGCTGATCGTTGCGAGACTTCTGAAGGAACGCTCGTTAATTAGTTGCTCTCGTTCAAACTGGTCGCGTTGCCCCTAGTTCCGCGAGGTGAGACTAATGCGGCATGGGCCTAGCCCAACGGTGCGTGGCGCTCGTTCATTTTATTCCTTGTTTTTTCCGCTTTGTGTTTTGGTTTTTGCGTCAGTTTGGTGTGGCTTTTTTTCGCATTATTGAAATGAGTATATTATCTGCGGCTCTCGTCCATTAGCCCCTTCTTTCTTGTCGAAGCCCAACAGCCGCGGTATCCTCGCAATACGGATCTAGAGATCGTTTATTTCGAGACGGAGAGGGGGAGGTCAGGCTACATCGGGGGTGATGGCGGGCCGTCGCCGTAACCGCAAGACGATGCAGGCAGGCGCGTCGGTGGCTGCCGGTGACTGTTCACTCAAGAGGAAGAAGGCGAGCTCGTCGGAGGCCGGTGACTGTTCACTCAAGAGGAAGGAGGCGAGTTCGTCGGGGGCTGCAGGCGACTGTTCACTCGTCAAGAGGAAGAAGCCGAGCGCGCCGGAGGAGGGAGAGATCCCGGAGAAGAGGAAGAAGGTGTTCATGCCGTTGTCGCCGACGGACGTTCTGTTGGGCAAGAGGCCCAAGGAGGTCCTGCCGGCCGGGGCACCGGAGAAGAGGATGAAGGTGGTCAGGAGAAGGCTGCCGCAGTCGCTCGTCGAGCACATCGTGGCAAACCCCTACCAGATGCCCGTAGTCCCCGCCGACGTGCTGGCCAGGGAAACCAACTACTACCGCGAGTTCTACGCCAAAAGCAGGCAGACGGCCGACAAGATCGCCGCCTACCAGCAGGGCATCATCGACCAGTACAAGTCCTTTGGCTACGCGGAGGAGGATACAGAAGTCACGGACGAGGAGGAGGAGGACGACGAGGAGGAGGACTAGATGGTGCAGAACTGGTGCAGCAATCAAAGGGTGTCGAGCCTGCATGTGTGCAAGACTCAGCTGCTTGTAATAAGATTGCAGTCCGTCTACCTTCTGTCATTACTATGGTATATAATCATCATGCATCTTGGTCTTATATCGTTCTGAACCTTGTTTGCAACTAGTACTGATGATTCCTGGTGTGTTTTTTAATCGTACTAATGATGTTATTATATCGAGTACGTGAAGTACGATTGGATGTCGAGTTGAACACTTTACACGGGAACCGGTCCGGCCAGGACTCGGCAGCTCTCACGGGATCGATGCACAATTCGACCTAGACTCGAATACGTACGGACGGACTAAATACCGAAAAAGGCTTTCGCCCCGCTTTATAAATAAAACAAACCGCCACAAAACATACAACCACAACAGGTCCACACACACACACCACCCAAGTACCACAACAAAGTATTAAGGTTCTGCTGAGGGCACAGCTCAACAAGCCCAGAAGAAAGAGAAAAAACAAAGCCTGCCCAGTGCAGGCGATCTAGTCAGGCTCCGGCGGAGGCGGCGGGGGCGACAGGCGGACGGCCATCGAGCGGAGATCGGCGATTAAGGCAGAGATGGCGTCCCGATCCAGGGGGCGGCTAAGCGGCCGCCAAAGCTGCAAGAAACCCGAGAATTTGTAGAGAGCATCAGTAGCGCGACGAAGAGGAGTACGCTGGATCACTAGCTTATTGCGAACGGTCCAAAGTGTCCAGGCAAGGACCCCAACCTCGAGCCACCTAATGTGGCGAGAGGACGAAGGGGACAATTGGAGTTCAGCAAATAAGCCCGGGAAATTGGTGTGGCACCAACTCCCACCGACAATCTCGCAAAAGCAGCTCCAGAGGAACCGGGCGGAGACGCAGGCGAAGAAGATGTGGTTGGAGTCCTCGGGAACAGCACAGAGGGGGCAGATACCAGTGCCCGGACCATTACGCTTGCGGACCTCCACACCGGACGGGATCCGTCCACGGATCCACTGCTACATGAAGATGCGAATCTTCAGGGGGACGCGGACGGACCACACCATCGATAGGGGGAGGGGAGCGGAGGAGGGGGCAATGGCCAAGTATAGCGATTTGGTAGAGAACTGGCCCGACGGCTCCAGGTGCCAGCGCACAAGATCCTGATCCCCATCCACCACCGGCTCATGCAGAGCAACGCAGTCAAGCAACTCACGCCAGGCGGCGGATTCCGCCGGCCCAAATGGCCGACGGAAAGCGAGGCGCCCTAAGTCAAGAAGGGCCCTATGAACAGAGATCATGGGGACGACAGCGATAGAGAGGAGGGTGGGGAAGCGGGCCGCAAAGGGAGAGTCGCCGGCCCAGCGATCAAACCAGAAGAGCGTCGAGAGGCCGGACCCCACCGAGATAGAGGTACCAATGCGGAGCACCGGAAGAAGCTGGACGAGGGACTGCCAGAACTGAGAACCTCCCGATTTCTGGCAGAAGGCAAGGGGTTGACCACGCAGGTACTTATTCCGGATAATGTCCAGCCAGAGGCCACCATGACCCTGCGTGATACGCCACAGCCACCGGGATAGAAGGGCAATATTCATCCGTTTAGAGCACATGATGCCCAATCCACCCTGCTCCCTGGGCTTGCAGATGTCAGGCCAGCTGACCATGTGATACTTCTGCTTGCCATGCTCGCCAGCCCAGAAGAATCGGGACTGGATTTTGGCGATCTCCTTATGGAGAGATTCATGGAGACTGTAGAAACTCATAAGAAACAAGAGGAGGCTAGAGAGGGAGGAGTTGATAAGGATAGTCCGGGCCGCCTTGGAAAGCCACCTCCCCTGCCAGGGCTCGCATCTGGTCTGGAGCTTGGTCACGAAGGGGCGTAGGTCTGCGACAGAGAGGCGTGAGTCACTAATGGGCGTCCCAAGGTAGGTAGTGGGGAAAGAGCCCAGGCGGCAATTAAGTCTGTTGGCAATGGCCACAGACTCAGCGGGGGAATATCCCATCACCATAACATCGCTCTTATTGAAGTTGATCTTGAGGCCCGACATCTGTTGGAAGCAAAGGAGGAACTTGAGGTTGGTGATGTCCATCTCCGAGCCTTCGACCATGATGATCGTGTCATCAGCATACTGGAGGATGGAGATTCCCGAGCCCCCAGAGAGGTGGGGGGTAATACCTCGGATGTGGCCCGTGGCTTTAGCCTTATCGAGAATGGAGGCCAAAGCGTCCACGACCATATTGAAGAGGAACGGGGAGAAGGGGTCGCCTTGGCGCACCCCACACAGGGTAGGGAAGAAGGGACCGATCTCGCCGTTGATGCTGACCGCCGTGCGACCGCAAGAGACCATTTGCATGACTCTCGTGATCCACCGGTCGTCAAAGCCCTTCCGAAGAAGGACTTTCCTAAGGAAGGACCAGCTAACCGTATCATAGGCTTTGTGAAAATCGATCTTCAGAAAGACCGCCTTCAGGCGCTTGACCCGGACCTCATGAAGAACCTCATGAAGCACCAGGACACCATCCAGGATGTACCGACCCTTAATGAAGGTTGATTGGTTAGGGTGGGTAATCCGATCTGCAAGCAGGGTCACCCTATTGGCGTACCCCTTGGCCAGGATCCGGAAGATCACATTAATGACCGTAATCGGGCGGAACTGGCGGATGTCAGTCTCCCTAGGGACCTTGGGGATGAGGGAGATGGTCCCGAAGTTGAGGCGGCCTAGGTCAATAGATCCCACAAAGAATTCATCAAAGATGGCCATGACCTCTGGTTTAATCACATTCCAGAAGGTCTGGAAGAAAATGACCGGAAGACCGTCCGGGCCCGGAGCAGATGAGGAGTTCATACCCTTGATGGCCTCCCAGACCTCCTGCTCAGAGAAGGGGGCCGTCAAGGACGTGTTCTCTGTGTCAGAGACAAGTTGGGCGCCGGCCCAACAATCAGGGGCGAGGGAGATGCCGCTCCGAGGAGCGGGAGAGAAGAGGGAATGATAGAAGCCGTCGACATGGGAGCGGATGTCCCGGGGGTCCTGGAGGAGGGTTACCCCATCCCAAAGGCAGGGAATGGTGTTGCGTCTACGGCGCCCGTTGGCAATCGCCTGGAAGTAAGCCGTATTCGCGTCACCCTTCAGGACCAAACGCTGAGCGCCCCGAAGGCGCCAATAGGCTTCCTCATCGGTGTAAATCACAGAGAGGTGGTCTTCGAGGTCATAGCGGGAGAGCCACTCGTCCGGGGAGAGACCCACCGCGTCAGCCCGAAAGTCGAGGGCCTGGATCGCGGTGAGCAACGCCTTCTTACGCTCCCTGGCGTCACGGCCCAGGTTGGTCCCCCCAGCCCTTCATAAATTGCCGGCCACGCTTCGCACAGAAGTGCCACGCGTCAATAGCAGAAGGGGGCGAGGGTAGGGGTGGGCCCGAGCCTCGATCCACCGAGCACAGACGGCGTCGGTAAACCCGGCCTGGGAAAGCCAGAAGGTCTCAAACCGGAACCGAGGGGGGATCGGCGGACGCTCGTCCGCGGAGGAGAGGAGCAAGGGGACGTGGTCAGAACCAATCCCGGTGATGGCGCGAAGAGAGGCTAGGGGGCATCAGAGGTTCCATTCCGAAGAAACTAGGACCCTGTCCAAGACGGACAGGGTCGGGGAGGCTTGTCGGTTGGTCAGGGACGGACTCAATATACCTACTCCTTCATCCTCTTCTCGTTTATTTATATCGAACTAGTTTATTTATATCGATATATACCTACGATTCGGACTAGTTTATTTGTATAATCTATCGCCGCCACCAAATCCTCTACTCGTCTCCGTTGCTCTCCATCCATCTATATATCTCTGGATCAATCGCGGCCTCGTCCGAATCTATCTGCGCCCCTTGCCGGCCGGCTAGATGGATGGCGACGGAGATGCCAACGGCCTGTGCTTCCCCTATGACGTGCTCCTCCACATCCTCGGCGGCCTTCCCTGCCGTGCTTTCGCCGAGTCCCGGCGTGTCTGTCGTGCATGGTGCTCGATCGTCGACACCCACAAGCTCCTCCTTCCTCACTCCTTTCCTCGGGGCTCCTTCCCAGGCATCTTCACCAGGAACTATGGATCCGACATTGAATCCTCCTTCTTTGCCCCGTCGGTGCCGGCGTGTTCGGTCCACCTACGCGGAACTCATGATGGACCTGTATTCCAATGTCCTCTGTTTCGCCACCACAAGTTCTCGATGCTCCACTACTGCAATGGCCTCCTTCTCCTCGAGAAGGGTGTTAACTGTTACGTTTGTAACCCCGCGACAATAAGATGCGCTAAATTGCCACCACCATCGAAGAAGGATGGGTGGTGGCACCACGATTTCATGTTCCTCGCCTTCGACCCGGCCGTCTCTCCTCACTATGAGGTATTCCTCCTTCCAAGATATGCCGAAGAAAAAATCCAACCAAACAAGGAAGTGGAGCAAGAAGAGATGCATGTCCATGTGCGAGGGGTCGAGGAGCAAGATAAGGTGATTTCTGTATTGATGTTCTCGTCATAAACCAATCAATGGGCGAGCCGGAAGTTTGTCCCAGGGCGTTGTGCCCCTAGGGCCCTCTATGACATGGTGACTGCGCCACACCCTAAGCATGTGCGGATATGGAAGTCAGTTGAGTACTGGCAGGGATCGCTCTACGTACATTGTCCGAACAACATCGTTATGATCCTTCGCAACTTGAATGGGTTGTATGACATGGCTCAGCTGACGGGAAAAGCCTACGATGATAAAGAACATCTAGGCACTTCTGAGCTGCTGGACAGGTCCATCTTAGCGAGCTACGACGGAGGAGTTCGCTATGTGGCGCTCGACAAGTTCCAACTACATGTATGGAGATTGACAGAATCAGCCGCTGGCCAGATTGGGTGGATGCTACAACACGTGGCTGACCTTAGTCCTTATAATCATGAAGTACAACAGTCCATGGAGCCTAGAGTGTTGTGGGAGGCAGTCGAAAGCAACAAAGCCTTACTTAGCTTGTTCGAACAATGTAACTTGAAGGAATTCGTAGATGACGAGGCGGATGACCAGAGTGACACTATTGATAATAGTGATAGCGCCACTAAGGATGATGAAGAAGGCATATATGAGGCAGACAGGTTTGATGGCACAACAAATGATGGTGACAGTGATGGTAACAGTGAGGATGCATGCGAATATGAAGATGAAGATGAAGAACGTGAATTCAAAAGCGAAGATGGTTTCAAATACTCTTGGGACTCTGAAGAGGACAACTTCGTTGACCTGGATGAAAGTGCCGCACACCTCGGGGACAAGGAGTATGGGCGTTACAGAATTATAGGACTACATCCGCATAAGAAAGTGGTGCTCTTCCGAACCAATGGCGGCGTCGTGGCATATCATCTTAACACCTCGACGATGCAATATTTAGGATGGTGGCTTGTGAGAAACCCACATTCACATTTTCATGGCATTGGGGCTGCGTTCCCTTACCGCCCATGCTACGTCCACGCACTTCCGACGACTAAATTACCTTCCAGTTTTTCTGCATCATATTATGGTTGGTGATCCGTTTCACGCAACCCTTGAAAGGATGGAAGAACGAGAGGACAAAGATAGAGCGTACGTGTCCTTCAATACGATTCAGCTGTGTAATTGAGTTGGACGTGCTAATACGAGAGGTCTTTTACCAATCTTCCTGTCTTCTATTTTTTTGAACACAATGTCTATCAGCTTGGCGCTTCTGAGGGGATAAAAAATTTGTGAGCACTTTTTGCCATAAGTTGTTGTGTTTCCGTTGGTTCGGTTTCTTTCACACTGATATCAATTTAATCCAGTGGATTCTATTAATTCTCCACTCTCGGTTCCAATCCGAGAGAAGAAAAAAAGGCATTGTGGTGTGCTGACTAAACTGAAAGGATTGTCTTGAATGAAGACTGAAATATTTGGTGCGCTTTCATCAGTAGTAGAAGTTTATTCTATAGCAAATGTGTATGATTTGTATCTTTCAATGCACCCAAAAAAATACTATGTGTGTGGAAAAAAGTAGACACAAAAATATATGTTTTAAAAAATATTAATCATATATTTGAGAAATGTTCAACGTGTATGTATAAAATATTTCTGATGTATAAAATACAGGTAAATGTGTATGTAGAAAGGTTGACAAAAAGAAAGAAAATAGAAAAACTATTGAAAACCAAGAGAAACAATAAAACAAAGAGAAAAAACCAACAAAGCCGTGAAAGAAATAAAGAAAATCATGAAGAAAATAGAAAACCAAAGAAACCAGTGAAAATAATAATAATAATAATAATAATAATAATAATAATAATAATAATAATAATAATAATAATAATAATAATAATAAAAGAAAACGGAAAAAAGGCCAAACCGAACCAGGATGACAAAGCAACGAGCCAGCGACCTGAAGCTAGCGAACGAGCGACCTAAGTCAATGGGTCGGCCCTACATGGGCGCGCCTGTTGAAGGTAATGCAACTCTCGATGTATTGATTGGGTGCACGGTGCACGTATATATGGGTACAAGGGCAGCCCTCAGCCTCATCTATACAAGGAAACTAGAGGCGGGGCCGGTAGGAGATTATCCTAACA
>NC_041391.1:693629323-693631311 GCF_002162155.2 Triticum dicoccoides
AACTCCTCAAATGTAGGCGTCGGTAACCCCTTCGTCATGATATCGGCAAACTGTTGAGCGGTGGGAACATGAAGAACGCGGACGCGCCCAAGAGCCTCACTAGCCGGGCTCTTGGGCGCATGGGATGCGCTCGCTAGCCGGGCTATGGACTCAACGGGAGTCGGAGGCGCCGTGGCCGCCGGCGAGGAGTCCAGGACCGACGCCGCAGACCCTAAGCGGGGCCCAAGCGCGGTGGGGCACCGAAGCCAGGGGGAGGCCCACGCGCTGCAGGGGGCCCGAAGCCAGGAGGGGGCCCGAGTGCAAGTGAGCGGCCTCCCCTAGGGGCACCGGGAGGCGCGGGTGACGATGGCGAGTCGGCCGGCGGCGGTACCTGGTGAAAGGGAAAAGACCTCTCGTCAAAGTAAACATGCCGTGAAGTGAAAACTCGGTGGGAAATTGGATCATAGCAACGATAACCTTTGGTGTTTGGTGGGTATCCAAGAAAGATGCATGCCATGGAGGGAGGTGCGAGTTTATGAGGAGTAGTGGAGGCGATGCTAGGATAACAGAGACACCCAAAAACATGAAGATCATCATATGAAGGTGGGCTACCGAAGAGGAGATGATGTGGTGCAAAGTTCCCACGAGCACGAGTCGGACGGACGTTGATGAGGAGAGAGGCGGTGGAGAGAGCGTCCGGCCAAAACCAGGACAGGACATTGGCGTGGAAAAGAAGAGTGTGCACACAATCATTGAGGGTGCGGAGGATTCGTTCGGCGCGACCATTTTGTTGCGAGGTATACGGGCAGGTGAGACGAAAAATCGTGCCGTGTGTGGCAAGGAGGGTGCGAACCCTGATGTTGTCGATCTCCTTCCCGTTGTCAGTCTGCAAGGCATGAATGGAATGCCCAAACTGCGTAGCGACATAGGAGTAAAAGGTAGTGAGAACAGAGAATGCATCGAATTTTCTCCGTAACCGGAAGGTTCACACATAGTGCAAAAAATCATCAAGTATGAAAAGATAGTATAAAAAACCCGTATTACTGGCAACAGGAGATGTCCACAAATCACTATGAATCAACTCAAATGGATACGATGCCACCAATGAGGACGCGCTAAACGAAAGACGGACATGCTTGCCGAGACGACAAGCATGACAAGTATGATCATCGGTTTTATTACACGTGAATGAAGAAGTCCTAAGAATATGACGAAGGGTGGACGGGTTCGGATGTCCCAGCCGAGCATGCCAAAGGTCCACCGTGGCGGAGAGAGTGACCAGAGCGGATGTGGAAGTGGCGGTGGAGTTCACCGGGTAGAGGCCGTCCGGGCTGTCACATCGTTGGAGCATCATCCGGGTACGGGCGTCCTTAACAGAAAAACCCACTTCGTCAAATTCAACAGTTATAGGATTTTCACGTGTAAGAGAACGAACAGAAACAAGATTAGTGACTAACTCAGGTGAAACTAAGACATTAGACATGTGAATGGGCATAGAGTTAGACGGAAAGGAACCATGACCGACATGAGTAATGGGAAGGGAAGACCTGTCCCCAATAGTGATACGACATGCGGTAGAAACTGGAAATACGGAGTTGAGGTTACCATGGTTGGAAGTCATGTGGGTGGCAGCCCCGGAGTCCATATACCAGTCGCCGCCTCCGGTATACGTGTTGGGTGTAAGGGCGGAGTGAAGCGCCGCAAGGAGAGCCGGAACCCAAGGGGCCGGCGGGAGTGCGGCGGCCGCGGCCTGAGGGGCGGCGCGGTAGCCACCCGGGGTGGCGTGGCCAGGGATGGCTGCGGCATAGCCACCCGGGGCGGCGTACGGAGGTGCCGCGACGGAGTAGCCACCCGGGGCGGTGAAGAACGCCTGATGCGCGCCGGGGCGGGGGGCGAGGATCCCAGCCGGGACGGGGGCACGCGGCACGGGCATCGTGTACACATGGACCACCCCCGTTCAAGGGTTGGTCGCGGCGGCCCAGGGGGCCGGGGGCAGCAGCTGCTGCTGC
>NC_041391.1:693631478-693642938 GCF_002162155.2 Triticum dicoccoides
GCGCCCCCCGTGGCGACGATCAGGGGCAGGGGGCGGCGGCTGGTAGATGGGCGCCGGTGGCGCCTGGAAGTATGACGGCGGCGGCGGCGGCTGAGGCCGCGGTGGCTGCGGCGCCGTGGGAGGAGCGGCGCGGGAGGTGCCCACCGCGAGAGCCATGTGCGTGGCCCGTGACTTCACCATCTTCATCTTCCTCTCCTCCAACCGAAGATAGGCCATGACCCGAGGAAAGGTCGGGTCCGGGAGGAACGTGAGGTTGGAGGCCGCGTTGCCGAACTCCTCGTTCAGACCAGCGGTGAGCGTGCTGAGGAGGAGGTCGTCGGAGACCTGCTCCCCGAGGTCGCGGAGTTCGTCAGCAAGTTTCTTAAGGCGCATGCAATAATCGTCAATGGACGAGTCAAGCTGATGGCAGCCAAAAAATTTCTGCTGAAGAAACACGCGGCGTTGGAGGGCGTTGTCGAGGAAGAGCCCGTTCAGCTTCGCCCACACCGTTTGCGCGTCATCAGTGTCGCAAACGAGGGTGTGGAAGATGTCCTTGGAGATGGTTTGGTACAGCCAGCGAGTGATGGTGGCGTCGATTGTCAGCCAGTCGTCGTCCGCGAGAGGCCGGAGTCGACGGAGCCATCGACGTGATCGATGAGGTGGTACTCACGGAAGACGAGGGAGAAGTAGGTTTTCCAGGCATAGTAGGTGGATGTGGCGTAGTCAAGAACGACGGGCACGCGGGCGAAGATGTCGAGATCGCGGACGACCTCCACCGGGGGAGGGGCCGGACCTTCGAAGGGATTGGAGGGGTGGGAGGCGGCGGAGTGGGGAGAAGCCATGGATGCGGCGGCGATCGGGGGGAGGAGTGGCGGCGCGGCTGGCGGGTAGATGGCGATCGGGTGGGAGGAAGGCGACTCGAGAGGGAGAGGGAGGCGGCTCGGGAGGGAGAGGGAGGGGGAGGTGCGCGCGGTGGCGGGGTGAGGATGCGGCGGCGACGCGAGTAGAGGGCGGCGGCGGCGGCAGCGAGGAGCTGCGGCGGCGGCTAGGAGCGGAAGCTAGGGTTGGATCGAAAGGGAAACTGATACCATATAGAAGTGCATGCTCTAGCCAATGCAACCAAAAGACCGATCTAATGGAAGAGACTAGGCAGCACATTATACGTCAACACTCCCACTCACGTGTGGCTCCCTCAGGCCTAAACGTGGACCGAAAGTGGGCTGCAATTTAATTGTGCCAGTCGGGTCTTGAACTCAAGACCTCTTGGCTCCGATACCATGTTGAAGGCAATGCAACCCTCGATGTATTGATCGGGTGCACGGTGCACATATATATGGGTACAAGGATAGCCCTCAGCCTCATCTATGCAAGGAAACTAGAGGCGGGGCTGGTAGGAGATTATCCAAGATACGTGCACACACACACATATATATATGTGTGTGTGTGTGTTTAACAGCGCCTTCAGGTGAGATGGATGCTATAGTACTTGTTATAAGCGAGATATAGCATTCGCGTCGTCTCTCATACCGTGTGCGGTGGCGAGGCGAGGCAGAACACTGCTCTCTGAATCCCAACGACGAGTACAGTAGAAAATACTTACAGGTGCGACACTGTTTTCCACGGAATCCAACTTAACCACACCCCATGGAACGCCCGGCTGCGCGCCGACGTTCGCACAGTCACGTATCGGCCGGCGCACCTACGGAGCAGCAGCAGCAACAGCCTGTAGTGTAGCCCAAATTAAACGCGAATTGAATTGGCGTTTCCACTGCAACACAGGGGCGATCCGAACTTCACGGGCCAACTTGCCTAGCATCTACTCTACAAACGTCAATGTTTACAGCTAGGTTTGTAGGAGTACGCCGTAACCAACGAGAAGAGCTGTGTCTCCATGGGACCATGGCCATGTCGAGGACGAGACAGGACTTGTAAACGCAATGATCAGTGATACTCACACACCACACTAGCCGTTCCATGCAAGTAAAGTACTAGGAGAAACAAGAAAAGCGGGTTTGGTGCCACATATGGCCATGCACGTCGCAAGTGGCCTCGCGGACGCCGGGCCACCGCCGGCCACCGGTGCAGTACGTAGATGCATGGCGCGGCGCTTGAAAACGCACGCAGGAAACATCCCGCTACGGCGCCGCGTTCACCATGACCAACTGGCGTCCGGTCTCCGCTCTAGATGCAACGTAGAGTACGTTGGGTAGAGGTTCCGCCAACTTGGCACGTTCCCTGCCCCGGCCTGGACCTTTGCCCCCTTTTCAACTAGTGGGGCCTCCCTCGTCGGGCTCGGCTGAGATTGAGGAGCTCCTCCCAAGCCTCCCCTTGCACCCGACCCCGCCGCCTCGGGCCGACGTTGGCGACCGCCGGAGTTCCAAACAGCCGCCCCGAGCGCCCTGCTTCTCCTCTCTCCCTTCTCTTTCCCCTCCCTTCTCTCTTTTCTCACCCTAAATCTCCCTCATATCCCTTGTTCGTCGCCCGAAGCTCATGGTTGTCGTCGCCGTGTCAATCCCGCGGCCGCCGGCCTCCCCTCGTCACGCCAAGACGTCCAGTAGCTCCGCCATCGTCGTCACCTTCACCCTCGCCGAAGGGCTCGAGCTAGGAGGCCCCATAGGCTTGCCACCGCCATCGTCTTTGTCCACGGCCGCCACATTTGATTGTCGATTTCGTCGTGTCCGTCGACACCCGCGCTCGCTAACCTTGTCCACGAGCTCCGCGGTGAGCTCCGCTGCCGATTCCCCCTTCGATCTGTCGCTGAGTCGTCGCCCCCGTGCTCACCTTGGCCGCGCCCGTGTGCACCTCACCTGCAGCTACCCCCCGTGCGCTCTCCCGCTGCTGCTGCTTGTGCCGTTGTTGCCTTGCTTGCCGCTGCTACCGGGGGTACGCGTCGCATCGCGGGGGTCACTCCGGTGGTCGTAGCTCCACCGGGGGTGGCATGTGCCGCCGAGACGAGCGCCCAAGCTCCTCTCTGTCCTGCGGGCGAGCGATGGAGGAAGAAGACAGACCTACCAGGCGGGCCCCGCCTCCTCTAGGCCCCACCTGTCAATCTCAGCCGCACCTGCCAAGGAGGCCCACCTGCAGGTCAAAACCACTGTTGACCAATGCCACATCAGCAACAAGTGGAGGCAAACCACCCAAGGGGTTCTTTCATCCGGTATGAGTTTGTTTACGGGGTGAAAGGAACAGAAAATTAGATGAGGGGATAATGTGAACCACCAACTTTATTCAGGGTAGTAAAATGGACTTTTTTTAAATTAAATAATTATCTAATCTACTGCGCGCATGTCCAGTGAGTAAAATAAACATATTCGTATGGTTTGCATGGGCTGAAAAAATGTTACTGTACGGTGAAGTGGGATGCTTGCATGTTGGGAGAATTAGTGATAATGGAATAAGGTTTGCATGGGCTGAAAAATATTGTTAGTGGATGGTGACGTGGCACGCTTGGTGAGGTGGATGGCTTGAATGTTGACAGAATTAAAAGTAGTGGGGATCAACTATTTAGGTATTATAGATGTGCATCACATATTATATACAACTTACACATATACATTCATGCTCACCCAACATCCAAAAAATACCCATATGGAAAAAGGAAAAGAAAAACCCAAATGCAAAAAAGTTGCAAATAGAGAACATTAGGCAATGCGTAAGAAGCGTCAAACCAATAAAAATGAATGAACCCAAACAGGGGCAAGTAAAAAATTCAGCCAAAGAAGCAATTAAACAACACATGAGAAAAAAATCAGCATGAATCTTGCAAAAGCATCAACGTTCAGAAAATTGACTTACCCAAATTTTAAAATCAAGCAACTTGCATATAGCTAAAGTGTAACTTATTTTACTTGTTAGCTGGTCATGCTCAAGTACCAAGAGAGAAGAACCAGTTTAGCTATATGTAAGTTACCTGATTTTTAAATTTGGGTAAGTCAATTTTTGACTGATAAATTTTTGTCAAGATTCGTGTTTTTTTTTCTATTCTTTCAAGATTTCTTAGCCTGATTTTTGACTTGCCCCCACTTGCAATAAGTCATTTTTTTCTTAGGCTGAATTTTCGACTTGCTCTTAAGTCAATTTTCCTATTGGGTTTGAAGCTTGTGACACATTGCGTGTTTTTTGTTAGTATGCATTTTTGCCTTTTATTTTTAGTCACTTTTTCTTTTTTCTACATGGTTTTTTGGCATGTTGGATGAGGAAATCTACATATGAAAATACTACATTGTATGTATGTAAATTATGATGGAGCGTGAAAATTTCCCTATGCATGCTTATCCTGTGAATATTAAAAAAGTGAAAGTGAAATATCCGTGCAAACTTGTGTGCAAGTTTTTTTATTTATCTTAAAGGGTAATACTAATGCCACGAATTCATTCTTTCTTAGAAAAATTTATTATTTTCATTATTTTTCTAGTTTTTATTTCATTTTCCTAAGGTAATACCACTGCCATGCCACTGATTTATTCTTTCTTAGGATTTTTTGACAAAATTCAACTAGTATATGCTTATTGTTGCATATTAAAAAATTCAATTTCTATGTAAATTATGTGCAATTTTTACCATTATTTATTTCTTTCATTTTTCCCCAAAGGGTAATAACAATGCCGCTAATTAAACTTTTCTTAGAAAACAACATTAGTTTGATTTTTCTTTAAGTTATCATTTCATTTTATTTCTTATTTAAGGGTAATACCAATGCCATTAATTCATTCCTTTTTATAAACTTCCTTTGCCAAAATTCCACTATTATATTCTTGTTCTTGCATATGATAAAAATGCATTTTCTGTGTACATTGTGTGTAAATTTTGTCATTATTTATTTTAATTTTTAATTTTCTATCTTCTTAATGTGTACAACCAATGCCCTAATTTATTTTTCCTTAGAAACTTTATTATTTGATTTTGTTTTAGTTTTCTATCTTTTTTTTTCTTTTTGACCGTAAAATATCAATGCCACTAAAACATTACTTCTTTGAAAAATTCTTTTTTGCGAAAGTTTCACTTTTATATGCTTATTTTGAATAGTATGAAAAATCACATTTTTTGTGCAAATTTGGTCATTATTTTTTTATTTATTTTCTTCTAAATATTAATACCGATGCTACAGATTCATTGTTCCTTGAAAAACTTCATTATTTTGGTTTTGTTTTATTTTTTTTCATTTTGTTCTTTTAGAAAATTACACATATTATAGGCCTACCTACGCCTTCGATCATCATCATCATGTGAAGATTAATGGAACACTAACTTCATATATATACACACAGACCACAGACCGTAATTAAGTTCCAATAGATGGACCAATCAAAAGTTATACATAGAAGATATAGACACATTTGTGTGGTTTCCGGTAGTGCGGTGTTTCTAAGGTTATTGTACGTGATGTTCGTGCAAAAATTGGTGGAGTTTGGACATTCGGGGAGCACGCGACAAAAAGGGAAAAATCCAGCTCTGTGAGTAAGGTCACTATTCATGCACTGTTTGGGCCGATTTTCTCTTCTTTTGCCACGAGCTCCTCAGATGTCCAAACGGGAAGAAATTTTGCAGGACATCACGCACGCGAACATCTTTCAAACAATTTTTTTTCAGATTTTTTGAATTTTTCTAGTATTTTCTTGAATTTACTGTAGCTCGAGAGTAGATGAGCTCAGGCACCAAGTTGGATTTTCGACTTTTCGGGATCTACTCAATCAAATATAATACTATAGCTAGCTAGCTCGTGCTATGAGGTGAGAAGACGCATGTCTAAAGCCCTCTAGTCAAAAAGTGACCAGCCGAAATTCCAAATTCATCCTTTCTTGGAAGAAAAATGTGACTGGCCGATTTCTTTTTTCCAAATCATTTTTTTCAGTTTTCTTTATTTATATTCATTTTCTTTTGTATTACGAGGTAGCAGGTCAGTTCCTATTTTTTTCGGACCAAGCCCAGTTATCCAATAGACTCTTATCTGAGAAAAAATTGACTTGCCAAATTGGTAGAAGTCGATTTCTGATTTTGAGAAAAATGCCGACTTACCCAAATTATATTTTTTGAGGCGACTTGTCCCTTTTTTCCGCAAAGGATGTATTTTATTGACTAAAAAATGAAGCCTCAAGGAGATACAAACAAAATAAGCACACACTCGGCCTATGCATAGTAAGGATACACACAAGCAACATCAACACACACAACAATAAAAACGCGAGCAAAAAGCAAAGTCATATAAGACCAAAATTATGCCTAAGGAGAAAAAAACACAATTCAATTCCATCTGAAATCAGACTCCGGAAGCCAGCGCTGTATACTGAAATCAGGCGTGCCCACTGTTTCCTTGCAGCAGCTTTTTTGTCCAAGTTGCGCATGTCCGGTGCAAATTTAGCGGGTCTTACGAACCTGCTTTCAGTTAGGTTTCAGGCATCCGGCCTGTCACCTCTTAATCACTGAAAAAATAGTGCACTATAGCGTCGCTAATAGCACACTATAGCGTATTGAGAATTACCTCGCTTAATATATCGGTGTACAATGTCTCGCTAATAACACGCTATAGCGCGATATAGCACGGTAATAGCATATTTTGAGGTCGCCGCTATTTTACTGTAGCGCGCTATTTTTTTCATTGCTCTTAATACTAGTTCATTAGTTGACTTTCTTACCGGTTAATGCCTTCTTTGTTTCTAGAGGAAAATCTAACTACCTTGATGGTGGCTTTATTTTAGACATTTGTATACATGCCCAAACCTTCACAACGATCACATCAGAGATAGAAGATCTTCGCTTCTTGCTTCTTTTTTTCTTTTTTCCTGTTACTTTCTAGAATTAATCATCATTTGTGTACGGGCAACACACTTGTGGATTGTCTGACCTGAACATATCGCGGTGGACTAGGAGACAATAAATCGCTGAACAGGGAAAACGTTGCCACTGGAGACCGAAAGAAGATCGGTCCATGGACACATATATGCCATTGCGTACGTCGAGACAGGTGAACTATATATTGCTCAGACTGGAATCATGCAAAGGGAGATGATAACTCAAAGCAGCCGGCTTTTGGGTCTCAAAAAAAAAAATTAATGGCGCATCACCGTGACAACTAACCACTAATGTGGATGCTATATGCATCGGTCAAGTGGTGATGTGTGAGTGTGTTACTCGCTATAAGTCTTTACTCTTGGGGCTAGTAGATGGGTCTCTTTTCTCGCAAAAAGAAAAAACAAAAAAACAAAAAACAGATGGGACTCTAGGGACCAAGAGAAGGGATCATCTCGTTTTCTATTTGATTAGCTTATTAGTACTAGCAAAAGGTCTCGTGCGTTGCAACGAGAAAAAAAAAAGAAATTGTAATCAACAAAGGCCATGACAACATTTTGCTGCATCACCGATAACATTTTGGCAAACATTTTGTTCAATTTCCTTAATCTTTTTTAATACATCATTTTTAAAAAAAATTATGAATGTTTTTTGATTTCCCAAACATTTGTTTTCAAAATGGTGAATATATTTTGAATACATGAACATTGTTAAAAAAATATGAATATTTTCTTAATGAACAAACATTTTATGATTTATTGAACATTTTATTTAAAAATTCTCCTTTTCAACTTTTGAAACTTTTTTGAAGTATCAAATAATTTAAAGGAGAAAAAATGAAAATGATTTTTTTAAGAAAATACAAAATTTAAAAACAGGTCCCTACTCCGTGGGCCCACCCAAGCATGGGATTCCCCTGTGTGAAACATTTTTTGTCACTTATAGGTGGCATTGGTGGGAATATTTGGCAACTTTTGGAGCAATTTATGCGTCGTACCGCCAGAAGCACTAATGACTTTATTATTAGATAGCAAATATGACCGTGTGTTGCAATGGGAGAGAAACAATCAGATTATGTAGATTATGTCAGGATGAGATAAGGACATTTGAAATGTTATTTCATAAACTACGTCTGAAGCATGTCACAATGAGATAAGAGACTTTTAAAAAGTTATTTCAAAATCTGAAAATGTGATGGTCTCATCACGACTTGATTTCCTAAGGCACCAAATGAAATATTTTTTGGCTAAGCAAGCTGCATTGGTGAACCCTGCCTGAGCTAGACTAATGAATGATGTGCCTCGTCTTGACCTAGCATCGTGGTGTTTTCCATGACCAGTAAAACATAGCTCACAAATTAGACATAGCTATGTATAAAGGCAAATTATACATTTAGTCATTTTCATATAGCTTACAAAAACTAACCCATAGGAAGTTGTGTCAATTTTTCAGGGGCCAAGCGTTGTATAGAACACAAAACCCCTTTTTAACCGATGCGCGATGGACTAAATAAAATCATAAAACAACCTCTACATATCCCTTAAAAGAGCACTATATAAGAAATGGTTCGTTTTGTTTGTTATTTACGTATCTGTTTGAATTTTTGTGAACATTTTCTAAATTTTCATGGATATTATTTTCAAATTTCTGAGTGTGTTTTGAATTCACCATCACTTTTTAAAAATTATGAACATTTTTTTGAAATCTTGATTTATTTATAATATGCAAACAGTTTTTAAAATCATAAACATTTTATGTTTTCCCTGCCATTTTTTGAATTCACGAACATTTTTATGATTTCCCAAAAAAAACTTCAGCTGACAACTTTCTGAAAATTGATTTTTTTTGAAAATACTTAAATTAAAAAAAAGGAAAAACAAGAACAGAAATAAGAAAAGAAAGGCAAAGAAAAAAGGAAATGGAAAAAGCATGGGGACATCACGCCTGTACATGGGCCGGCCCATACGCGTGCGGGAGGAGGAGAAGGAGCGCTTGCTATAAAGAGAGAAAAGAAGACTTGAAACCTTGACCATTGTGGTACTTCTCTACTTGAGTAATATGAGGGTAACACCATATAAGAACCAAACCCCACGATAACTTTCAAAAGAAATGAATCGTTTTCTTCACTTATAGGTGGCATCGGTGGCAATATTTTGCAACTTCGGGGGCAATTTCGGTGACGTGCCGCCAAAAACAACAACCCCTTTATATTAGGTATAGATTACGAAAAGTTATCTAGCTACCTAGGCCCGAGGAGGCCAACACATGTATATACTTTCGTAAACAAGAATAGAAGTCGCAAGTAAATTGCATACATGTATCTTTTGTTTTTTTAGAGGGAAGCATGTTTTAAAATTCAGTTAGAAGCTGATTTCAAATTTCAACAAACTAAACCACATCTATCAAAAACATCAACAAACTAAGCCAAGGTTTGCATATGCTCACCCCGAAAGCACAGATGCTGGCAACCAAACAACAGGCTCTAATACGGGCATTGATACAATGCAGACAACCAAACAATATGCAGATGTTAGTTTTTAGCTTGTTTTTCCTCGACCAGGTCCAACTAGAACAAGCATGCAATGTAGACAAAATCCATGCAAGCAATCAGACACGCCCTTGTTCTACCTGTTAGCTGGCGTGAGCATGATCATCTGGAGGAAAAATAACACACTTGAATTCCATCTGAATTCAGATATACGGGTAGGGGTAGCCATCCTTGTACTGAAGTAGTAGGTGCGCCCACCGTGGCCTTGCAGCTTTGCTGTCCAAGTCGCCCATGTCCGGTGCAAATTAAGTGGGTTTTAAGAACCTGCTTTCAATTAGGTTTCAAGCATCCGGTCTGTCATCCCGTTCCTCTTATACTAGTAGTTTGTTAGTTGACTCTTTTACAAGTTATAATGTCTTGTTTGTTTCTAGGGGGGAAATCTTACTACCATTTCTTTTCTTTTTTTGCGGGAAAAATCTAACTACCTTGATGGTGGCTTGATCTTGTCTTTTTTTTTTTGGAAAATGTGGCCTGATCTTGTCTTTCATGTATGTACAGGAGAATATACTGTACGTACAAACATATATGTGAGGCCTAGCCTTTACAAAGATCACATCAGAGATAGAAGACTTTGCTTCTTGTTTCTTGTTTCATGTTGCTTTCCTCAGAATTAATCACCATATCAAGTTCGCAACACACATGTCGACTGTCTGACCTGAACATATCGCGATGAGCTAGGAGACAATAGATCGCTGAACAGGAAAAACGTCGCCATTGGAGACCAAAAGAAGATCGGTCCATGGACACATGTCATTGAGTACGTTGAGACCATGAGTACGTTGGCTGGAACCATGCAAAGGTAGATGATAACTCAAACCAGCCGGCACTATTATGGCGCAGCATCGTGACACCGAACCATCGATATGGATGCTATATGGATCGGTCAAGTGGTGATGTGTGAGTGTGTGACTCGCTGTGCATCTTGACTCTTGGGGCTAACACATGGGGCTCTTGGGACCAAGAAGGAATCATCTCGTTTTCTATTTGGTTAGCTTATTATTAGGAAAAGCTATCTAGCTACCTAGGCCCCAGGAGGCCAGCACATGTATATGCTTTCGTAAACAAGATTAGAAGTTGTAAGTAAAGTTCATGCATTTATCTTTTTGTTTTTAGAGGGAAGCATGCTTTTAAATTCAGTTAGAAGCTGAATTTCAACAAACTA
The DNA here is from genome assembly GCF_002162155.2 of Triticum dicoccoides. Lineage (NCBI taxonomy): Eukaryota > Viridiplantae > Streptophyta > Magnoliopsida > Poales > Poaceae > Triticum > Triticum dicoccoides. The sequence goes on from NC_041391.1 coordinate 693,641,954, forward strand.
AACCACATCTACCAAAAATAATAATCAAAAGTGGCATTTTGATATTCTAGGCTGAACCAAGGTTTGTATTGCTCACCCCCAAAGTACAGATGCAGACAACCAAATAGCAGGCTCTAATATGGGCACTGATACAATGTAGACACCCAAACAATGCACAAATGCTAGTTTTTAGCCTGTTTTTTCTCAGTCGGGTCCAACTATAGGACAAGCATGCAATGCAGGCAAAATCCATGTGAGCAACCAAACACGCCCTTAGTTCTACCTGTTAGTTGTTAGCTGGCCTGAGCATGATCATCTGGAGGAAAAAGAACACACTTGAATTCCATCTGAATTCAAATGTACGGGTAGCCAGCCCTGTACTCAAGTAGGCGCACCCACCGTGACCTTGCAGCTTTGTTGTCCAAGTGCCCATGTCCGGTGCAAATTAAGTTGGTTTTAAGACCCTGCTTTGAATTAGGTTTCAAGCATCCGGTCTGTCATCCCGTTCCGCTTAATACTACTCCCTCCGTTTGGAAATACTCGTCGGAGGAATGGATGTATCTAGATGTATTTTAGTTCTAGATACATTCATTTTTATGCATTTCTCCGACAAGTATTTCCAGACGGAGGGAGTAGTAGTTTGTTAGTTGACTCTTTTACGAGTTAATGTCTTGTTTGTTTCTAGAGGACAATCTAACTACCATTTCATTTTTGCGGGAAAAATCTGGCTACCTTGATGGTGGCTTGATCTTGTCTTTTTTTTTTCTTTCTCTTTTGCAAAATGTGGCCTGATCTTGTCTTCGATCTATGTACAGGAGAATATACTGTACGGACATACATATATGCACTAGTAGAAAAAGAGGCTTCCGTCCAGCCTCATTAGTCGCGAAACTGTAGGAACCGCGACTAATGAAGTCTTCAGTCGCGGTTCGGCAGATGAACCGCGACCAAATGCCTGGGCCCAGGGCGCTCGCGGGCTTTAGTCGCGGTTGGCCAGGCCAACCGC
>NC_041391.1:693647168-693648040 GCF_002162155.2 Triticum dicoccoides
GAGAGAAGAGAATTTAGAAAATAAATAAATAAATATATTAATTAATTAATCAGTTAATTAAATTAATTAACTTAATTAATTGTGTTTAGTAAACCTAATTAAATAACTAATATAACTAATCTGTTAATTAATCTAATTAACTTGGTTAATTAGTTAACAGACAATTTAATTAATTCTGTTAATTCTAAAAATGATATAAAACTTTAAAAATTAATATAAAATAATCCGTAACTCGGATGAAAATACTTTGTACATGAAAGTTGCTCAGAACGATGAGGCGGATCCGGATACGCAGCCCGTTCGTCCGCCACACATCCCTAGCATAGCAAACACGTAACTTTCCCCTCCGGTTCATCTGTCCGAAAACGCGAATCACCGGGGATACTTTCCCGGATGTTTCCCCCTTTCGCCGGTACGACCTACTGTCGCGTTAGACCCCGAGACTGCCGGCGACCCCAAGTTCGACTACGGAGCACCCGTCTCGCGCTCTACCGCGACACCCTCTCCCACCCCTTCCTCGCCCCCTCCTTTTGCCACCGCCCTTTCGCCACCGCCACCGCCACCGCCCCCCTTCTTCACTTAATTAATTTGTTTTTACTACATGTTTTCAGGACTGACATAATGGCGGACGATAGAGCTGACCCGATTATGGACAACTATGATCCGGACGGTGAAGCACATATGTTCGGCATCATAAACGGCGATATTCAATATGTGCCGACCGGAGAAGAAGAAGATGATATCTCTTCTTATCTGAACCTTGACGGTGAAGATGAAGGGCGCCGTCAGCAAGATGATGCCGAACAAACGTCGATAAACGACGATCTTCAAATGGAAGTAGCAACCACCTCCGGCGCCGAGGTATATATATA
>NC_041391.1:693651208-693693209 GCF_002162155.2 Triticum dicoccoides
TTGTATATTCCTCTTGAATTCTTTTTGGTTCTAATTTCAAATTTATTTGAAATTGTACATTCATATGCATGTATGTAGTACCGTAGAATATATGAAACTCCTTCAAAATTAAAATAAAGCACAAAAGAAATAAAACAATACAAATTAAACAGAAAACAGGTTTAAGGGGGGAGGTTTAGGGGGGGGCTAAAACCCTAAACCTGCGGCGGCCTTTAGTCGCGGTTGGCCAGAAGAACCGCGACTAAAGGTCCTCCGCCCCGACGGCCACCTGGCGCCCACGTGGACGGGCCTTTAGTCGCGGTTCTTAAGCAACCGCGACTAAAGGGGCGGGGCCTTTAGTCGCGCCCGGTCGGTCGCGGTTGCGCAACCGCGACTAATGGCAGTTGCGAACCGCGACCAAAGGCCTTTTTTCCACCAGTGATGTGAGCCCTAGCTAGCCTTTACAATGATCACATCAGGATAGAAGACTTTGCTTCTTTGTTTCTTGTTTGTTGTTTCGTGTTGCTTTCCAGAAGTAATTACCATTTGCGTATGTCGCAACGCACATGGCGATCGTCTGACCTGAACATATTGCAGTGCGCCAGGGGACAATAGATTGCCGAACAGTTAAAACGTCACCATAGGAAACCGAAAGAAGATCGGTCCATGGACACACATATGTCATTGTGTACGTTGAGACCATGTCCATGTGTATATGTAGATGGCATTGTCGAGGCCGGTGAACTATATATTGCTCAGACTGGAACCATGCAAAGGTAGATGATAATTCAAACCAGCCGGCACAATTAATGGTGCACCATCGTGACACCGAACCATTGATACATATACTATATGCATCGATGAAGTGGTGATGTGTGAGTGTGATCTTCCTGGTGTGTGTTGACTCTTGGAGCTAACATATGGGACTCTTGGGATCAAGATGGGATCATCTCATTTTCTATTTGTTTGTCTTATAATTAGGAAAAGCTATCTATATAGCTACCTAGGCCCCGGGAGACCAGCACATGTATATATTTTCATAAACAAGCTTAGAAGTCGTAAGTAAATTCCATGGATGTATCTTTTGGTTTTTACAGGGAAGCAAGCTTTAAATTCACTTCAAAGCTGATTTCAAATTTCAACAAACTAAACCACATCCACCAAAAAAAATTCAACAAAGTGGCATTTTGATATTCTTGGTTGAACCAATATTTGACTGGCAGCAGTAGGTGGTTGGATCGAAGGTGCGCCATAGGTAGACACCATAGGCTGGAGGCTGGTGGTGCCCTAAGAATTTTGTGCATGAGGTCCCGATTGGAAGGAGTGGCGACCGGGGCTGCCATGCCGCTAGATCACAAATCGGGCTTGGTAAGCACCCTCTGGCTACGTTGATTCAGCGGGTACTGTTCCTGTGGCTAGGTTGATTCAGTGGCTCTAGCTGCATCCATTGTCTCATGGCGGCGGTATGGCTTCGTCGCTCATGCACTTTCATTTGCAGGCGTGTGATGACGTGTTGACGAGTACATCTAGGTTGACTCTAGTGTTGTTTGTGGCGTTGTGCCCTCTCCTTCGGCAAGAAGTGGAGACTCATATTAACGGTTAAAGGACTGGCAAGGTGGCCTTACCTATAACCTAAACATTTTGGTGCACATTTGCGAGGAGTTACGTGATTGCCTACCTCGTGTGGCTATTTGCGGAGGACACCGTGGCTGTTTCGAGCGGAGTACCGGGTAACGCAGGTCTTGCATGATGACGAGAACACATCTTCATCGAATGGTTGAAAATCCATGATCTGACCTTTATTGGTTAGATTCATTGTGTTTTCACTTTATTGAAGGTGTTATCTTCGTGTCATTATTCTAGCCTTGATTTGTTGGACTAGACATCCTCCATATAACCGTCTCCTAGTCATCTTGGGTTGTAAACGATGACATTGGTGTGCTTGAATTCTTCACTGTCGAAGGCGGTTCCACGGATAAATGACGACTTGGTCGTAGATGTGGTTTCATATATATTGTTATAGCTATCTATTGATGTCCATGTGCTTGGGTATAGTTTTACCACGTTAGCTCGTATCTGTATTCTACTGTAACAACATAATACATGCATGTACCCACGGATGTAGACACTTTAAAGCATGACCTTAGTTTCTTGAAGGAAAACATGTTGTCTCGCGAAGCTCGATCAATTATGACGAAAAAAACACAGCACAATTCCATCTCAAAGGCGTACTAGTAGGCGGCATCCACTACTTAAGTATGCCAATGGACCATGTAAGCTACCACCAATTAGGTTTCGAGCTGCTGGTCCTTATCGCGTTCCTCTTACTATTACTAGCTCATTGACCTACTCCTTTTAGTAGTTAATATGTTCTTCATTTCCAGAGGGTAATTTAACCAACTTGATGGTGCCTTGATCTGTCATCCAGATATATACAGGAGCAACGGATCATAATCTGCATATAAAATTATAAATGCAAGGCAAAGCCTTTCCAATAATCACACCAGAGCTAGAATACCTTGTTTCTTGTTTCTTGTCGCTTTCCATAATTTATCACCATTTTGCGTACCTTGCAACATATATCTCTATCATCTGACCTAGACATATTGTGGCATTGCGCGATCACGGTGAGCTAGGAGACTAAAAAACCATCATCAGGGAAAACGTCGCCATTTGCAACGAAAAGATCGATTCATGGACACATCACACGTGTATGTATGTCCTTGCATTTGCGTAAGTTAAGACCACATATATGGCTAGCGATTGTCAAGGCGAGTGAGCTATATATTGCACGAACTCTAGCCATGCAAAGGTAGATAGCTCATGCCAGCAGGCATTATTAGTGGTACATCGCCTTGACGCCGAATCACATGGAGATGGATGCTATGTACATCGATCACATGTAGTGATTGTGACCTTTGCTGTGCTCATTGATTCTTGGAGCCAAGAGATGTGACTCTTTGGGGCCAAGAGAAGGGGTCATTTTCTCGTTGCTTCTTAGCTACTTAGCTAGCTTGGGGCCAAGAGGCTAGCAACATGTTTATATTTTCATGAACAATATCAGAAGTTGTGAGTGAACTACACGTCATGTATTTATTTGTAGAAAATGTAGGCCAAAGCATATTTCAACGTGTCACCGAACTGCACCACATTAACTAACGAAAAAGCAACCTAACATAGTGGAGCTTTGACAATTTGAACCAATTAAGATCTGATCAGGAACTCATCCCACTTGTCATTAGTAACATATAACGGGTTAGAACCAAGTACGTATTTATTTTTGTAAAAAGACCTCAGATCCATTGATCAAAGCAACAGTATAAACAACCCTGAAGAATAAACAAAATATAGATCCTAATCATCTTCTGCATCTTCAACGAGATGATGGCGTGCCACCGCCGTTGTCTTTCCATCTTTAGAACCAGCCAGTTGTTATCGGCCGCGTATGGGAAGTCATCAAAGTTGCGATCTTGCCGGTTAGCGTTCTGCATAAGAAAACGTTGAAGTCGTCGGCTCATCGCCGCCGGAGATCCACACAGATCATTTCTTTTTTCAGCCGAGAGGCAATGTTCTTATTGATAACAAGTTGTTTATAGTGAATTCATCAATTACATAATCTCCGTGATTATAGTTTAAAAACATACGTGTGTAGGTTGTACTTGGTGTGTCTGAAATATATGAAATAGTAATAATTTACAACAAAAAATACTCATAGTTCAACAGTTGGCACCCATTTAAGTAAGAACTAGAGGCTAATACGCGCTTCGTCGCACGGTTCTCCACTTGTGGGGTTAATTTTTTTCCTAGCAGGTTATTGTGGTCACGTTTTTTTCCGGTTTTATTTACATTGGCTTGGGTTTTAATTATGGTCTGATGATGTATTATTCACTCGTTCATCGTATTGTGCTCCTGTTGGAGAGGATATTTGTTCTGAGAGGAGAGTTGAGTCATTAAGTTCGTGGTTATAGTGTCCTTACATGTTTCGATCTCGGTGTCAGCCAATGCTGGTTTTGCGTGACTCATGTGAGCTCTTATTCTACATTGAAACTATGGAATTACTGCACTCTCACATGGGCCGGCCCATGAAGCTCTCGCTCGCTCCGTTCGCTCACTTAGTTTGCTCGCTTAGCTTTATTTCCGCTCGCTTGACTACTAGCTCAAAAAAAATCGACACCATATTTTTTATTTGAAGAAGTTAATTAAATCAAAAGAAGTTCACATATTTTTTTAAAATATTTTGAATTACAAAATACAAAATTTATTTTATTTTTCTAATTTATAAAATATTTGTTGATTTCAAAAAAAATCGTAAATTCTAAAAACTTCAAAATTTTAATTTTCCAAATTGTAATAAATATTCTTGAATAAAAACGTGAAAAATAAGATAAACAATTCAAAAGAGAAGGAAAAACTGAAAAATAAATTATAAAGCAAGAAAAACTATTAAAAACCGGTGAAAACACACACAAAAAGAACAGACAATACCTTCTCAAAACCGAAAAAAATCTGACAATTCCAGCGATACACAACCATACAGGTGGGGCCCATATATTATCTCCCACAGCCCCTTACGCACCAGAAGGCTCCAAATCTAGGGCGCTTAGTATCTGCACCAGGAGGATTCAAATTTAGGAAGCTTAGTATCATATATATTATTGTAGTATATACTAGTATCCTTGTGGGATTCAACCATAGTTTAGGTGGTAGTTATACTTGCCGATTAGCTGTCTTGTATGCCTGCCTCTAATGCAAATTATTCATGGTGGACTGCATCGTTTCCGTCGATGGCAAGGTGCATCTAGCGACTTCTTCAATCTTAAAACTCCATAACTCTGGCCTTGAGGACATGTATTGTGTGTGTGCGCGCGCGTGCGCGAGCTCTGTTTTTTAGTCTGCATATAAAATTTAGTCGAAGTCAAACTTTGAAAAGTTTGACTAACTTCATAAAAAAAATATCAACATCTACAATAGTAAAGCTATATGGTATGAAAATTAATTTTATGATGCATCTATTAATATTGATCTCATATTCTGAATGTTGATATTTTTCTTTAAACTTAGCCAAAGTTTGACTTTGATCAAATTCTGCACACAGACTAAAAAGAAAGGAGTGTGTAGTTTTCAGTATACGTTGTATGAGTTTTACTCTAGTCTTCAATAGGTGTGCGCATTTAAGTTATACTCGATGCAGGAGGTGATTTTCACATCAACATCACGACACCAAATATGAAAGCTTTGTTAATATTGGAGCTACATTACTCTAGTCTTTAATAGATGTTACATTTGTTTGTGGGTTTATGTTATACTTAATGTGGAATGCAACAATTGTATTGATCATGTGGGTCCATGGTGACTCACTCAATATTGAAGCTCTGTGACTCCAGCCTTTCAGTAGGCATCATGTTGTCAGTACAAGGTAGCAATCATACTACAAAGCTTTGGATGCTAATTTCCCAAGACTGTAACCTCAAGGAACAAGAAGACACGGGTTGTAGAAATTGAAAGGCAATTTAGAGACAAAGAACATTGTGAATTTGGGAAGAAGATAATTAGCTTCTATGGGGTGAATCCCTCCCAAAACATATCAGAGGTGCGCAAACATTTCATCTAGAGACTGACATTGGTCCTCGAGTGCAAAGATAAAAAGGAGCTTGACTGCAATACTCGTCCGTCAAGTAGAGATGAAAGTCGCCCTTAGTGATCTGATGGTGCGCATTCTCTCTTTGACTTAAATTAGAGAGTTGTTATAGAAAACAAGTTGTAGGAGAAATCCACTATGTATGCAAATATAGGTAAAACAAAGGGGGTATGTGGACTTTGTAGTATGGGTTGCTTCCTCTTAATAGAGTAACTTTGGCCACTAAACTTGTGTGGATCCTGCAACATGTATGAAATGGAATAAAGATGGACCAAGCTAATTATGAATGTAACCATAATGTGCGCATGAGCATTACAATTGATGTGGGTGTCGGCGTTTCCATCGAAAGCCAAGAACATTTTGTGAATTCATCGGTCTTTTAACTCCACAACTCAAGCCTTCAATTTGCATTGTGGGGTGGCAGCTTATGTGCATACATATTATAGTCCGTGTTTTTAAAAATATACGTATGACCTTGCTTTTTCACGTCATTTTTTCAACTTTTTCCTTTGGATTAATCAAAAGGATCGGATAGTAGGTCATGCAAGGTTAACATACATTCTCAATTATGCAACTAAAGGTTTTTTAAGACTTACTATTCTACTAGCTAGAAATACTATCAGTGGTTTTTAAATGAGAAAACTACTTATTTACCCCTTACAAATGCTCACTTTAGTAGATTGTTGTTGAACAAACACACTCTAATTATCTGCTACTTCACAAATATCTCTTCTTCCAATGTGATGTCATCGTTTCTCTTCCAGTAGTGTAACATGAAATGCTAAATACCTATTAGAATTTTTCTACATCTAAAGATTACCTTTGTCCTAAAATAAATGCTTACTCACTGTGTTTCATAAGTAAAGTGTTCATTCTCTGTTGATACATGAGAATCATGATAGGGCCTTTTGGAATGTATTTGGGTCTTTAATACATATATACCTTTCATATATTTCATGCGTCATACTTGTACCATATTCATATCGATGCAATATCTGCCAAAAGCATGCATAAATGGACCCTCTAAAGTAATCCAAAGGCTAAACACACGCAGGGGACCAACCATCTTTCCAAATTGCGAGGCACATGTGCGACTGCCAAGTGTGTGCGCGTGGCGCTGCGTGCCCCTTTGGATTTCTCATGTATACAAGGGCTACTATGTTTTGTTTAGAAACTGATGAGCAACGGATGCTACCGGAAAGTTCAGGGTTTATCGGAAACTGATGAGCTACATATGTCGGGCTTGTCCGGTAGTCTTCAAACCCAGCCCATATGTGGGACAGATCTGGGGGTGTCCTGGCGCATCCAGCACTTCAGATCCAATATGCCTGACCCACTCCAAATTATCCCCAACCTTTGCCTGGCATGTTCATGACACTTCTTTCATTATACGCGCTGCCCCTTGCCTAGCTATGGCGGCGTCTCCACCTAGCTCGACCACCGTCCCCAACGCACATCGCCGCCACCACCAGCTCCCATCCCTCTCTGGCATCCTTCGCCGCCCCGAGATTTCCTACTCCTGTCCTTCAGATTCTTTTGCTCAATTGTAGGCAAACGATGGATTCAGCGGATGAAGAACTTGCTTACAATGAGCTTGATGACTTACATTGACGACGACTAAAATATTGATATGATGGTGATGATGAGTATCCAGAAAGAAATGGAGAAGAAATAGGAGCAAGTTCTCAACTTCAAGGGTATTATAAGGGGCGCACGGGATTTGTGTGGTGACTACTTCAAATCCAATCCGGTATTCCAAGAGGGGGGGTCGCTTTCGGGTGAGTAGTTATGTGTTCTTGTGCATAGTGGATGGTGTGAAGCAGATGATTCTTAATTCACGGTGAGGAAAGATTGTTACCGACAACTTTCATTCTCTACTATGTAGAAATGCACAACTTCTTTGAGGATGCTTGCATATGGTACGACCAGAGATGCCCTTGATGAGGTTGTCTGAATGGGAGAGGGCACATTCATTGATGCAGTGGTGAGATTTGTCTGTGTTGTGGTGAAGGTATGTAGATCGAGTACTTGAGAGAACCAAATGCCGAGGACAGAGAAAAGTTATTGGAAATTGGAGCATCGGGAGGTTTTCCGTGTATGCTCGGTCAGTCGATTGCATTCCTTGGCAACACAAGAATTGCCCGACAAATTTGCACGGGCGGCACCAAGGTCACACCATAGAGGCCACCATCATACTTGAAATGTTGTTGCAGATAGCTTTCGTGATATCGAGGGATAGCTTTCAGCAGCCATTTGGGAACAATATTACTAAGAAGGAAAGCCCGCAATCTAAAATAATTTCTAATGCTAGCTCCCATCATTTTCTTTTTACTTCCTATATTAGTTTTATCTTACGTCAAATTTTCTAAAGTTTGACCACGTTATAAAAATATCAATATTTTTTATACCAAACAGTATCATTAGATTCATTATGGAATATTTTTTTCGTATTGCAATTATTTGGTATTGTAGATGATGATATTAGTTAATACAAATTTGGTGAAACTTTAAACTTTGACTGAAAACAACTCTAATATGCGTGGACGTCACAACCAAAGGAGACCCATCAGTAAGACTATTCACAAATTTGGTCAGGGGTAAACTATGGCAACTTTTTCTCTAAATGAGGCACAATGGATGAAATTCAATTAAAATAAGTAGTGTAAAAATGTAAAAACATAGGGTAAAAACCAGAATTTACTCGAGTATAAAGTAGAGTGCTTGCTAGACTGTTACTTACACTAAAAGGGTACCATCCAGAAAGATGTCTACTACCTGAGAAAAACCTCATATACTCTCGGTTCAATAGATCATTACACATTTACACTACTATAAACGACAATGTATCATATCTATATATCTTACATAGACAAAGCCCAAAACAATGTCTTAAATTGCCACTCCCGTTGATCCATAATAATTGTTTCTATAAAGTTGTACTAAGTAAGCGACAATTAATATGGATCAAAGGGTGTATTTTACTACACATGCGTGCTTTCATATCACACAAATTATTATTAGTCGATCGATCTAAATTATGTAGCATATGTTCAACTAACTTCCCTCTCTCCTCCCCATCTCTAAGACACAAGCATGCATGTCGGTCCTCCGTGGCACATCTCAACTATTTCATTTCCTGCCACCTCTTCAATTTGATTGATTGATTAGCCATTAAATCTTCATTGTGCTTTATTTGGTTTTTGAAGAGAATCTCACTAGAGATATGTCAATGCAATTTGAAGCTAAGGGTGCTACTCAATGCGGCCAGTGTGCCTAAGTTTGTGAAAAAACAATCCCTTCCTCGACAAAATAAAGCGGTGTGATGTTATTTACTTTTTGTGTTTCACTTTAGGGTACTACAAAAATATATTTAAAAAAATGATATTCCTTATTATTCATGCATCCACAAATTGTAGCATACTAGCCTTTTTATTCTGCTCAAATTCCCGCGGCAACGCATTGGGCATTCATCTAGATACAACACCTAAAAAGTTGATCCACAATGCTTCTACTTATCTCAACAGTCACACATGCCACCTCATTAATTAATTAATTAATTTTTTAGTTGCATGTCCCACTCCACTATCTATTTATTTTCTATCCATTCAACTCAACCACGTCAATAAGTAATGCATGTTTGCCATGTCATCAACATGCCATCTTATTATTGTAGTTACTTTTTACAATTTAAATCTAATTTTGCTATCCATGCAACTCATCCAAATCAATAAATCATGCATGTTTTTGGGGTTATCAGCATATCATCTCTTCATAGTAAATCCTCACAATTTATACCTTTTTTTCTATCTATGCAACCCATACACATAAATAATCATGAATGTTTATAATCTCGTAAGCCCGCCATCTTATCATGCCAACTGAGCCTCACTCAGATGGTTAGGTTCATTGTGGTGGAACTACCAGGGTTAGAGTCCTAGACTTAGCATTGGTGCTCGCATTTTCTTGATTTATTTCAGGCTTTTCGGCGATGTTCATTCAATAGGAGGAGACATTCCTGTCGACTACGATGGCATCTATGGTGACTTCGTCAATCTTAAGATGATGTGTCGGCTCAATCTCTCGAAGATGCTCATAAGGGGGAATATATCCCGTGCACCCGCACTTGTGGTGCTATCGGTGCACGGACTGCCGCTGGACATTTTTTAAAATCTGCAAAAAAAAAAATCTAGCACATTGACACAACATCTATGTATATTGTGACAATTTTTTTATCCAAATTTGAAAATTTTCTTGAGATACAAAAATGATAGATTTGGCATCAGTGAGATAATGGGCTAAATCATGTGAGTTCGATGCACTGGTAGCACCAGAAGCACCAGAAGCACCGGTGCACCAGATATTCTCTCGCTCATAATGTTAAGGTGTGCGTCTGTGCCTTCATATATAGGAATGAGTGTCTGTACATATGGCATCTGTGTTTGTACTGTGTTAAAAAGACATGTCATCTTATCATAGTCAATTCATCATAATTTACCCATGTCAACAGCCTACAAACTTTTATGTGTTCCGCCGCAAAAGTGTGGGTTATCTTCTAGTTCTACCTGTTAGCTGGCCATGCTCAATCACCTGGCGCGAAAACACACACTTCAATTTCAGACGTACGGGCAGCCAGCCCTGTATACTACTCAAGTAGGCGCGCCATCGTTTTCTTGCAGCTTAAGTGGGTTTTAAGAACCTGTTTTCAGGCGTGTCATCATGTGCCTTCGTGGCAGTGTTCATCAGTTGACTCTCTTACGAGGTAATGCCTTCTTTGTTTAGAGGCAAATCTAACTACCTTGATGGATGCTTGGTCGTCATCCATCGATATATCTACAGGAGGATTTACTGTACGCATACGTACATCGGCACATGTGAGGCCAAGCCTTTCCAACGACCACATCAGAGATAGAAGATGAAACGTCGCCATTGTTTCTTGTTTCTTGCTTCTTGTTTCTTGTTTCTTGTTGCTTTCCAAAATTAATCACCATCTGCGTACGTGGCAACGTATGTCAATTGTCTGACCTGGCCATATCTTATGATTGTTGTGAGTTAGGTGACAACAAATCACTGAACAGGAAAAACGTCGCCATTGTCTATTGAAGATGAGACGATGTACGTATATGTAGATGGTGCTGTCAAGCCTTTCCAACTACTCCTATATATTGCTCGGACTGAAGCAATGCAAAGTTAGACTTGATAACTCGAACCAGCAGGCAATATTAATGGCGAATCACGGTGACAATTGATGTTTATGTACATCGACCGTGAAGTGATGTGTGAGTGTGTGACCTTTGCTGTGCGGTGTTTGACTCTTGGGGCTAACAGATGAGACTCTTGGGGGCCAAGAGAGGGGTCATTTTTTCTGCATGTTTAGCTTAAAACAAAACTACCTTGCTGCCTAGGCCAGTCCAGCAGATGTCTATATTTTCATGGACAAGATTAGAGGTCGTGAGTAAATTCCATGCACCTTTGTGTTTTCAGATAGAAGTATGTTACTCCCTCCGTTTTTCTTTTGTCTGCGCCTAAGAGAAATCCCGGATACCAAGGAGAGCTCTGGGTTTACTACTAGCCACCTTGAATTTTGGGTCATATTTCGAGGCGCAGTGAAGCAAAACCTAATAGAATCTCAGTTCCATCGATCAATTATGTTCCGGAGGTACCACTTGCAATAACTGTCATGCTGCATGTTAGGTTAGCTGGCCACAGATGCTCGATCGCCTGGAAAAACACAGTTCAGTTCAGCGGCCTGAAAGACGTACTGTGCACAAGTACTCAATGGTGGTGGTACGTCGGTTTCCTGTAGCTGTCCATGTTGCATTTGTCCATTGCGAGTTAGTGAGAATTTAAGAACCGCTTTTCAATTAGGTCCTAAACAGGGAGGCAATATTAATGGTAATACACTGGATTGTCTAGTAACTTGGACATATCGCGTGCCCACCATGAGCTAAGCGACGACAATAAACCCAACAGGAAAACCGTCCGAAATAAGATCGATTCATCAACATATATACGTGTTACCGCTTTTGCCCATATATACATGTATATATGGTTGGCGTTGTCGAGGCCGGTAAGCAATATTCAGTGGCAGAGCCAGGCAACTTGTGGAGCCTCGGCAAAACCTTCGCCCTAATTAAAGTGTTGATGCGTTCTTCTCAGATAAAGCGGTCGCAGAGCCAGGACGGCACGAACTAGAAACATTCATCAGTGTAGATGCTAATATATTTTTTTTATACACTTGATCAAAATTTATAAAGTTTGGCTTGAGGCAAAACTAATATGTGAAGTAAATAAAAACAAAAGAAGTAAATCATGTGTCATGAAAGTTACACCGTTGACAACCTTTTCGACTCAGTGACACAGTTTACATGAATATAAGAGCGACCCCAGCGGATTCCCAATAACCCCCTTCCATCTCTACATAGCCAAAATAATCATCTAATATACCCCCTAAAGCCCACTCCATCTCTACACTTTTAGAGTGCCTTTTAAAAATAGCCATCTACCATTTATTTATTTATTTGCGAAAAAACTTCCAATCTATTCATCTTCAATCATGGTAGTACAACGAACATCAGAAATAAAAATTACATCCAAATCCGTACACCACCTAGCAACGACTACAAGCACCGAGGCGAGCCGAAGGCGCTCCACCGTCATCGCCCCTCCATCGCCGGAGCCGGGCACAACTTGTTGTAGTAGACAGTCGGGAACTCATCGTGCTAAGGCCCCATAGGACCAGCACCCCAGAACAGCAACCGTCGCCGATGAAAAATAACGTAGATCGGAAGGATCCAAACCGTAGACACACGAACATAGACGAACAACGACAAGGTCTGAGCAAATCCACCAAAGATAGATCTGCCGGAGATACACCTCCACACACCCACCAACAATGCTAGACGCACCACCGGAACAGGGGCTAGGCGGGGAGACCTTTATTCCATCTTCAGGGAGCCGCCGCCGTCTCGCCTTCCTGACTAGGACACAAACCATAACAAGATTGGAAAAAATGACTAAAACGGAGCCCTCCCGCCGGCCCTTGCCAGGATCCACCACGCCTCCATGTCCCTAGGGCCACCGGAGAAGAGGCGGACCTGCGCCGGCGCCGGCGAGAGACACGAACCCTAACTTTCTTTCTTGGAGGAGGAGGAGGAGGCGGAGACCTGGCTCTAGGTATGTGCCATCTACCATTTATATTTGCAGGGAGTGGGAGGGAATAAAGAATGCCCTTTGTCCTTGGTTTATTTTGGCACCAGTAACCTTTCAGCTATCGCCCAACACTCCACCTGCCAAATAATCCCTCCCGTAGCGCCCCAATTCATTGGTGTCGCCACCACCGAACACCACCTTTGCCATTCTAGCTGCCAAGGGACCATTCCCACTGCCTTGGGGCTATTCCTGTCACCACCTCAACTTTCTTGCCTTCACATGACCATCGCCTCACCCACGTCACCGTGATTTGCCCCCTCGCCTCCCGCCACTGCACCCGCCTCCTAGCGACACCGCCCCTGCACGTCACCTCGCACATCGTCGCCACCTTGCGACAATTTGGTCGTCAAGGCCTCACTCAGTGCTCATGCGTCCCCTAATGGTTCTTCCCGCCATTTTATAGGACCTCTACGCCTGCTCCCTACCCCCTTCTCATTTGGTCTCCACCCTATCCCGCTGCTACATGCTCCGCTCCCGATGCTCGCCAGGTGTTTGATCATATGTCAAACTCCGACGACAGGGTATATTGGAGGTGACCAACACCTTATTTTTTACCGAGGAGGACGAGGTGTAGACTGTGTCTACTGTCGCATCCAAGGCCATCGCCACAACCAAGGCGGAGGAAGAGGCGGATGCCTCTATAACTGAGGCCACAACCAAGTCCAAGCCAGAGGCCCAAAGGATGAGATTCTGGCTGCCTACGTTGAGTTACAGGTTGAGATATACAGACAAGGAGGAGATGGGCATGGTCATCATAGTGATTTCCTCATACTATGACGATGATGAAGATGGCTACACGCGGAGGTCCCGACGACGAGAACCGAAACAACATGTAGATTGTCCCCAACGGTCACTGATACGTCTCCGTCGTATCTATAATTTTTTATTGTTTCATGCCAATATTCTACAATTTTCATATACTTTTGGCAACTTTTCATATTATTTTTGGGACTAACATATTGATCCAGTGATCAATGTCAGTTCCTGTTTGTTGCATGTTTTTTGTTTCGTGGAATACCCATATCAAACGAAGTCCAAAAGCGATAAAAATTTATGGAGATTTATTTGAGAATATATGTGATTTTTGGGAAAAAGAATCAACGCGAGACGATGCCCGAGGGGGACACAAGCCCATGGGGCATGCCCGTACCCCAGGGGTGCCTGGCAGGCTTGTGGCGCCCTTGTAAGGCGGTTGGTGCCCTTCTTTCGCCGCAACAAAGATAATATCTCGAAGAATATTCCCTCAAAATTTCAGCCAAATGCTGACCCGGGCCAGGGCTCCCTTTTTGGGAAGCCCGTTCCCACGCGCTCACGGCACGGCTAGCCTGCCAGTGGTAGTGGGAATTCTCTAGTTCCCTAGTCAAAAAAGGGTTGGTTGGCGGAGTTACGGATCTCCGAAATTTAAGAAACGGTGAGAGGCTAGAAAACGGGAACGCGAAACAGAAGAGAACAGAGAGAGGGATCCAATCTCAGAGGGGCTCCTTCCCCTCCGCCGCCATGGAAACCAAGGACTATAGGGGAAAAGTTCCTCCCATCTAGGGGGAGGCCAAGGAAGAAGAAGAAGGAGGGGGCTCTCTCCCCCTCTCTCCCGGTGGCGCCGGAACGCCGCCGGGGCAATCATCGTGTGACGGTGATCTACTCCAACAACTCTGTCATCTTCACCAACACCTCAATCACCTCCCCCCCTCTATTATCAGCGGTCCACTATTCTGCAACCTGTTGTACCCCCTACTTGAATATGGTGCTTTATGCTTCATATTATTATTCAATGATGTGTTGCCATCCTATGATGTTTGAGTATATTTTTGTTGTCCGATGAGTGATTGGTGAATTGCTATGATTGGTTTAATTTGCTTGTGATTATGTTGTTGTCCTTTGGTGCCCATCATAAGAGCACACATGTGCATCACACCATAGGATTACTTGTATGTTGATAGGGCTATGCATTGGAGGGCAAGAATGGCATAAGATTCTTCCTACCATAGAAATTGATTCATACGGGATTGAAGGGGGACCAATATATCTTAATGATATGGTTGGCTGTTAACCTAATGAACGTTAGTATTTGCGGATACTTGCTAATAGTTTCAATCATAAGTCCATAGAATTCCAAGTAAGGGATGACATGCTAGCAGAGGCCTTTCCCACGTAAAAACTTGCTATCGGTCTAGTAACTTAGCCAATTTCTTAGGGACAATCCCGCAAATCATACCACCACTAATCCGCACTCGCTATACTAATTTAATTGTACTTTTATTAGAACATCACCTAACTTTTATTTTCTCGTTCTTTATTATCTTGCAAACTTATCCCATTACACCTACAAAGTACTTCTAGTTGTATACTTGTTTTAGGTAAAGCGAACGTTAAATGTGCGTAGAGTTGTATCGGTGGTCGATAGGAATTCAAGGGAATATTGATTCTACCTTTAGCTTCTCATCGGGTTGTTCACTCTTATTTATCGAAAAAACTACAATTGATCACCTATACTTGTGGGTTATCAACCACAAAGATAGAAGCACAAGAGGTACTTGGAATCGGATCAAGAAGAAATAGAGTTTGAATAGAAGAAGAACAATCTATATTTAGAACTATGTTTATCATGCATTTGGGCATATCTTTGCTTAGTAGTACCATGCGGTTGGAACATGTCCTGTTTGAAATTGGAATTGCATATTTCAAAAGTATAAATTTGAAATATTGTTGAATTGTGTGACACTGGAATATATCCATGTGGAATCAGAGTTGAAATGGAGTCCATATACACACATATTAAGATAAACAACAGATGCAAAAATATAGAGGCAATAGTTTTAGGGAATTTGATAAGGCACAAGGATCCAAAACCTCTAAAACCATTTTAGAGGGTGGTTGTCTAGGAATCTGTGGGAGTTGCTCTTACCCAAATGTTTCTTTAATAAAATTGACTAATGGACAGAAGGGTGTCCCTGAGGTAATTTCAATTTGGGTGAATTGGACTTTGAAGACCTGACTATAACATGTGACGAAGCTCCACCTTAGGAATCACTAAATCAACTCTAAAAGGTTATTGACCATGTCGGGACACGATAAATATGACCTTGATGGTCTAATTCCTACAAGCAATAGAAGACCAGGCAATACTTATATTTGCAATATGGATATTGTTGATAAAGTGGAAGTATTGATGAAAGTTGGGGTTCCATAAGCGTTCTTGGCTTGGTCATTGGATACAAATGAACAAGTTGCAACAATCAAGAACTTTTAACTAAACAAAACCAGAGTCTATGTGATGGCCAAGGAATGATATCTATGGAGGTACAAAGGGGAAATTCGGCTAGCTCTGTGAGGGGGGCAAAATTAGCATAAGGTGGTTTCCTCCACCAATACAGATTCTAAAAACGTGTATGGTCATGCATTTCAAAATTACATGGGCTTGGCCCAAATTAATGGTGGCACAATACTTACTGCGGGCTATGGAGAAAAATATGGCATTGTCATATTTTATATTTCACTCATGTCTTCATATGTCATCATGGTGGCGCCAAAGTCCTGAAATCTCCACATGAAGCTCCATTTGGCGTTCCCTACATGCCCATCTTGATCTACATGCTTGATCTTGCTCCACTTCTCATATCTCTTATCCAAGAAGGTCCTTTATTCCTAAGCAATACAAAAAATCTAATTTATGCAGCATCCTATTCTCATGAACATTAGAAGTAATTCTTCAAAATGAATGTACCTAACAGTTTTATTGGCGTCTGCGACCTTTATTGTTTGGTCCTTGTTTCTATGGACTTAACATGTGTAACGGTAGGGGATGTGGGTGTAATAGTAGTAGTGATGTTCTCATCATTGATGGTGAAACTTACACTTCGCGGTGTGTTAGCACCTCATATACTGTGATTCGATGCAGTGCATATTTGCAAGTAGAGGTTATGAGTAAATTACATGGAAAATAATTGGATTTAAAAAGATTCATCGAGAAATATATATAAATGTGTGACCAACTTTCATCTGTTTAATAATGGAAGAAAATTATATAATAACTTATGATGTTTCTCAGAGGATTGGAAGCTCTGCTAGCGTCCCTCTTTGTTCACGTTTATTGTTACATTACAGTGAATCTTCATCGAATTAGTTTTGTTCTACTTCCCTATCGATTGAATTTTAAATAAAAATGCTTCTATAAAATCCTTCCCACTCTTCTGCGAGAAATTTAACATGGATCTAGACAAACAGTTCATTATATTTCTACTGTTTTCGGTCTTTTTTTCTTTTTCTACACGAGCAATGCATTTTGTTTGGCATATTCTTACGTAAGTAGCTCTTTTTATTATCATTAATAGTTTAGCTCTAGACAAGAATCTCGTAAAATTGTATATTAATTGTGTATTTAATCTCCTAATAACAGCATAATAATTAACCTGAGGGGTATTTCATTTTAAATTTTGTTTTGACTATATATTTAATACATAGTAACATTGCACCGTAGCACTTATAAAAGCATGTATTTTAAGACTCTCCGATCTTAGTTTCTCATATTAATTGATCAAGAATTAAAGTTTTCTGGAGCATGCATGCTATTAAAATTATTAAAATATCATATAAAGATGCGGTCCATTTTCATCCATTATATAAACCAAGATTTGTATCTTGTGCTACCTGGAAATTGGTATGAAGCTTTGTGGGTGTCATATTGTTTATATGATAATAGTAAAAAATGTGTTAAGATCAAGCTATTTTGAAAAAAAATCTGAGTAAAGCTCTGGACATTAACACAGGAGACTTGCTTTATACTGATTGGTAGTTGAGAAAATCGACGGGCGATGACATTTATCATGAATGTTGTAGAATAAAGTACGTTACCTTCCACATTTCCCATTATGCATGTATTTGATGCATGAGATCCTTGTCATGCATGTTTAGTTGGTTGTCCTTATTAGTAATAATTGGGATTGTTTATTCCTCGTGGGCTAGGTAGTGATCTTAAAATCATTCATGGTGTACGACGTTTCCTACTCAAAGTCAAATTTTGCACAAATATGCATGTACTAAATGTCCTTGCTGATTTTTCATATAAGACTCATTTTATTTTGTGTTTCCTACACATAGGCCATGAATATGAGAACAAAATTCTATTCACAACAATATACCTACCGGCGATGTGTAAGAAGCATTAAAGGTTCAAATCCGTATGAAGTAGACAAATTAGAATTTTGTTCACAACAATATACATGTAAGTGTTTTGAACAAATTGGAACATGAGTATGCAATTTGCGACATAAACACTTACAGGTTCAAATTCGTATGAAGTAGACAAATTAGAAGAAAAAAATTGATAGGAAAAAAAATAACCATAGACATATTCTTTGATTAAGAATTTGTTTACAAAATTTGAAGTCTCAATACAGGTTGTTGACCCATCTAAAATCAGAAAGTAACAAATACACGCAGACTTCAATGCCTTTGTTCACTTTTCCTGTGCACACTCTGTTTTTACTTTTTATTTCTTCTAAGTATACCCGAACAAATTTTTTGTTCAGAACACGATCCATCGTGGATCCACGTACAGTCGTACATACACATATATATGCAGACTAACTATTTACAAGTGTAAATTCGTATCAACGGGGCGAACAGAAAAATCGTAAACGAAAAAAAAACACCATACACATACCCCCTTGATTTAAAATAATTTTCTACGAGTTTTTCTTTAACTCTGAAATAATCAATAATAATTTAGGATCCAAAGTAAAATCAGATAATTGGAGGTTAGAATGGGAAGGCGCCTCCCTGGCCCTGCAGGTCGTTGACCCATCCGAACTTCTCCGTGTAGGGGTTGACCATGGTCTCCGGCGGGTAGTCGTCGATGCAGTCCTCCCAGGCGCCGGCGTCGTCGAGGTCCTTGCTCACCTCCCAGTAGCAGCTGTTGCACTTGAACCCGGAGCCGAAGGTGACCATGAGCACCCTGTCCCCTGCTTTGAGCCGCCGCTTCGCCTCCATGTAGGAGAGCACGTACCACAGGCTGCTCGCCGACGTGTTCCCCCACCTGTGCAGCGTCATGGTCGCCGGCTCGACGTCGTAGCTGTTGAGGCCCAGGTTCTTCCTCACCGCCTCGATGACGGCCGTCCCGCCGGGGTGGAGGCAGAAGTGGTCCACCCCGGTCTTGAAGTTGATCTTGGGGCCCTCGAACTTGAGCTTCCGGCGCATGAGCTTGCGCGCCAGGAGGCGCACGGTGAAGCGCGCGAGCTCGGCGGCCGGCAGGATGCGCGGCGCGAGGCGCTGGAGGTTCTCGCTGAAGGCGCGCACGGCGGCCTTGGGGAGCGCCTTGCTGAGGCTGACGCCGAGGCGGCCGTCGGCGTCCTCGCAGTGCACGGCGGCGGCGTGCGCGTCGTCGTGCGCGCCGATGTGCGCGCGCACGAGGCAGCGCAGCTCCATCTTAGCCCGGGACCGGTAGGCCGGGTCGTTGGTGAGCAGCGCGGCGGCGCCGCCGCAGCGGAAGAGGCAGTTGCCGAGCATCATGGACTTGTCGGTGCCGTTGTACCAGTTGGGGGCGCAGGACTCGGAGGTGACCACCAGCGCCATGGTGCGCGGGCGGGTGAGCATGACCTGCCGCGCGAGATCCACGGACACGAGCCCCGCGCTGCACCCCATGCCGGACAGGTTGTAGGCCTGCACGTCCTCCCGCATCCCGAACCGGGCCACGACCCGCGCCGCCAGCGACGGCGCCGGCGAGAAGGACCCGACATTGAGCACGACCAAATCCACGTCCCGCGGCGACACGCCCGTCTTCGCAAACACGCCGCGCACGGCGTCGTCGAAGAAGGCGTCCATCTCCTCGAGCGCGTCGTAGTGGGTGGCGCACTCCTCGCGGCCGTCGAGCACGTTGCGCGGGCAGTAGGTGTGCTCGCCGATGCCGGAGTTGACGATGACCTTGAGCAGGAAGCGGTAGTCGGGCATGCCGAGGCGCTTGTTGCGCTCGATGACGGCGCCCGCCATCTCGGTGGTCACCTTGCGGTCGTCGGAGGGCTTGTGGCAGGCGAAGTCGAGCAGGTAGCAGCGCGCCCGCCGCCGCCGCGCCACGGCCTGCCACGCCAGGTACGCCGCCGCGTGCGCCAGCAGCAGCACCGTCAGCAGCGGCAGCAGCTCCATGGCCGTGCGTCCGTCGCCGGCGCGCTCTGGCTGCGTCGGTCGAGGTGGTGACTGGCGAGTGCGAGGGAGTGTGGCAGTGGCAGTGGCAGGGGCAGGCGTGGCGGGGGCGGGATATATAGGCGGGTGCGGCACGCGGTTGGTGGCGCGGTGCGAGATGTACGTGGGTGTACGTGACGTGGGTGCGCGCACGCGAGGGACGCGGCTCAACTACTGGGGGTGGTGGAGGTGGTGGTGGTGGCGAACATGGCCGCGTCGCGTCGGGGGCGGGGCGCCGGTGAGGTGGGGATTAATGCGATCGGGGCGGGCACCAGTGGCGGCCTGCGGTGGCCAACGCCCAACCAATTACTCCCCGCGGTGGCATGCATTGGCGAGCTAGCTAGGCCTGTCTGTCTCTCTGGCACTGGCACACACGCCGGCCAGCCGGCCAGTCGGCGACGGGATGGCAGGATGAGGGCGACGCGAAAGGCGGTGTCCCCTGTTTTCGTATACTGCTAGTGCTAATAAAATCAAGGCAAAATCCTTGTGAGTTGACACGCTCTATGATTGATCACTTGGCTCGTTAGCAATTCCAAGTGGGTGGAGTCCGTCGACTGTTGAGTGGCCATTCTTGTGAAGCGGAAACAGTGACTGTCAGGTGCATGCACGTAGTAGTTAATTACCTCTGACAGTTGCGTTCATTGTACTGTATTGTGCTATGCAGCCTCGGGGAGCCGGCGTCAATCTACGTCGGAAGCTCGATCCAATCCGTTTCGATGGACAAATTTAAGTAGGATCGAATCGCGAAAGACTGACTCTAAGGCTGGTCATAGTGGAGAGTAACTTAGAGCATGCTTGGGTACGTTTTAGTCTCATGACTAAAAGTAGTGGGACTAAAACTTGCTAGTCTCACTCATGCTTGGATTCAAATACTAAAGAGACTAAAATCTAGTTGGTAGTCATATGTGTGTTACTAGTCTATGTTACTACCTTCATAGTGGGTAGTGTCATAGGTGTGGTAACATAGTTGCCTTCATTTATTACTTTGTAGACTCATTATGCATTGGAAACCGCTATGTGATGGTAACATATTATGTTACTCTATTTGCCTCTCTCCTCATTAACTACTTGTCACATCACCAATTTTGCTTATGTGGCATCTATGTTACTACCTATGTTACTCCCACTATGACCAGCCTAATACTCTCTTTTTTCCGGTTTGTAGGATTCAAATCTGAAATCTCATCAATCAAGACATTCTGTGAGTGAAGAAACGCATCTCGTACTTTAAAAAACTACTACTCAAGTTAAACTCATGCATTAATTTGAATTAATTGCGATGCATGCATGCTTGGCCACTAGATGGATAGAAATATTACATGCATTGGTGTGTTCTTTTTAATTCTTGCATGCAATAATCTAATGCGCCTCGAAAACTAAAAATGGGACGGAGATGAGCTTTTAAATTACAAAAAACAAAAAAAATTGAAATACGCCCTATAAACCGAAAAAAGGGAATATGTGCCACCTTTGCGAAGGTAAAACCCTAAACTATCTTACCCGGAGCAAGGCACAAAAATTCTCCTCCCCACCATCCTACCCGGAGCAAAGCACCTTTGCGAAGGTAAAACCCTAAACTATCTTACCCGGAGCAAGGCACCTTTGCGAAGGTAAAACCCTAAACTATCTTATCCGGAGCAAGGCACCAAAATTCTCCTCCCCACCATCCTACCCGGAGCAAGGCACCTTTGCGAAGGTAAAACCCTAAACTATCTTACCCGGAGCAAGGCACAAAAATTATCTGATTTGACACCTTGACTGGCTCGTTACGATTCCTATACTGGTTCGAGACTTCGAGTCCGTCGACTGTTGAGTGACCTTTCTGTGAGGCGGGAACAGGAACTGTCAGTGTCAGGTGCATGGACGTAGTTAATTACTACTACTACTACCAGTAATGTTCATAGCACTGGTGTGGTGAATTTGGGGCCGTGTCCGGTGCCGGTGGTGCCTGCCGCAGCACGCCACCGCTGGCCGGCACACGTACTCTCCGTGAGGGAGCGTGCACTGATCCCGTCGACGGGTACCGCGACTTTTGTCCTCCTCACGCGGCTCTTCTCGTCCGTCCCACGCGTCGTAGTTACTGCCCGCGAGCCTTTTGCAGATTGACACACACCGATATCATAATACGTGCCACTGTAGGCGTCACACTGTTGCACGTCGTACGTGCTCTCTCCGTGCTTAGTATCACTGTCGACCCTGTGTCCTACCAGCTGCTCGCTGTAACGCGTATATGTCATGTGGAGTGTGCGTGCAGCGCTGAGATTTCATTTCAGAGCGTGGTTGGATGCGGTGCAGTGCGTGTGCATACGGAGTTAATCAATGGCTCCGCAGAGGGTGAGCATCGGACGGCTTAGATGCATGCATGAGCATCGTGGAGTAATTAGGGTCGTTCGTAACGCATCTGCCGGACGGTTGACTCCTGGTGTCAGGAGCCGCGGGATGGAGCAAGGACCAAGGGAATTTCACACCCCGATCCAAAGATCCGAGTAAATGAACCATTGTTGGATATATCCATAAGGCGGCGTGGTTTATCCCTGTCCATACTTCAGCGTGGCTGACCAAACATACTAGATTTTTAAACAAGTTTTTCTTTACATAATTATGAACGGCAACCGCAAATGGAGGACGGATCTCAATAATAGACTCAGGAAAGGGAAATTGCAAAAAAAAAAAAAAAACACTATAGTGTTTTTCCAATCAGATGATTTGCATTGCCATTCGTGCTTTCAACTTCCTCTACATTGACACTCAACGGCGTGAAATCAGATTTCCTGATCTGGACTTCAACTGTTGGAGACTATTTGAGCCCTCTCGCCAATTCTGGATTAAGGACCTCCAAAACTATGGTTAACGATGGAGCTCGTTGGGTTTGGGTCGAGGCAGACAATTTCTAGGCCTATGCTTGGCATTGAACCGTTCGGGGTAATACTTGCACGCTATAGAACAAAACATTCAGAAGTTGATTTATGTCTCTTTGTTTGCATTTAAAATTTACACTTGGATTACATGTAGTTTTGAGTTATCTACTACAGTATTGTTTTGGTAAATACTTAGAGCAACTCTAGCAGACCCCGCAAAAATTTGACTCGCAAAACGCGTTTGCGGTTCCACGAAGATCGCGTTTGCGGCTCGAAAACTAGCGCGCCCGAACAGACCCCGTATCTAAATCTGCATAATTTAAAAAAACAATTTCGTGGGAGAAATAGCACAAACATAGTTCATCACATACTACATAGTTCATCACGTGATCAACAAACTACAAGCATAGTTGTACTACATACTAAGTTAAACTAGTACTAGAGGGGTCGGATCTGAGGGCGGCGAGGTCGCGCCAAAATGGACGACGTCGTGGAGGGGTCGGACGCTCAATCCTCCTCGCCGGAGCTGCACAGGTCGACGTACACAGTCGCCTGCTCCGCGCGGATGCGGCGCCACTCCTCGGCCTTCTCCTGGGCGGCGAGGTTGGTGGCAACCGCCTCCCATCACTGGAGGGCTTCGAGCTCCTCGGCGCGGCGCTGGCGCTCCGCCTCCTCGTGCATGCTCTGCTCGGCGATGGCGGCCGCAACGGCGTCGACGTCGGTGACGTAGTCTTCCGGCCCGATGACTCCGCGGCAAGCGAGCGGAGCGGGCTCCTCGGGCTCCTCCTTCACGGGGACGAAGGCGAACACGTCCGGCTCCTCCTCGTCCTCCGACCACTCCCTCTTCACGGGGAGAAGGCCCGCGCCGGAGGAGGAGGAGCTCCCGGCGTACGAAAAACTCGCGGGGGAGAAGGACGCGCGCCGTCGGTCGTACTCCTCCGTCTCGCTTCGCAGGAAGCTTGCCGGCGGCGACATGTCGCGGTTGGTCCACCTCCGGGCCCCGCGCTTCCCCGCGTCGTCGGACCAGACGCGCCGCTCGCGCTTCAGGTCCCTTCCGCCGCTGGATCTGTTGCTGGAGCCGCGTCCGGAGCTCCACATTCGGCCCCAGATGGCGGCTGGAGGCGGGGCGGGTGGTCGCCGGCGGCGAGAAATGTGGATAGGGGGAAGGAGAATCGCGTGGCTCGGCGGCGGCGAGGGATGGGGTCTGGACCCACAAACGAGTTGCGGAACCGCAGTTATAGCGGTCGGGGCGTGCGGTTTGCGGGCCGCGGCAAAAAAAATTGCGGGTCGGGCGAGTATGCGGCTCTGTTCCGGCCGGAAAAATGGGCCGAGCCCGCATATTCGCCGGAATTTTGCGGGTTTGCGTTTTATGTGGGGTCTGCTAGAGTTGCTCTTAGGGCATTCCCAACGGCGACCCGCAAATTTCCTCCTGCATCCGTCCGTGGACAGGGGGCCCGCCCACGGACACGGATGCGGGAGACCGCCATCCAACGCTGCCCGCATACATCCGGCCTCCCTCAATATTTTTAAAAGATTCCACACGTTTAAATAGCCGTATACATACTTCCAAATATCCGCATGCAGCACTAGTTCAGATTTAAAGAAGTGCAAATTTTACATTCCAACATTGTTGTCCCCTTTAACCGCCCACTGATGCTCAATCAGATCTTCCTTCTGCTGCTCGTGAGTTGGTCGATGTCGAATTTGTTGATGCATTTCAATAAACTCTTCAAGTGTGGCCGGATTTGGTTTGGAAGTATGATAGAATCACCCATATTTTCAAATTCTAGAGCTGTGGTAGCATCCTTGCCCTCATCCTCAACGATCATGTTGTGCATGATCACACAATATTCATCCCTCACACAAGGTCTTCGGATCCCATTGTTTAGCAGGTCCATGAACAACAGCAAAGCGAGCTTGCTGAACTCCACATGCCCACCCGACATCCTTTCTAACTGCTTCTTGTCTTTGGGCAAAGTGAGACTTTTTCTAGCCAACTGAGTTTTTGAGATGGTGCTGACAAAGGTAGCCCACGGAGGATAGATACCATCACCCAGATGGTATCCCATGTTGTACTCATGTCCAATGACAGTATAGTGACAAGGAGGAGCCTTGCCTTCAGTTAGCCTCGCAAACAACGGTGGTCACTGCAACACATTGTTGTCATTGTGAGACCTGGGCTTGCCCAAGAAAGCATGCCAAATCCAAAGATCATGTGATGCAACTACTTCAAGAATGATGGTGCGCTTTAACATGACCCTGATATTGCCCTTGTAAAGTTTTACGGCAGTTCTTTCATTTCCAATGCATGCGGTCAAGAGATCCAAGCAAATCTGGACACCCTCTTGCTTTTGAGATTGCTATGAGTCTCTCGGTGTGTGTCATAGTTGTCCCTCTCAGGTATTGAGGTCCAAACACCCCGACTACTAATGGTACCGGGTGGGATGGTCAAAGGAGAGGGGTTGAACAGCAACGGAGGAGAAGCGAGCGATACGTCAATTTTGCATCATGTTTACGCACTGTTATTTATAATGTTTTTATGCATAATAATGCTTTTGGGGGTAATTCTAATGCCTTTTCTTTCATAATTTGTAAGGTTTACGCAAAGAGGGAGAATACTGGCAGCTGGAATTCTGGACCTGGAAAAGCACGTCAAAGCTACCCATTCTACACATCTCCAAATAAGCTGAAACTTCACAAAGATTTTTTATGGATTATTTAAGAATTATTGGAGAAAATAACTACCAGAGGGGTGCTACTTCTTGAGGTTGCGTTGGTTTTTCCCTTGAAGAGGAAAGGGTGATGCAGCAAAGTAGAGATAAGTATTTCCCTCAGTTTGAGAACCAAGGTATCAATCCAGTAGGAGACAACGCACAAATCACCGAATACCTGCACAAACAATCAAACAAACTTGCACCCAACGCGATAAAGGGGTTGTCGATCCCTTCATGGTTACTTGCAAAAGTGAGATCTGATGGAGATAGATAAACAATAAAGTAAATATTTTTGGTATTTTTGGTTTAGAGATCGGAAAGTAAAATGTGCAAGAATAGTAGATTGGAAACTAATATGATGGAAAATAGACCCGGGGCAATAGGTTTCACTAGAGGCTTCTCTCAAGATAGAAAATAATACGATGGGTGAATTACTGACGAGCAATTGATAGAAAAGTGCAAGTTATGATGATATCTAAGGCAATGATCATGAATATAGGCATCACGTTTGTGTCAAGTAGACCGACTCCTGCCTGCATCTACTACTATTACTCCCCACATCAACCGCTATCCAGCATGCATCTAGAGTATTAAGTTCATAAAGAACGGAGTAACGCATTAAGTAAGATGATGTGATGTAGAGGAATAAACTCAAGCAATATGATGTAAACCCCATCTTTTTATCCTCGATGGCAACAATACAATACGTGACTTGCTGCCCCTACTGTCACTGGGAAAGGACACCGCAAGATTGAACCCAAAGCTAAGCACTTCTCCCATTGCAAGAAATACCAATCTAGTTGGCAAAATCAAACCGATAGTTCGAAGAGAATTACAAAGATATCAAATCATGCATATAAGTATTCAGAGAAGATTCAAATAATATTCATAGATAAGCTGATCATAAATCCACAATTCATCAGATCGGCAAACACACCGCAAAAAAGTATTACATC
The DNA here is from genome assembly GCF_002162155.2 of Triticum dicoccoides. Lineage (NCBI taxonomy): Eukaryota > Viridiplantae > Streptophyta > Magnoliopsida > Poales > Poaceae > Triticum > Triticum dicoccoides. The sequence continues at coordinate 693,677,733 of NC_041391.1, forward strand.
GAATAGATCTCCAAAAACATCGAGGAGAACAGGGTATTGAGAATTAAACAGAGAGAAGAAGCCATCTAGCTACTAGCTGTGGACCGTAGGTCTGTGGTAAATTACTCACGCTTCATCGGAAGGGCAATGGTGTTGATGTGGAAGCCCTCCGTGATCGAATCCCCCTCCGGCAGGACACCAGAAAAGTCCCCTAGATGGGATCTCACGGGTACAGAAGGTTGCGGTGGCGGAAAAGTGTTTTCGTGGATGCCTCTATTGGTTTGGGGATATATGGGAATATATAGGCGAAAGAATTAGGTTAGGAGGGTCACCGGGGGGGCACAAGGGTGGGGGGCGCGCCCTACCCCCCGGGTGTGCCTTCCGTCCTTGTGGCCACCTCGTGGCTCCTCTGACTTCATCTCCAAGTCTCCTGGTTGTCTTCTGGTCCGAGAAAAATCATCGCGAAGGTTTCATTCCGTTTCGACTCCGTTTGGTATTCCTTTCCCGTGAAACTCAAAAACAGGGAAAAACAGGAGCTGGCACTGGGCTCTAGGTTAATAGGTTAGTCCAAAAAATAATATAAAATAGAATAATAATACATATAAAACATCCAAAACAGATAATATAATAGCATGGAACAATAAAAAATTATAGATACATTGGAGATGTATCAAGGGGGCCCACCTGGGCGCGCCAGGGAGCCCAGGCGCGCCCTAGTGGGTTGTGCCCTCCTCGGCCCACCTTTGGTGCCCCTCTTCTGATATATAAGTCATTTTGACCTAGAAAAAAATAAGGAGAGGACTTTCGGGACGAAGCGCCACCGTCTCGAGGCGAAACTTGGGCAGAAGCACTTTTTCCCTCCGGTGGAGCGATTCCATCGGGGGAACTTCCCTCTCGGATGGTAAAATCACCATCATCATCATCATCACCAACAACTCTCCCATCCTTCGGAGGGCCATCTCCATCAACATCTTCAACATCACCATCTCCTCTCAAACCCTAGTTCATTTCTTGTGTTCAATCTTTGTACCAGAACCTTAGATTGGTGCTTGTGGATGACTAGTAGTTTTGATTATATCTTTTAGTTGATTACTATATTGATTATTTGGTGGAAGATTATATGTTCAGATCCATTATGATATTTAATACCCCTCTGATCTTGAGCATGATTATCATTTGTGAGTAGTTACTTTTGTTCTTGAGGTCACGAGAGAAGTCATGTTGCAAGTAATCATGTGAACTTGATATGTGTTTGATATTTTGATGATATGTATGTTGTGATTTCCTTAGTGGTGTAATGTGAACGTCGACTACATGAAACTTCACCATACTTAGGCCTAAGGGAATGCATTGTGGAGTAGTTATTAGATGATGGGTTGCTAGAGTGAGAGAAGCTTAAACCCTAGTTTATGCACTACTTCGTAAGAGACCGAATTGGATCCAAATGTTTAATGCTATGGTTAGATTTTATCTTAATACTTTTCTCGTAGTTGCAGATGCTTGCAAGGGGGTTATCATAAGTAGGAGGTTTGTTCAAGTAAAAACATCACCTAAGCACCGATCCACCCACATATCAAATTATCAAAGTAGCGAACACAAATCAAGCCAACATGATGAAAGTGATATGATGAAATTCCCGTGTACCCTCAAAAACGCTTTGCTTATCATAAGAGACCGTTTTGGCCTGTCATTTGCCTCAAAAGGATTGGGCTACCTTGCTGCACTTTTGTTACCGTTGCTGTTACTTGCTTGTTACAAATTATCTTGCTATCAAACAACTTGTTACCTACAATTTCAGTGCTTGCAGACATTACCTTGCTGAAAGTCACTTGTCATTTTCTTTTGCTCCTCGTTGGGCTCAACACTCTTACTTATCGAAAAGACTACGATTGATCCCCTATACTTGTGGGTCATCAGCGAGGTGGAGTCCTGCTAGAACACTGGAGGTGATGGACACGTAGAGTTCCGGCAGGGATGTGGTATGGCGCCCGGGGTGGTGGAGTGGTGGAGAAGTCAAGATATAAAGAAGGAAGGAGAGAAAATGGGGAGGATGGAGGCGCGGGGTCCGGGAAGGGTTTTCAGTGGGCCGGGAGTGTTGGAGTCCTATGTGTCTGCTGTCCGAACTCAAGCAAAGTACCCCCCCCCCCGCACGTTTGTCTTGGTTTTGCTGGAAAAAGTACGTCCGAACCACCCGTACTTATGCGGGCGGTTTGCAGGTCCACCTTGGAGATGCCCTTAGTGCATTAGAGTGGTTTTTTAACTCCCGATATTGGGGCATCATCACGAACAATAAATTCAAAATAATCGAAAAAAAAGGAAATTTTGTGACATCTAATATGCTCAAACTTTGTAGGTGCTTCCAAGATTTCATGCCGAAAAATATCCAAGGAGCTCTACACAAGAAAAAGATTTCATTTCTCAAGGTTTTGAGCACTTTTAGCACTGATTTTTGTTTCTCGTGTGTACACCTTTCTCTACATGATATTTCTCGACGAAAATTTGCAAGCACCTAAAACATTTGAGCATATTTGATGTAAAAAAACACTTATTATATTTTTATTCTTTAAAAAGTTATTGTTCATGAGAGTGTCCCTACACCCAGGAGCTACCATACCTTTCTCAGCTTTTTACCATTGCAATACTGAAAGCTACTATTTGCTGCAACCATAATATTCAAAGCAACCCGGTTTGGTGGCCCCTTTTTCTAAATCCCTTGTCACCTTATAAAAACCTTATGTACATACATGAACTATGAACTTACTGGGGTGTTGTTTCATCACACCCCTTTAAATAAAAAAATTGAACAAAATACAGTGGGGATGACCCTTACCGTGACTCATTTTTCATTAGTATGTTGGATATGGTACAAGTGGATGTTTACAATGGGAACTGTAAAGATATAATTACATATTGTTTAACCATGACTTACCCTCCTTCTGACCGGGTTTGGACTTTTTCATGATCATACAAAAATGTTTCTTGAAACTAAAGAGACACCCCCAATGTAAATCTCTTTGTTGTCAAATATATAGTTATTTATATGTTTCCATATAGTCTAACACCTAGCAATACTAGTCTCTTTGAAGCATATGATATTTTGCTTTTTCATTGCTTGGATGATCATATCCAGAATCCAGACCAATGTCACATTCAGTGCCCAGACTCGACCAAAAGTTCTGAAATAATTCACATGAGAAAAAGAGATGTACCGTAATTTCAATGGTGCCCTCCTCACATATGACATGATATACATTGTCAACAAAGAAATTGTTTATGTTCATCAAGTCTCTAGCATAAAGCCTATCATGTATATGGAGCAGAAGATTTTGTTTCTGTTTTTGTTTGGATAGAAATGTAGACTTACGTATCCTTTCGCAAGGGGCAAGAGTAGCTTGAGGATCACCAATAAGAACTTGGTAAGCTCTTCTAGTGGAATATTTATCATTTCTCTAGTGAAAGGTCCAACAGTCATGTTGCAGAGTATCATCCTGATTATTCAAAATGTGTAATAAACACTTTAGTTGTTGAACGACAAAGGGGGATGTTTGTATTCCCAAATCTGTTGGTGGCTAAGGTGTGCTTGATTTGATAAATAAGAATAAGGAACTTTTATTCAAACACCTCTAGAAGTTCTTTAACCATCATGATCTGCCCTAGGAAGACTTGATCTGGATTGCATATTATCATGATGATACCATGTTAACCATGCCTTCTAACAGTGGTTCATTCTGGTGGAACGATTGTTGCTCTGTTATTAAGGTTCATGGTGGTACATCTACTCTGGAATGGCTCTACAGTTGGCATGACCAATCATTAATAACACATTTCCACAATAGCAGTCATATGCTAAAGATCATAATATCATAATATTTAAGGGTGGTGATTAAGCTCGTCCTTCAATAAAAGAGTATTCTAGAATAATAAACACAGAAATGATTTACGTTAAAAAAACTGGAATATTTTTTAAGAAATTTATTTTTGTTGCATAGCCTTCGAGGGTAGGTTCCCATGCAATCCACATGAATTTTAGTTCATTCCTTGGCCGCAACATAAGATGGAATAAAAATTGATTTCATGTCTTTTGATTCAAGCATCTCTTTCTCAACTCAGCAACTTGAAGTATTAATCTTATATTTAGGATACAAAGAAAGCACATCAGATCATAATATATATCAATACCCTCTAATATATATTAATGGAGTTGGATTCCCTATGCTACAGTTACTCATGTAGATCAGCCGATCAGTTCTATTGGTCCTCTTGAAATTGAAACTCATGTAGATGTACGCCTTACCTTTATATTGTGATTTGCGCATACAGATGTTGCTGGTATATGCTTATTGGTACGTATTGTTGTTTAAATAATTAGTCCATATTTGTTGATTTATATGCTTGTATAATTATATGTACTATTAGATGTTGTAATGGTTGAATAATTAGTAACCAAAACGAAACGCATAATCTTATATAAATAATTGGTGAATTTTTCATCTAAGCATCTTATAAAATTTTATATTAATTGCATATTTAATCTCAAAATAAATCATATCAATTAAGTATTCTCATAATGTATTTTGGAATCATATCCTAATTTCTCATTTATTTTTCAATAAAATCATGTCCTTTTATATAGCATAAATTTTGTTGCAACCATCTCATCTTAGATGTCCATAATAACCAAATCTAATAACTAGTTTTCAGACCCTCATATTATGATTAATCAGACAATTTAATCAAACACTAAAATATGATATAGTCTATTTTATTAAAACACGACCGCAATGCTAAGAGCTAAAACTTAGAATTTGCATTAACGCAATGATGTTAAGAATTTTTTTTATATAGTACAATAATTATAATAATGTGCTAGGTTCGCAATACTCAACAAGAAATCTAAAAAGTTACCAATATGGTGATTATCATAGGAGATATAGTTTAAATAGTTGACACAACACACACTGCAGGTGTACAATCATTACGTACGGAAACAATGCAAGGCGGTAGAAAGATATTTGTCATGTGAGTTCTCGAATAAACTACATTGACAATCTGCCTGTCTTCAAAACCTTGACGTTTTAGACGTTTACATGGCCTCTAGAATGCAGCCAAGGCAATGGATATCTAATAATAAAATTCTACTCCCTCGATAAACATTTATAAGACGTTTGTATCACTATCTCCGTAAACCTTTATAAGACGTCTTAGATAACTAAATCATTGATCTAAAACGCCTTATAAAACTTTACAGACGGAGTATTACGTTACGAAATATTTGCTGACAAACCCATCAATATGGTTTTCACATGTGCATTCAGAAATTTGCCAAAATACTCCCAAAAAAAAACAATTCCAAAATACTAAGTAGTACCATCATTTTTTTCCATGTCAAGAATGATAAAGCGCGGGTCCCTTTGTTTGAGGCCCCTTCCAGTTGCCAGATGTTTTTGGGCGGGCCATATCTCCGTTTGCCTTTGCTGGATACCACCCACCGGTTGGCGTTCAATTCGCTGCAGTCCGGCAGCTACCGCGAGTTCGCTCACCTCGATCGGGCATCCTGCTGTGCCTGCACCCCCCATAACTGCGACCAAACAGTAGCACCCCACCAGCAGGCCCTGTAGCACGAAATTTGAATGGAAAACCGCTGCAAGTGCAAATGGTGGGCGCGTCCGAATTGAGGATGCCCGCGTGATGTCTCTTCCTGCTTCGAGCTCGTGCAGGCCGCAGGCACGTAGGAGGAGAGGATCACTGACCGGAATGTTGCGACCACTGAAGCTCCGTTTGGGAACAAAGAGGGTGGTAAGGTAACTCAGCTCGGCAGGAACCTTGCCAAGCCTGCAGACACGGTCCGTGACCACCGTGCCTCCGTCGCCATGGATAACTCCGGCCTCCGCGCGCTGCATTTAAGACGGACTGCGGCTGCATGCACGGGGCCCTTGCGGTCGGGATTGATGGCGGAGCACCGGGGAGGATGGGCTCGGCAAGTGGCCGCCCGCAGATCGGTCCGGCCAGCCAGCACCCTCGTACGCGCCGTGGTTTGGGCGCCACAGCGCACTGTGGTTGTCGTCCCCGTAACCGAAAAACTGAAAAGAGTTCGGTGCCCATGCCGGCCCTGCAAATTCCTCGACCGTACGTCGTCCCTCGCGCTCGCTTGGTGCGGCGATCAATGCCGGCTGTTGGCGACGAAACCGCAGCATGCATGCATGCATGCATAGGTGGCCGGAAAAGGGCGGCCTCGCGGCGCTGTCCACCCGGCCAACCGGCGGTTGCGCTGCCGTTTCCTCCCGTTCTTTTTTTCATTTTCTGCCCGTGCATGCATGCACTTGGCTTGTAGCAGTTGCGTCTCGGGCTCTCGTCCATCTTCCTCCTTTCCTTGCTTGCAACTTGGGCTTGGGCAGGTAACCGCTACTCTAGCTATAGCTAGGTGTTCCAACGCTCGCATTGATGGTAATGGTGTATATCCATGGCGGGCGAGGCAGGGGCGGACCATCTATTGGGGTCGAGGTGCATGGTCACACACGCTCATACGTACGCATATTGGCATGCTTGCATGCGTTCAAGTTTGAGGGGCATTGGTTGCGTCTGTCTGTCGACCCCTTCATGCCGATCTGTTTGCTTGTCTGTCGACCCGTACGTTGATGCCGATCTGTAGCTATCTTAGCTGGTGACCGATCTGGAGTGTACGTACCTTGTCGATCGGCCCAGTTGCTGAGAGACGTGACTAGCCAATTATTGGGCGCTTCAGCTATTCTCAGAGACCTTATCAACACCGGTTGACTAGTTCCTGTGTTACTAGTCATGATGATCAGTCGTAGCCAAGGACCGACCTGCGTTACAATCGACCACGAGGGTCAATAATAGCAACCTCGCAGAGAAGGCATGCATAATAGCCTCGCTTGTTTTGTGTGGTGTAGGACTGTAGGTGTACTGTGTGCCTGTCCCGTGCGTTGTGCTCGTTTGACTTTGGTGCCGATCAGGTCACGACAAATGCAGTGCAACGAACACAGCCATTATATCACCCTATGAACACGCGTGCCTTCTGCACGTTCGCACAGGTCGCTAAGAGCATCTACAGCCACAATGTACAAATTTCATTTCTCAAATGTCCGCGAACGTGTCCGGTCAGTGTTCGATTTTTGCTTACACCCAGCCGCAACTCCTCCTTTGACACCTCATTTTCCCGGGCATTTCAGCGAGCGTGTTATGGGCGCCACCACCAGGGTGTGGAGAGAACGAGGAGAGCATGCAAGCCATCGGCTCCGGCGGCCAGCCAGCACGCCGGTGAGGTAATTGATATTTCAGATTGCGCTCGGTTAAACCATATGTTCGTCGATCTAATTTCGTTTTATTGCTATTTTTAATTTCCAGAGGTGCCCTATACAGGGAGATATTCAACATCCGTTGGATGAACATTATTTGGTGCCCTATACCTAAGGGGGGAATACCGGGGCAGAGTGCTGCATGGGTAAGGGTGGCACAAACTCAAGCAAAGTGAGAGGAGATGACAATGATGACTTTATGGAGTAAATTGCTAAAAACCACCACAATTGAGGACCCTATTTCAGAAAACCACCACTATTCAGTTTTTTTTCAAAAAACCACCACCATTATGGTGACAGTTTTCAAAAAACACTGATCGCTCAGTAAACACATATTGACACAGTTTCTGACAGATGGGGCCCGCTATAAGTGCTGACCTGGCAAACAAAACATGACGCTGTTGACGTGGCCGTTAAACTAGGAGAAGGGGGCCAGCAGTCAGCGTCTCATCCGTCTCACGACACGGCGTGGACGCTACTGCCACCGGGCAAAGGAGAGGGGGGCGAGGCAAGTCAACGGCGAGCAGCGCCGTTCAAGCTCCGGTGAGCACGGGGGCGCCGGATCCGGCCTGAATCCAGGGTGCATCGCCGGTAGCATCTTCCCCTTCCCAGACTACCACCGGCGGACGCCAGAAGCTCCGTCTCCAACCATGGCGGGCGGGAGGTGGTGGACGGCATGGTGGGCGTCAAGCGGGCGATCGATCTGGAGGCGCAGCGCCGCTGCAGCTCCGGGGAGCACCGGGGTCGCGCGGATCAAACTGAATCCAGGGCGCGCCGCCGGCCGCCTACCCCAGTCCATCGCCGGGATCTGGCAACGTCAGACCACCGCCGCTCGAACGCCGACGCCCAGACACGCGCCGCCGCGGACACCGCTGGTTGGCATGGACGCGCTCGGGCTGGTCTCCAAGGAGGCATGATGGAGGAGCTCCGGGAGTCCGCCTGCTGCCTCCTGGGAGCGCGATGTCCGCTACCCGGGCCTCGCCGCCTTCCGGCCTGCTACCTGTTGCGTCTCAAGGCAACACTCCTTGTCTCCGTGCCGGCACGCAGACCAACACCACCGGTAGCCGCGCCTCGCCGTCCTCCTTCCCGTCGGCGGCCGCAATGCCGAGGAGCTGCTCGTCAGGTACTGCACGGGCCCTGTTTGATGAAATGCCCAAGAGAAAAACAGGTGACAGCTGACAGGTGGGCCCTCTATCACCTTAACGGTCCAGGCAAACGGCATCGGGCATGTCATCATTTACACATGGGACCCATCCGTCAGATTCTGCATCAAACTTCTCTAATCTAGCGATCAGTGTTTTTTGAAAACTGTCACCACAATGGTAGTGGTTTTTTGAAAAAAAAATGAATGGTGGTGGTTTTCTGAATTAGGGTCCTCAATTGTGGTGGTTTTTTGCAATTTACTCTGACTTTATGCTAAGCAAACAAGTTGAGAACAGATCGAAGAGTCCAGTTGCATCAGAGAAGGTTGTCAGTAGCTCTAAGAAAGTCAAGAGCAAAGATGATGACTTTATGCCAAGCAAAAGAGCTCAGAACAGATCCAAGAGTCGTGCAAACTCGAAGAGCGGTAGATCAAGTAAGAGTGTAGCATCATTGAACGGCGCCGATGCTGATTATGATTTCGTTGATGAGTTTGTGCAAGGGAAACTAGTTCAGATAACATTGGAAGAACCATGTCACTGAGAATAGTGATGATGACTTCATGTAGTGTTTGTACGGCGAATAAGAAGCATTGTGTTGTATCTTAATTTGAGAAGCATTATGTTGTATCTTAATTTATTTTTGTAGTATGTCGCAATTTCTATTTTTTGCAATATCTTCATGAGTATTTTCATACCAATTAGCTAAGGTCAAAGTAACATGCAAAGAAATATGTTTTGCTACTACAAATCCGAACACTACCGACTCATCATCACTGACCGGCATATGGCCACGCTTCACTGATGTGCACTTACACTGACCGGCCACCAAAGTGGCGTCGATAAGAACATCTTTTGGGCTAGGCAAGATTGTTACTCCCTCCATTCCAAAATAGATGACTTAGCTTTGTACTAACTTTGTACTAAAGTTAGTACAAAGTTGAGTCATCTATTTTGGAACGGAGGAAGTATAACAGACCGGTCTAAAATTGGTTGGTCAATGATAGCTTGTACCGATGGTCAAATAGACCAAAGATAACAACTGACTGGACCCTAAAATTGACCTGTCTGTGTAGTGCATGCAAATAAGACCAAATATATCATCTTAATCGACCATGTCTCACGGCATGGATCTAGACAAACTCAAAACGAACCTTTGTAACTATCCAGATACAGAGTAGCATTCGATCAACCCAAAGTAGGTCGGTCTCCATCCCAAGTCCATGCACCGACCTTAGAACTAGGACACATAACGCATGTCACAATAGAGAATAACAGACGTCCACATCTTGTTGTGTCTCATGTTGGGTCTGTCCAACACGGACCTTATCTGAACCTGGATCCAACTACGTCGAATCCGACTATACATCTTTATGAGTCCATATTATATGGCTAACAACCAATGCTACATAGCTAGTGAGACCGGGCCATCTAGTGTATGCTAGTCTAATCGGTTGCAATTCCACAGAACCCTCTCGACTAGGTACCATTTAGAACAATCATCATACAATGTATAGTCTCACAAACAAGTCACATAGTTGTTGACATACATCATTCATAATGTCCAAGAACTATCTTTATCCATAAACACATAGGACATATCATCGTACATGATTGCCTCTAGGGAACATCTCTAATGTTAAAGACGATAGAGAATTGTATGTCGTAATATTTGCTTGTGAAAAAGTTCAAGCCTTACATTACAGAACAAAAGTCATTGTCTAGACAGATCGTCAAGCAATAAAAGAGGTGTTGGCAAAGAAAGGTTAGAAGCCAAGAAGGATCCAGTGGGCTCTTCTTTTGTAGGAATTTAACATGATGATACAAGATCAAAGTGGCATTGATGATATGTAGGTGAATGTGTCCTTGGTAAACAAAGACAAAGTGGGCGATCACAAAGGAAAGGTTTGTATTCTTTATGGTACTACCATGACGTTGGATGGAATCACAACATGAACCTTTGGAAATACTGCACCACCCGCAATTCGCACAGCGACATCTCCTTCAAAGGTAGAGGTAAAAAGGTGCAATATTTTGATAAAAATGATCGTCCTGGTGCTTTGTATCGAAGCAAATTTGCAAGAACAACTTCCCTGCTAAAACCAAAAAGAAGAGAGAAGAAGGCAGGGTCTAAAACATTTTTGAAGAATAAGACTTGGGAGAATCGTGGGAGCAGCACTTGTCACCTCTACAATTTTGCTTAGAACTTACAAATTCCTATGTATTTGGCTTAGGAATGAAATTCCATGTAAACTTCAGGTAATTACTTACCAGAAAACATCACAACGAGCATCTTTATAAGCAGGCTTAATTTCTTGGCCACCAAACAAAGTTTTCCACAACAAAAAGATATGGAAGAATAAATAGTGTTGATTTTAAGCAAAAAGAAAACAAGCAGAATGAACAAACAACAGCCGTCACTTGCAGCAAAGAAAGTAGCCTCCATCGGAGCAACATGTGTGAGGTAAATCTGATTTGTTACATCCCCCACAGCCCATATATTCAGAACTGGTGCACGGGAGTATTTGTCGATCTAAACAGTCGTGCAGCCAAAAATAATAATCATATTATTTAGAGTGTCAAAAGTAACAATCAGAAATTAATACAAAATCCAGTGATATGGACACGGACCCAATCAGCCTAAACGGCTAACAAACATGAAGTCGAAATTAACATATTGTATTATCCAAAGTGCCTAAAGTATACGATGCAGAAATCAATAGGAAATCCAGTACAGCATGTGGATCCATCTTACAAAATCATTCCAGCACATCACTCTCAAAACTAACTATGCATGCCCTTTAATTGGTTTGTAGTTGAAACCTGATGAAGAGGTCGTGAACGGTCCACGTAAGTGTAATTAAAATCCCACAAATATCCAAAAAATACACAAACTATCGCGCACTCATTCAAAAGCTGGTCTCGAAATATATTTATTTTTAACCCATCTGTGTGGTATGGTCGGGCAGCCGTGACATATATAGATGTCATCGAATCACATGACATTGCATATGTGGTGGTGTATAATCGGTCGCATGCAGACGTGAAACAAAACGCTCATTATACCCATTCATGGACCAGCACGTTCATTATAAAATCCTTATACGATTCACGAATAGTATAAACTCAATGGATCGTGGTATCATTCACAACCACTTTAGAAAATGTGGCACCCCCACACCCTGGCGCCGAAGTACCAATTATTTCTCACTTTCTATTATCTGAAAGTATTTATTGTCTCATCCTAGCCTTAATTCATTTCATTTTAAATCGCAGGCACAAGGAGTATATAATCATGCATGCATCGTCGTCCGACGTGCATCTTGTGTATATGTTGATGAAGTTTCTCTCTAAGCATCTTATAAAATTCTATATTAATTGCATAGTTACTTTCATAATAAAATCATATCTATCAAGTAATGTCATGCATGTTTTTAACCTAATTTCTCATTTATTTATTCAATAAAATCATATCATTTTTATATAGCATGAATTTTTTTGGAACCATCTCATCTTAGATGTCCATAATAATTGAATGTAACAACTAGTTTTATACGCCTCTATTATGATTAGTTGCAAAATTCAATCAACACTAAAATATGATATAGTCCATTTAAAAAAAGATGATCATCAACGGCTGAACACTAAGAGCTAAAAGTTAGAATTAGAACTAACTCGGAGAAAGAAACTTTGAGGATGTCATATTGTTTCTATACTACATTTAGTATAATAGTAAGCTAGGTTCACAATACTCAAGAACAAATCTAAGAAAGTTTACCGATACAATGATTATTATAGAAAACATAGTTTAAATGGTTGGCACAACGGACATTGCATGTGTACATTCGTTAGCTAGGTAATAAAATGCAAGGGAATAGATAGATATTTGTCATGTGAGTTCGGGAATAAACTACATTGACACTTTGTCTAGTCTTCAAAAACTCGGTGTTTTAGTGTTACAAAATATTTATTGACAGATCTATCAAGTTTTCACATATGCATTCAAAAGTTTTCAAAAATGTAATGTAGGCATGTATTCCGTAAATAGTCATACGTGCTTATGGAAAAGAACTTGCATGACATCTTTTGTCCTACCCTCCCGTGGAAGCGGGGTCCTAGCGGAAACTAAGGGTTATTAAGGCCTCCTTTTAATACAGAACCGGAACAAAGCATTAGCACATAGTGAATACATGAACTCCTCAAACTACAGTCATCACCGAGAAGTATCCCGATTATTATCACTTCGGGATTGTCGGATCATAACACATAATAGGTGACTATAGACTTGCAAGATAGGATCAAGAACACACATATATTCATGAAAACATAATAGGTTCAGATCTGAAATCATAGCACTCGGGCCCTAGTGACAAGCATTAAGCATAGCAAAGTCATAGCATCATCAATCTCAGAAGATAGTGGATACTAGGGATCAAACCCTAACAAAACTAACTTGATTACATGGTAAATCTCATCCAACCCATCACCGTCCAGCAAGCCTACGATGGAATTACTCACGCACGGCGGTGAGCATCATGAAATTGGTGATGTAGGATGGTTGATAATGACGACGGCGACGAATCCCCCTCTCCGGAGCCCCGAACGGACTCCAGATCAGCCCTCCCGAGAGAGATTAGGGCTTGGCGGGGGCTCCGTGTCGTAAAACGCGATGAAACTTTCTCCCTGATTTTTTTCTCCCCGAACGTGAATATATGGAGTTGGAGTTGAGGTCGGTGTTGGTCCAGGGGGCCCACGAGATAGGGGGTGCGCCCTACAGGAGGGGGCGCCCCCTGTCTCATGGACAGGCCCTGGCCCCCCTGTCTCATGGACAGGCCCTGGGCCCCCTGGTCTTGATTCTTTCGCCAAAAATTCGTATTAATTCCAAAAAGTGCCTCCGTGGATTTTCAGGACATTCCAAGAACTTTTCTTTTCTACACATAGAACAACATCATGGCAGTTCTGCTGAAAACAGCGTCAGTCCGGGTTAGTTTCATTAAAATCATGCAAGTTAGAGTCCAAAACAAGGGCAAAAGTGTTTGAAAAAGTAGATACGTTGGAGACGTATCACTACCACCTTCATCAAAGACGACAGAGGCATCCCATGCCCATGCACAACCCCAGGGTGCTGATCCCTAAGAAAAATATACAGTTTAACAAACAACAAACAACAAGTTCAGAACATTCCAACACTAAACAATTAATTTGGAAACAAGAAAACTAGATAGGAGGAAAAGCATGACCGGTGTCACCAAGGCAGCAATGCATGGTGCACCTGACCCTGCAGAAGGTGGATGTGTCGGCGCTGTAGATCTACACCTTGAAGCCCAGTTCTGAAAGCCTCTGGACAAGCAGGTCACCAGAGATGATCTTGTGCTTCTCGCAGAAGTAGTGACAACCCCTCCACAACACCATCTGCTCGTGGAAGATCTGGACCTGGACCCAGAACTCACACCATTTGTTTGCAGACAGTTTGAGGACACGAGGAGGCTATAGGATGAGCCACTACTTCATCACCGGATATAAGGCCTCGGGGATGACAAACATGGCAATGACCTCGACGTCCTTGATGGGCACGTAGAACCTGAGTGGCTCCCGTGCCCCCTCCTCATGGCCATGCTAGGCCAACGGCCAATCCCCAATGGCTTGCTCATCTTGGCCAGACTTCCTAGCATGTCCACTCTCCTGAGTCATGGATTCACTAGGATGATGTCCTCAACCACCTTGACGACAGCTATGACCTATGCCACTCGATCGGCGGTGCCCCACTACATCTGGTGACCTTGTGAGTTCAGTTGAAGAGAGTAAGTAACCAGTGTCCCACTACATCTTCATGACCTTGTCAGTTCATAGCAATGCCCAACTGCATTCTGCCATGATTAGTACATCGTTGCTATGACCAGTGCTCAATGACCAACTGCATTCTGCCATGATTAGTGCACCATTGCTATGATCAGTGCTGTGGTCTTGTGATCATAGCAATGGTGCACTGATCATGAACGAATGCAATTAGGCATTTCTATGATCTGTTCCCGATTGCACTGATCATAGCATCTTCCACTGATCATGGCAGTCACAATTGGGTAGTGCTATGATCAATATATCATGGAACTATACAAAATGCATGCACATGCATTCTCCTACTATGATTGTGCAAGAACACATCCCCTACTATATGATTGTGCACACAGACTACAATGATCATAACAACAACCTGGAAACCATTCTGATTATAGCTACACCCTAACCAATATTGTGATCATAGCACGAACACCCTAACTAGCATTATGATCATAGCACCAACACCCTAACTAGCATTGTGATCAGACTAAGAACACCCTAACTACCAATGTAGCATTGTCATGATAGCAAGAATAACCTAGCCAGTGTAGAGCATTAGCATTAGTACCCTAAGCAGGCACATAGCATGGCTCCGAATAGATTGGATTCAAACCAATCTAATCAAAGCCAATCAAGTGCACTCAAATCCAATCTATTTAGAATGAGGCAAAAAAACCTAACTGCTAACTTGATCACGGGGAACAAATAGCTTACAGGAGCGATTCCCAGTAAAAGGAATGCTAGCCGCGAAACGCAGATGAACTGACTATTCTAGGGCCCAATCCGAGGATCCTCCACTACATCAGTGTTCCTCATGACACGCGTGATGGAGGAAAAGGGCCCAATCATCGATCCTCCGGCCATGCCTTCCTCGGCTTGGACCAGAGCAAGGGAAGAAAACCCTCACCCGAGGTTACAAAAACTATTGGTCACGGCCGTCGATGTGCTCTCCTCCGCAGCTGCACGGATCGGCATGAATGGCATCAGTGAGTCAATGGCCACTAACCACGGCCTGGTGTAGATGGGGGATGACACCCGAAGCCGGCATCAAGTCAATGCCGGTTCAAGTCAGGTCAGATACCCACCAGTCGTGGACGGGTTTGGTGCTGGCAATGATGGGAGTGGGGGGTGGCGCAGGTCGGCCATTCGAGAGCTCCAAGGGGCGGTGTGTGTGTGTGTGTGTGTGTGTGTGTGTGTGTGTGTGT
>NC_041391.1:693693328-693697642 GCF_002162155.2 Triticum dicoccoides
AGAGAGAGAGAGAGATAGAGAGGTGGAACGAATGGGAGTGGGCAGTGACGGGGAGAGAGGGGAGGAGTTATGAGACGCCGCGCCAGCTCCCTCTTCCCAGCGCTTGCAGGGAAGTGCCACGTGTGGCTCGAGTGAGCCTAGCTCATGAGAAATTACTAAATCAGCCGTTTCGCTCAGCCTGGCCCAGGATTGTTTTAAGTTCCGTGTGGACCGAGAAATGCATGCAGCCCGGCCTACCAAACACCCAAACTTGCACCGCGTAGGCCTCGTTGGGTTGCATGCACAAAATCTATAATCTCGCTTGTACCAAGTGTAGCTTCGGCCTCCCCCGAAGCAATTTTGTGCGCTATAGTACTGGGCCGGCCCAACACGGTAATATGTTTTTCCACTGGTTACACTGTTCGGTTTTTATCGTTATTTTTCTGTTTCTCTTTGGTTTTCTTCAGTTCTTTTTTGTTTTTATTTCGATTTTTCCCTTTTTCATTCTATTTTGTTTCTTTCTTGTTGTTAATCTGTTTTCTATGTTCCTTTTGTTTCTTTCTTTTCTTTTTTTCTTACATTTTCTTTTGTTTTCTTTGCTTCTTTCATGGTATTTTAACACATGTCTACTTTTTTTGCACACAATGGGCATTTTTCGTATGCATCAGGAACATTTTTCCATACATTTTTTACATTTTTTATACATCTAGAACATTATTTTTATGCATTTTTTAATAAGTTATTAACATTTTTTAAATTCGTATTATTGAAGTCTACTTTTCTTTCATATACATTGTACATTTTTCGTACACATTAGCAACATATTTTTATAAATCTTTTCCATTTTGAAATAAAAATTTTTATGCACGTTTAACATATTTTAAATACGTTATTAACATTGTTTCAAACATATATTATTGGTGTCTACTTTTCTTTCATATACATTGTACATTTTTCGTATATATTATAAATGTTTCTCATTTTTAGCTAGATTATTAATATTATTTAAATATATTTATTCGGTGACTACTTTTTTCACTACACATTATATATTTTCCGGATGCATCAGTAACATTTTTCTATACATGCTTAATATTTATTAAATACATGATTAACATTCTTTGTAAAACTATATGCTTGATGACTACTTTTTCTCATTTTTTATACAAGTATAATATTTTTGAAATAGACTAACTTTTTTATTCACGGTCAACATTTTTCTAAATTTATGTTTTGAAGTTCAATTTGTTTAATACATGTTGTACATTTTCCATATACACCTGAATACAGCGACCAAACAGTAGCACCCCACCAGCAGTCACTGTAGCACGAAATTTGAATATATATTTTTTTTTTTTGCGAATAGAATTAGCTGCAAATGCAAATGGTTGTACACCACTCCAGCCGGACATAACTGGCGCGTCCAAATTTAGGATGGCGCGTGATGGTTCTTCCGGTTTGGGGCTCGTGCAGGCCGCAGACGCGTAGGAGGATCACTGGCTGACATGCTTGTATACGAAGGAAGGAAATGTTGCGACCACTGAAGCTCCGTTTGGGAACAAAGCGGGTAACTCAGTTCGGCAGGAAGTAGAGCAGTGAAAATTCCCCACCAAGCCTGCCGATCACACGGTCCGTGACCATGCCTCCACCTCCACGGGTAACTCTGGCGCTGCATTTACGACGGGCCGCGGCTGCGTGCACGGGGTCCTTGCAGGCGAGGATTGATGGCCATGGCCGGCCCCGGGCAGGACGCCGGTGAGGATCCACTCCGCAAGGCGCAAGTGGCCGCCCACAGGCCGACGTCTGGCATCCACCCAACGCCGTGGCTTCGTCGTGGTTCCCGTAACTGAAAAACCGAAAAAAGTTGGCGCGTCGGCGTGCTTTGCCTCACGTGGAAAGCCGGTGCAATGCCATCCCGTTCCGGCCCTGCGCAACCCCGAACCGTCCCGGGCGTTGCTTGGTGAGGAGCGCGGCGGTGATCAATGCCGGACCGTTGGCTTGGCGGCGGAACCGCAACCTGCATGGGCGGCCGGAAAAGGGCGGCCAACCGGCGGTTGCGCTGCCTTTTCCTCCCCTCCCTTTTCTCATCTCCGGCCACGCACTTGGCTTGTACTTGTGGGATTGTGTCTTGCGCTCCCAACGATCTTCTTTCCTTGCTTGCAACTTGGTCCGGGCCTCCGGGGCAGGTAGCCGCTGCTCTAGCTCAGCTAGGTCTTGTTCCATTCCAGCGCGCGCATTGATGGCATTGCTCGGCGCAACGCATCGACCGATCTGCTAGCCACTATCCATGGGAGGCGAGGCAGGGCCGGGCCAGCTTATGCACTGTCATATATCCGTATCTGGACAAATCTAAGACAATAATTTTGGGATGGAGGGAGTACGTAGTCCATATATTGGCATGCAATGATTCAAGTTTGAAGGGCATTGGTTGCGTCTGTCTGTCTGTCCGTGTGTTTGTCTGTCGACCGGTACGTTCATGCCGATCTGTAGGTAGCTGGTGACCGATCTGGAGTGTACGTAGCTTGTCGATCGGCCATCCAGTTGCTAGCAAATTATTGGGTGTTGGAGCTAATCCCAGAGACCATATTAACGCCGGTTGACTAGCTCATGCATCTCATCTGTAGGCCTTTGTAGCCAGCTAGGCAATGACGGACGGAGGATCGAGCAAGAGGGAGGGCCAATAATAGCCAGCGACCTCATCACGAGCACGACATGCGTAACTTCCATGTGAAGTCAAGCCCGCGTGCTTGGCTTGTTTCGTGTGGTGCGGTGTGGTGTACTGTGTGCGTGTCCCGTACGTCGCGCTCGTTTGACTTGGGCGTCGGATCATGATAAATGCATGAGACGCGACGAATGCCACCATGCATGAAAAAGACACGCTCGTTGATGCATTGATGCATGGGACCAAGCCAAGGAGAGGGCGCCCCCTGCCCCCATGGGCGTATGCACCCACTTTTTTTAAAAAAATTCGATTTTAAGCACGTTCTAAAATGTCAAAAAAATTGAAAGAAAATATCGCACATACATGTCCGCAAATGTGAGTACATGGCACAAAGTTTTGTGAAAAACTATCTTTTTGTCATGTCACCGTAAAAAGAACAAATTTCTGTGCTTCTAAATAGTGTTCCACGACACAATTTTATGTCTTTTTTGCACTATTTTTCGATGAAACTTTATACACACGCATAGAACCCGAAGACATACCTGTGCAATCTTTTTTCAGATTTTTTTAACATTTAGAAATGTGTTTTCCAAAATGGATTCATATGTACTCCCTCCGTTTTTATTTAGTCCCCGTATTAGCTTTGGTAAAAATCAAGCTTTATAAACTTTGACCAAGTTCATAAAAATTATATTAACATAAGCAATAACAAATTAATAAAATTAGATTTATTATTGAATGTACTTTCACATCATATGGATTTGTTATGATAAATGTTTATACTGTTTTTTGTAAAGTTGCTCAAACTTTATGAAATTTGACTTCAATCAATTTTAATATGCAGAGTAAATAAAAACGGAGGGAGTATCCAGGTTCTTCCTTGCACTTCCCTGAAGCCTAAGCCAACAAACCAAGGGATAGTACCGGTCCCAGGGATGGGAGGAGGCGAGCAGAGGTGGTTGCAAGCACCGAAGCCGCGTGAGATTGTACTCGCACTCTGCGGTGCATTGACGCATGGAACCAAGCCAGGCCAAGCCAACAAACCAAGGGAGAGTACCTACCATACCCGGGAAGAGACGGGCAGAGGTTGCAAGCACCGAAACCGCGTCAAGTTTTACTCCTCCTGCCTGCGTACTTTTAACCGTGTGTGCAGTGCAGCAAAGGCAGGCAGATGGATGGACGCCGGCACGGGATTGGGCCGTGCGACGTACGTGCAGGCGCAGGCATTGATGCCGATATTCTTTTCCACGGCACACTCATGGCTCATGGCAGGGTGACGGGCCCGGGCGGTGAGGCGGAGGCGCGGGATTGGGCGGTGCGGCTCCGGCATGCACCGGGGCAGATGCAGAGGCAGGCAGCCAGCCACGGACGCAGCCTCGAGAGCCGACCCGACCCGAGGTCAGCATGGCTCTGCAATGCTGCTGAAGATAATAATCTGCTCCATTGCAGGCGGAATTGAAGGCGGCAGCAACCGATGATCGGTGGGTTGCAAGAAGCGGCGGTGTCCAGCGACACGGTTTCGGTCTACTTTATGCGTATATGCAAACAGGGACAGCGAGAAAACACGAGGGACCATTTTAGGAGTATTGCGCTGCTACCAACCACTACTATTCAGGACCATTTGGCTCCGTCTCCATGAAGTGATGAGACAAGCCGTGTGTGGAACATCCCCC
>NC_041391.1:693697861-693705171 GCF_002162155.2 Triticum dicoccoides
TGGAACACGGGGGGAAAAGATCTGTATTTCTACTACCCAAACAAATAAACTGCACTAGGTAGCGGCCGTGCTGATGCGCTCCAGTTTTTAATTGAAGATTAAGGGGAACAAGGGCCCACCCACCTGAAAATCAGGGGAGGGGGCATGTTTAGTTAGTTTAGAAGAAGCCTGTAATTGCCTGTAAGATCCTGTATGTCTGGCATTTTTGTGTTGGCAGGCACTGAGCCGGCAGGCAGCCTCGCAGAGCCGCGGGTCGGCAACGCCAAGGCTGCTGGTGGTCAAGGCAATCGGCGACTCTGCTGCACTCGGGGGGAAGCTATTCCCTAATAATTCAAAAATATCTGAAAATACTTTTAAAATATACTTGACCTTTCATTGTACTCGTAAAAAATAATTCCATGGAAGAAAAAAAAAACATTGAGTTCAGGGCAAAAAAACCCCAAAAAAACAGGCCATGAAAGCGTGAATGTTACTTATATATAGCAATAAATTGTTGTTTTTGGCCCTGAAGTCCACCACAGTTTTTTATTCGTAAAACTTTATGTTCTTGTGCGCAAGTTGATTCAAAAAAACTTATGAACTTTTTTGACTTTATTACTATTATTTTCCCCACATCAGGTGTATATACACCAAAGGGCATTTCCCGTGTTGTTGATATCTATCTACCTCAGCTTTGTATGGCCCACAAGTGAAGGCCAAGGCCCAGACAAAGACCAGAGACCGACCACTAGAACAAAGGCAAACCCTACGGTTAAAGGCAATTTTCCTAACCGGCGCCTGCAGCCGCGTTAATTGGGCTGGCCCATATATCTGTAGGTTTTCTTTCTCCTATTTCCAGAAACGCAAAAGAATTGCGGGAGGGATGAGTCGATCCGGTGACCTCCTATATTAAGAGCATCTCCAACAGACGCGCTATATAAGCGCTGCACTGAAAAATTAGTGCTTTTTGCACGCGCGCTACCGCTCCGGGCGCTCCAGCGAAGGCGCAAAAATCGCGCGCGTGGCATAACCAGTTCGGCGCGCGGGCAAAAACGCCATCGCGCGTCGTTTATTTGCTGCACCCGCTCCCGCGCGCTGGACACTCGAGCGCCTGATCGCAACTCCACCTACCCCATCTAGTCGCCACCGCCCACGCCACCCCATTTCTTCCGCCAACGCGTTGGACGACTGTTGGAGATGCTCTAAGGCGCGACGCGCTAACCACCCGGCCACACTACATCATCTGACATTGTTCATCTTTCGCGTTCTTTATTAGTACTACATTTCCGTTCCTTTTTTCTTTCTTTTTTTTTCTTCTTCCTTATTTTTCAAATCGATGAAAACTATTCGATGTTTTGAACTTATTTTCCAAATTGATAAACATTTTTGTGAACTTGATTTTTCAAATTGATGAACTTTTTCATATATTTTTTGATGAACTTTTTGAAAATCAATGATTTTTTTTAAATCAATGAACTTTGTTTTGTTGATGAACTATTTTCAATTCGATGAACATGTTGAAAAAATTGATGAACTTTTTTCTAAATCAATGAACTTTCTTTTCAAAACTGATGAACTTTTTTCAAAATTAAATATATTTTTTTCAATAGCAATGAACTTTTTGCAAAATCGATGAACTAATTTTCAAAATGATGAAAAAAATTCAAGTTTATGAACTTTTCCCAAATTCATGGAAATTCTTTGAATTTGTGAACTCCTTTTTAATTCGTGGTTTGTTTTGAAATCTGCGAACCTTCAAATTTTCATCACATTTTTATTTCAAAAAACACGTTCTTCTAATTTGTATATGCAGTAAATAGCGTGGCTATACTTACTTCTTAAAAAGTTTAAGCCCTAATTATTCACTAGAGCTTGCTTAGTAGAGTGGTTGGTCAATAAGGGGAGCTTTATTTTTACACAGTTTTTTGCGCTTTTTAATGAATTCCGCTGTGCTGCGTGTACTGGAATGGGCCAACATCGAAACAGGCCCAACCAAGGAACCTGCAGGCGCCGGGTTGCCTAATCGGGGCTGAAGGCTCCCCTAGAACAAACAGCAAAACTTGGGAGACGGAAACCTGAAGGCAAATGAGCAGCCTATAATATTCAGGGACTACTGCAGGCCATAAAATGGGAAAACATTTCAACATCAAGGGCTTATTTGGGTTGGAAATCATGACAACACCCAGGATTTCTGTACAAACTGTTCCACAGAAACTTATTTCTACCATCAATCAGATACACCGTATCACACTTTCAGGTCAAATGCCAAGAGCAGGGCTAGCAAACTGAAACAAGAGTCTGTGTCTACAGTTCCCGTGGCCACACCAGTATAATTTTGGTCCAAAACATTGCAGGGATCTTGCTTACAAGTTCGTCTTTGGCTTGGATGGCGGGCTCACGCGCCTGGTCAAGGTCCGCATCGTCACAAACTCCTCCGCTGCAGAAGGGTGGATCCCGACCTGCAAAGCCAGCCAACAGGGTACAGTTAAAATCTGAAAAAACACTTGAGATCTGGAGACCTCGGTTCTCATGTGAATGCAATCTCTTTCGACTTACGGTGCTGTCGAAGGTCGCCTTGGTAGCTCCAGCCTTGAGCGCAACAGCAATGCCCTGCATTTGTGTCGTTTACAAGCTTAGGAATAGAATGCATCGAACGGGTAACAGAAAAATAAATCATCTTAAAAAAAAGAACACGGGAATTCCACAAATGCTTATACCTGCATAATTTCAGCTGCATCTGGTCCACACATGGCTGCTCCGAGAACCTTATCGGTCTCAGCATCAACCACCAGTTTCATGGTAGACTTCTCCACGCGTCTTTAAGATTAATAAAAAAGAAACAAAATAAGAAACCTTCCCCACGAGAATAAGGAACTTAGTAACTAACAGAAAGTTGATAAGAGTGCATTGGTGCACAAACCAGTGAAAACACCAAGATATCTTTTAATGAGCACAGAAAGTGAGAATCAAAACTACTGTGTAACAGATAATCTCATGATACATCAGGTACTTACTTGGATATGCTGTTCTTCATTGGGTTGAAACTTGATGTGTAAACAAGAAGATCATTCTTGGCTTCCGCCAAAGCCTCTTGTTCGCTGAGACCGACTACAGATAGCGGTGGAATGCTGATTTGACAAAATCCATAATCTCACATTATAACACTGAGGGGATGATAGTGCAATAAAATAGCACATTTCAAAAAACACAGAAGCTAGTGGTAGTCTTAGCAGAGGTTTTTACGGGTAAATGGGAGCATGTTTCATTGACACAAAAGGAGCTATCTTGTCATTTTTATCTCTAACTGTAGTGACATGAGCAAAGTTCGTAACCACATGTTTCTCAGAGAAAAGCTTGAAACTAATTGCTAAATCCAAGAATAAAATAAGTAATTTTAACTAAATTAAGGTAATTACTTACCAGAAAACAGCACAAGGTACATCTTTATAATCAGGCTTAACTGTCTGGCCACCAAATACAGTTTTCTGCAATGAAAAGATAGGGAAGAATAAATAGTGCTGATTTTAAAAACAAAGACTACAAGCAGAACGACCAGAACCAGTTACTGTCAAGGGATTACAAACAACAGCTATCACTTACAGCGAAGCAAGTAGCCTCCATCAGAGCAACAGGTGTTAGGTTAATCCGATTTGTTACATCACCCACAGCCCATATACTTGGAACTGATGTACGGGAGTATTCATCAACCTAAACAGACATGAAGCCAAAATTAACAACTATATTATTCAGGGTGCCAAAATTATATACTATCCAGAAATTAAATAGCAAATCCAGTGCATAATATGGACACAGACCCAATCAACCTAAACAGACGTGAAAATCGTATTATTCAGAATGCCTGAAGCACACAATGCATAAACTAATAGCATAACTGAAGTGCAGAATATGGACGCAGACCCAAGTTCACAGGTGGGTTTGTCAGGGTAGAGATATGAGAAGTAAATATTGCTTCGGATTGCCAAGAGTATACAATGCAGAAATTAATAGCATGCCCAGTGCATAATATGGACACAGACCCGAGTTCACAAGTGGTTTTGTCAGGGCAGAAACAGAAATATGAGAAGTAAATTTCCAATGTACTCCCTCCGTAAAGAAATATAAGAGCGTTTAGATTACTAAAATAGGGATCTAAACGCTCTTATATTTATTTACAGAGGGAGTATAAGAGTATATAATATCAACTAGGAGGTACAGAAAGGGTGAATAAAGAAAGAAGATAAACCTTGATGGCTCCTATTTGATCAACCTCAACACCAACAGCTTCCAGGTTCAGCCTATTGGAGTTCGGCGCACGACCTGCACAAGTTAAAAACCAGGCATAAGAATAATTCTGAACTTGCATATTCAATGCAAAATAAATATTACATTCTAAACAGAGCAAGGAAACCAGAAGTGTCTGATTCTTCCACATCCAGCCACAACAGATTAATATGTGACAACAAATAAGTGGATAGTTATCTTTTTAAAATATAAATCAGTACAAGTTTCAGAAAACAGTATATTTTTTGCTCTACAGACACAAATAACCAGGAGGTGTCGGGTTGTCCCTTTATTGATTGCATGATGTGCAAGTGCTTAAATGGAACAGATAAACTTAGTGTCAAAACAAACAAACAAAACATGGTAATTACCTGTAGCAAAAAGAACAACATCTGCAATGAGCTCATCCCCCTTATCTGTCACAACTTTAATGCCATCGGCTGTTTTACTCAACTGGTTTACATAAGGAAAGCGAACTGAACTTTATGAATTTAGCATAAATCACCTCAGTCAAATTTGTCCCTGGATGCAATCGGATTCCCCTTCCTTCAAGGTTACTTGCAACAACTGTTCTCATCTCATCATCAAAACCCCTACAAGTAGCAGTGTATTGTTACGTTCACCTTTCTGTCAGATACTAATGTTTGGAGAACTCCACGACGTGAAATATATAAGAATTTGAAATACTAAATGCCAATGGCAGAATTTATTTTTACGCAGACGTGTTATAAAATTATAATCAGAGCAAGGGGTTGGGTTCTACTAGAGTCTGCAACAACCTGGGTAATAACTACTGGCATGAAGATGTCCAAACATCACGGCACAGGGATTGGGAGGATGAATAAGGGAGATAATAGATTGATAAGTTGTTCTCTTATTTCTTGACTGATTATGAGTACATATTTGTCCCTTATATAAGAGGACTACTTGACCATAAGTGATAACTTGAAGGATACCAATCCAAGCTCTAACTCTAATCTTCCATTTCCTGTTTAAAAAATTATCTTTCCTGTTTAAATAAAATTCTATTTCTATTTAGATACTTCCTAATGCAATCCATGCACATAACAGGTTCCAAACAATTTGAACAATGCCAATCACTACATAATGAAAAAGCTAAAAATCACACCATCCACTTTTCAGTATAATGCTAAACCACACAAATACATTGCTTGGGTGCCTTTTTACTTTCAGGTGCAAGTGGAACATCATAATGGTCTAGGAAACTAAACTGAGTGCCTTAAGAAAACAAGTGACACTGCAGCTGAAAAAACGGGACAATATCGACTTCAGGCACATGGTAGTGTGACATGACATCTCTAACTGCACAAACTACATGAAAATTCTTGTGAATTTATGCAGTATATTATTTGGGTAAAGGACCAGAAATTTTGTGCAGTGCCCATGCTGACAGCAGATCAACCTACATACCTTAGAGGAAGTTCTTTCCTATAAAATAGATCTACTTCAGCACCCAACCCCTTCCAGATAGAAGCAAATTCAACAGCAATATATCTGCAATGACACGCCAGATAAAAAAGTTCGTTAGGAAGAATTGGTAATAAAAATAATAACAGTATGGTACAGGGTGCTTAAATAAATCTAGAACCATACCCGCCACCAAGAATCACAGCACGTTTCGGTAGCTCCTCCAAACTTAAAGCCTCATCTGAAGTAATAGCCAGCTCCTGCAATTGAATATCCCCATTGGTGTAGGGAAGAATGATCAAGAATACAGAAAACGGTGAAATGTAATATATTTTTTCTCGATAACCCAAAGGCAGACGAAGATGGCTAACTAAGCATGTTCCAAACCAAAAGAATTATTCATGTGAAGCACTAATGAGAATACAATCACAATGAGTACATCACATGGTCGAAAATTAAACATTCTGAAACCCTAGAAACACAGGCAGAGGAACACCCAAGGAGCTAAGGATACATGTTAGAACTAACATCACCCAGTAATACAAGTAACATAAAAAAAAAATCTCAAGGGGAACTTCCCAAACCTTTCCAGGAATGTTGACCAGAGTTGCCCGGCTACCAGTTGCAATCAATATGTGCTTGGTCGTGTGTCTTTGCTTTGAACCATCTGGCTGGGTGACCTCAACAGTATGAACATCCACAATACTTCCTGCCCCCTCGATCATTGTCACGCCAGAATTACCAAGGATTCTCTTGTGCACTTCGTTTAATCTAACAATTTCTTGAGTCTGCATGACAAAGAGTCATGATCTTGGGTCACACGCATCTACACTTGTGCAGAGTATGAACGATGAATGTGCTCAACCAAGGTGATGTGTCTGAATCTGACCTTATTTTCCAGCAACCTTTTCCAGGTGTAGTTGATGTCCCCGTCGATTTCCCACCCGAAATTCTTGGCGTCCTGCACCCGTCACACAAGGAATGAAAATAAGCACACCAGAACACTGCTCCCAATGCATTCCCTCCGTTCCTAAAAACTTCCTCCGCCCCAAAATAAGTGTCTCGACCTTAGTACAACTTTAGTACAAAGTTGAGACACTTATTTTGGGATGGAGGGAGTATAAGTCTTTCAAGAGATTTCAATATGGACTACATACCGATGTATATAGACGGACTTTAGAGTGTAGATTCACTCATTTCGCTCCATATGTAGTCAACCGAGGAAGGAATAATGTTTATTTTTAACATACTTGACAGGACAACAACAGTTAGCTTGCATAATAAGACCACTTACATCGAATTCCCCCCTGAAAGATGCGCCGTAGACGAGTATCTTCTTCGGGACGCAGCCACGTATCACGCACCTGAAGGCACCGAGCACGCGTGGATAGATTCAGAGCGTGATTCCAGCGACAGAAACACAGATAAGGGAAGTAATTCGGGATTGCGCGTTACGTTCCGCCGTGGCCTCCGAGCCACTCGGAGCTGATGGGGTGGAACGGGAGCTCGCAGATCGCAACCTGCACGAAATCACAGCCAGACGAATCTCAGCATCTCAGCTGAACAAGTCCAACACCAGTAATTAACGACGGGGTGGGTGTGGTGGGGAAGGGGAACAAGCG
>NC_041391.1:693705380-693750456 GCF_002162155.2 Triticum dicoccoides
CAGACCTTGGCCCCGAAGCCGGCGGCGGTGCGGGAGCCGCGGACGCCGCCGCTGCCGGCGCCGATGACGAAGAGGGCGCCTCCCTGTGCTTGAGCATCTTCTTTAAGAAAGAAAGCCCTTTTCCATTTCTAGCAAAATTCTTTCTATCTACACCTAGTTTAAGGTATTCATCATTGCAATAATTGTATTCCCTCCGTTCCTAAATGTAAGTCTTTGTAGAGATTTCACTATAAATTACGAATGTATATAGATGCATTTTAAGTTTAGATTCATTCATTTTGCTTCGTATGTAGTTCATCTAGTGCAATCTCTATAAAGACTTATATTTAGGAACGGAGAAAGTAGTAGATCGACATCAGATTCGTGTAGGGAACCAGATTAGCTAAGCTACTTATCTAATTTATTGTACAGATTCTGAGGCCAACGATTGGACATGGAAAATAGAAATACTTTTTTCTTTATAAAGAAACATATAACTCGATCGATATCTGTATCGATCATGATATATTCCCTCTGTTTCAAAATATAGTGCTTCATCTATTTCCGTGCTTCACTTTGACCATAAATTTAAACAACAAGATTGACTGCGTCGGGAGCAAAAATTATACCAGTGAATTCGTCGGAGTTGCAGTGAATCGCGTCGGAGGGTCATTGAAATTTGGTCGGGGTTGCAATGGAGCTCCGCCGGAGCTGCAGTGAAGCACGCCGGAGGATCGTCGAACCAGGTCTGGGTTGCAATGGAGGGCCAGCGGCGCGCGCCGATGCTGCCATGGAAGCTGCTGCTAGGGGGTACATATGGCGGATTTTGCGTCTGATGGATGGAAGAGCGGAGAAGGAAGACTGGGTTGTGCTACGATCGAATGGCCACCTCGTCCAGATTGGACGGCTGGCAATCATCCGGTTTATGCATAGCAGCCGCCTTTTTTTATTTCACTTCATAATCTATTCTAAAATTTCTATATATACACTAATTTGTGGACGGGGGAGTATGCACTGCGGTAGCACTTGCGTGAACCGGATTGAAACAAATTGGACCCCCTCCCCCCGCGAGCGCGTCACGGGAGATTCCCCTCCGTCGCCGGCTCAAGGCTCCGCCCTCGCTCACTCCTCCTCCTCGCCGCTGCCGGAGGGCGTCCGCCGGGCGAAGCCCGTGCGGCGCTGGCAGCGGCGGGGCTCTCTCCTTCCTCTCCTGGTCGGGATCTCGGTGGTGCGGGCCGCCGCTTGTGGGGGAGCTGGGTCCGGCGGGGCCTCCGGCGACGGAGACGTGCGGATCTGGCAGCTTTGGTGCTGGGAGGCGGCGGTGCGGCCCCGCGGCGGCGGTGGCGGGGGTTTGGTCTGGCGCGACCGATCTGGCCCCCTGGGGGCTGCGGGCGTTGTGGGTGGCGGCGGCCACTGCTGGAGAGGGCGTCTTCCCCTTGTCGACGGGGTTTGGCGCCGGCACTCGGTGCGCCGTCTTGGCCGTGCTGGGCGGCGAGTCGGCGGCGGGCTTGGATTCGATCTTGTAAGGGCATATTTATCCCTCGGGTGTTTTGGTGATTGATGACAATGCATTTGCGGACTAATGTGTGCCTTGAGTTTCTCAGATACTTCATCTCTAGGCATGAGACGATTCGGTGCCCCTCGGAGACTATTGAAGTCGGCGTTGTTCTACGTTTCTCTTTGGTGGATTTGAGTCGTAGGAGAGCCGTACTATTAAGAGGGGGTCCGTGTCGGAAAGGTTTGGGTGGAATCAACACGTACACTTGTTCCTCCTTTCCCTGCATTTTGGAGCTTCCCTTTGTTATCTAGGTTGTGCGGAAATCTGACGACTACTGTTGTACTTGCGGTAGTACCGCAAGTACACGCGGTAGTACCGCTGTGTGTCACGGTAGTACCGCTCATCTGGAGCGGTAGTACCGCGGCTCCCAGGCCTTGTGCCGCTCTGGTGCGGTAGTAGGGGCGGATGTAATTTTTTACATCCGCGCCCCCCACGGTAGTACCGCTCGTCCAGCGCAGTAGTACCGCGGGGGCCCACGGTAGTACCGCTCCCTAGGAGTCGTAGTACCGTGGCCCTCCTACCTAGTACCGCAGTGTCGCGGTAGTAGGCGCGGATGTAATTTTTTACATCCGCGCCCGCACGGTAGTACCGCGCCTCGTGAGCGGTAGTACCGCGTTGGATTTTTGTACCACCTCAGTTTCAGCGGAAGTAGGCACGAATGTAATTTATTTCATCCGCGCCCTTCCCAGGTCGTGACTTTCCTGCCTAGTGGTAGTACCGCAAGTGGGTGCGGTAGTACCGCGCAAGCGGTAGTACTGCCCCCTTGTCAGGCTAGTTCCGGCCTGTGCTGCTGTCGCGGTAGTACTGTGGTCAGCCACGGTAGTACCGCACAGCCTCGCGGTAGTACCGCGCCCCTGGAGCGGTAGTACCGCGTGTCGCGGGCTGAACTTGTGGATAACGGTTGGATTCTTTCCACGACTATATAAGGGGTGTCTTCTACCTCTGGTTCACTACCTCTTCTATCTCTAAGCTCCATTGTTGCTCCAAGCTCCATTTTCACTCGATCTCTCTCCCTAGCCAATCAAACTTGTTGATTTGCTCGGGATTGGGTGACAAGTGCCCGATCTACACTTCCACCACAGGATATTTGATTCCCCCCACTTATCCCTTGCGGATCTTGTTACTCTTGGGTGTTGAGCACCCTAGACGGTTGAGGTCACCTCGAAGCCATACTCCATTGTGGTGAAGCTTTGCGGGATTATTGGGAGCCTCCAAGTGTTGTGGAGATAGCCCCAATCTTGTTTGTAAAGGTCCGGTTGCCGCCTTCAAGGGATCCAATAGTGGAATCACGACATCTCGCATTGTGTGAGGGTGTGAGGAGATTACGGTGGCCCTAGTGGCTTCTTGGGGAGCATTGTGTCTCCACACTGCTCTAACGGAGACATACTTCCCTTTAAAAGGAAGGAACTTCGGTAACACATCCTCGTCTCCACCGGCTCCACTCTTGGTTATCTTATCCCTTTACTTTTTCAAGCTTACTTGTGCTATATCCATTGCTTGCTTCTGTGCTCATTGTCTTTGCATCATATAGGTTGTCCACGTAGTTGCACATCTAGACAACCTATTTAATTGCAAGGTTTAAATTGTTAAAGAAAACTCTAAAAATGGTTAGTTGTCTATTCACCCCCCCTCTAGTCAACCATATCGATCCTTTCAATTGGTATCAGAGCCTCGTCTCTTTATTAAGGACTTTGCCATCCGAAGAGTATGGTTGACGTCAACGACGGTGCGGAGGAACACTCCGGTGTGAATCCCATCTCGTCTTTGGCCGAAGGGGGAACCTCGGTCTCACGTGAGGAATTCAATGTGGCTTTAGACACATTGAAAACCTCCATGACGGCCGAGGTTAAAAGCATGTTTACTGAATTTCTAGAGAGACTTAAACTATCTACCTCACCAATGAAAGTGGTGATCCCACTAACAAGGTGACGGATGCTAACTCCGATAAGCGGGAAGCTAACAATGAAAAGAGTCCTTCCACTAGTGGTAGAAATGGCACCGGCATCTTTGCCCATGTGGAACCCCCGGTGTATAGAGGACCGATCCCCTCTACTCATTTGAATCATGCCGGTCCTCCTCCTAAATATGTGAAAAATGAAGATTATGATTCTTGGGTTTATCGCTTCAAGCGTCATTTAAAACATGTGAATACTAACCTTTGGAGAATTATTGAAGAAGGTTTCTATCCTCATGATCCAACCAACTTCACCCCTCGAGAAGAAGTGGACAATCAATTCAATGAGAGTGCTCTCTTCATCATCCAAGATGCTATCCTTCCCGAAGATCTCCCTCATCTTAGACCTCATGTCATGGCTAAAGAAGCATGGAAGTGTGTCGAGCGTATGTATAGTGGAAGTGCTAGCATTCAACGCTCCAACTATG
Source organism: Triticum dicoccoides (assembly GCF_002162155.2). Classification (NCBI taxonomy): domain Eukaryota; kingdom Viridiplantae; phylum Streptophyta; class Magnoliopsida; order Poales; family Poaceae; genus Triticum; species Triticum dicoccoides. Next base: position 693,709,300 of record NC_041391.1, read on the forward strand.
AAGTGGTGCAAGATGAAGCCGATGAGTTTGCAATGAAAGAGGATGAAGAACCTCGTGAGCTCTTTCGAAGAGTGACCAAACTTGCGGTCGCACTTCGAGATCATGGGAGTAAGGACACGGATGACAACTGGATCAAGCGCAAGTTCCTCAAGGCCATGATGCCCTACAACAAGGCCATGTCCTCCGTCATCCGCCAAAGACCGGACTTCCACTCCATGACCTCTGGTGAAGTGTTGGATGAGTTTGTTGCAATGAACATCTTGGATAAGACCGCCGACAATGCGGTGCTCTGTTCCCAAAGGGCAAAGAAGCCCAATCTTGCCTTGAAGGCCAAGGTTAGTGTGGAAGAATAAGAAGAAGAGGAAGATGAGGAGAGCAACCCCGAGGACACGAAGTATGATTATCATGAGCACATGGCTCTTGCCTCAAGACAGTTTTGGAGTAAGAAGACTACAAGACCCAACTTCAACAAGAACAACTCAAGTGGCCTCAAAGGGAAGCAACAAGTTAGAACTTGTTTCACCTGTGGCAATGTCAGTCATTTCGTTGGAGATTGTCCATACGAGAAGCGGGAAGACAATGGGGGCAAGTTCATTCGAAAAGACAAAGCCAAGTCCTTCCCCAACAAGAACAACTTCACCAAGAAGACTCCTTCTCGCGGGTTGGTGGCTCAAGAAGAATACCGTGAGGATGACGATGATGAAGAAGATGGTGAAACAATGGCCATGGCATCCGTTGCCATTGTCTCAACTCCTCGGGTGTCTCTCTTCGATGCACCTAACGGGAACATCACCGCCAAGTGCCTCATGGCTAAGGCCACCAACAAGGTAACCCCCAACATCAAAACCACCATTATTCCTAACCCTCCTTCAACGGATGACTTTGATAATGGTAAGGGGTCTAATGAGGAGATCAATAAATTTGAGTCCTTCATGAGTAAGCTCAAGGGCAAATCCAAGAAGCATTTCGTTGCTCTCTTGGAACAACTTGGTGAAGCCAATGACATGATCGAGGCTCATGAAGAAACCATCACTAAGATGGAAAGCCATAATCGTGACTATGCCGATGAGATATCGGATCTCTCTAATGCTCTTGAGGAAGAGCGTGAGCATCGTTTGGCTCTTGAGGAGTCACACAACGATGGTCATGCTAAACTAAAGAAAGATCTTGATCATGCTCTTGCTGTGTCTCGTGTTCTAGCTTCAGAGGGGGTTAAACTTGGGGTTGATCATGTTAGACTCACGGAGGAGTTTGATGTACTTGACAAGGCCCACAAGGTCTTGAAAGGTGCTCATGCCACCCTCAAGGAGTCTCATGCTCAACTCCAAGTTAAGCTAACTAAGGAAAAGGCCACATTTCCTCACATGGTCTTAATTGATAATGCAAATGCTACTAACCCATGTTGTGAGCATGTGCATCTTGTGGAGGAAAATGCCAAGTTGAAGGAACAACTCGAGAAAGGTCTTGTGTCATGCATACAAGGCGAGAAGAACCTAAATGACCTTTTGAGCAATCAAAGGGAAGTTGTGGGCAAGGAGGGAGTTGGGTTCGCACCCAAGTCCAAGAACAAGAAGAAAAACAAGGAGAAGAAGAGCAAGACCAATCGACCTCCTCCGCTCACGCAAACCTTTGTGAAGGAGGGAGAAGGTGCTCCTAAGGAGAAGAAGAACAATGGGAAGAGTGGTGAAGCCAAAGAGCGCAACGCCATCTCTCCCAACAAAGCCGGCGACTTTAACCCCTCTTATGTGTTGTGCCGTGCTAGTGATGGACATGTTTATGCTAAATTTGTTGGTTCTCCTTATGAGTACATTGAATGGTCTATTTGGGTTCCTAAGACCCTTGTTACTAACATCAAAGGACCCATTACTCAATGGGTACCTAAAACCAAGCATTGATCTCTTGTAGGTGTTTGCTTCCGGTGGGGGATCATGGTTGCTCGATAGTGGAGCAACAAATCATATGACCGGGAGCAAGGACTTGGTGGTGGACGTGCATAATATCCCATCTATGCCCACCAATGTCGAATGGGGTGATGCCTCACATTCTAAGGTATTGGGTCTTGGCAAGGTTGTCATTTCTCATGATCTAACGATCGAGAAAGTCATGCTTGTTGAGTCCCTTGCGTTCAATTTACTTTCCGTTCGTCAACTCGCACTCATGGTTTTTGCCACCTTCTTTGATATTGATACCGTGGCCCTCTTGTGGAGCAAGACTCTTAAAGTAGCCTTTGTTGGGCATGTCGAGAATGGTCTCTATGTGGTTAACTTCTCGGAGCAACCCACTAAGACCGCGACATGCCTAATGGATAAAGTTGATGTGGGATGGCTTTGGCATCGCCGTTTAGCCCACGTCAATATGAGATCTTTGCAAAGTCTTCTCAAGGGGGACCTTGTCCATGGACTAACGAATGTTAGTTTTGCCAAAGATCGTGTGTGCAGTGCTTGTATCAAAGGAAAGCTTCATGAGACGGCTCATCCTCCCACGACTATCATCTACTCGAAGAGACCCTTGGAGCTCCTCCATATGGACCTCTTTGGGCCCCCATCCTTTGATAGTCTTGGGGGTAGAAAGTATTGCTTGGTGATAGTGGATGATTATTCAAGATACACGTGGGTATACTTCTTCAAGAGGAAGAGTGAGACTCAACAAACCGTCATCGACTTTGCAAATGAAGCTCAACATCGACACAATGCAAAGATCTTGACAATAAGAAGTGACAACGGCACCGAGTTCAAGAACTACACCTTGGATGAGTTTCTTAGTGATGAAGGGATCAAGCATCAATTTTCTGCACCATATACCCCTCAACAAAATGGTGTTGCGGAGAGGAAGAACCGGACGTTGATGGATGCGGCAAGGACCATGATGGCGGAGTTCAAGTCTCCATACAAGTTCTGGGCTGAAGCCATCAACACAGCTTGTCATGCATCCAATCGGCTCTATCTCCGCAAAGGCTTGAACAAGACTCCGTATGAGATACTCACCGGGAACAAGCCTAATCTCAAGTACTTCCGGGTGTTCGGGTGTAAGTGTTTCATTCTCAAGAAAGGTGTTCGTTTGTCTAAATTTGAAGCTAGAGCTCATGAAGGGCATATTTGTTGGTTATGCTACAAACTCTCATGCTTACCGTGTTCTCAACAAGTCCAACGGACTCATTGAGGAGACGTGTAACGTAGAGTTTGATGAAAATAACGGCTCCCAAGTGGAGCAAAGTGGTACTTGTGATGTAGGTGATGAAATTCCTCCCCAAGCCATAAGAAGAATGGGTATTGGTCATATCCTACCCATTGAGGAACCCCTTGTGGCCGAAGGAGAAGGACAATGCTCCACTCAAGTGGAGCCATCACCTCCCCAAGACCCACACGCTTCTGAAGAACAAAGTGAAGGCCCTCACCTTCATGAACAAGACCAAGGGCAAGATCAACCTCAAGATGGAGGTGAACCTCCAAATGATGCCCAAGGTCAAGTTCTCCCCCTCGAGCAAGTTCAAGATCATGAGCAAGCTCAAGACGGCGCTCAAGATGATCAAGTTAACCTTCCTCCTTCCACACCCGAGGAAGAATTAGAGCATCGTGCCACGAAGATTGCTTCCAAACTCACCACCCAAGGCCATCTCATGGAAAACGTGGTTGGAAGTCTAAGAAAGGGGGTAAGCACTCGTAGACAATTAGCTAACTATTGTGAACATCATGCGTTTGTCTCTTATGTTGAACCCCAAAAGGTCTATGAGGCGCTCAAAGACTCGGATTGGCTCAATGCCATGCATGAAGAACTAAACAACTTCGAGTACAACAAGGTGTGGAGATTGGTGCCAAGACCTTCGGGGAACCACAACGTCATTGGAACAAAGTGGATCTTCAAGAACAAGCAAGATGCTCATGAGAACATCATTCACAACAAGGCAAGATTGGTAGCACAAGGATACTCCCAAGTCGAGGGCATCGACTACGGTGAAACCTTTGCTCCCGTTGCTCGTCTTGAATCCTTTCATTTGTTGACTGCTTATGCTTCCCATCACAACTTTAAGTTGCAACAAATGGATGTGAAAAGTGCTTTTCTTAATGGTCCCATTAATGAGTTGGTTTATGTCAAGCAACCCCCCGGGTTCGAGGACCCCTACTTCCCGGATCACGTGTATCAACTCTGATAAGGCACTCTATGGCCTTAAACAAGCCCCACGTGCGTGGTATGACCACCTTTCCGAGTTGCTACAAGATCGTGGATTTGAAGTAGGACAAATCGATCCCACTCTTTTTACTAAGAAGGACAAAGGGGAGTTGTTTGTATGCCAACTATATGTTGATGATATTATCTTTGGTTCTCCTAACAAAGCTTTTAGTGAGGAATTTGCCGCTCTCATGACCTCCAAGTTCAAGATGTCTTCGATGGGAGAGTTGAAGTTCTTCCTTGGTTTTGACATCAAACAACGAAGAGAAGGAACCTTCATCAACCAAGCCAAATACACTCAAGACATGCTTAAAAGATTCAAGCTAAGTGATGTCAAGACGGCTTCTACACCAATGCCTACCAAGTGCCAACTTGACATCGATCCCAATGGTAAAGCGGTGGATCAAAAGGTATATCGCTCCATGATTGGCTCCTTGCTTTACCTTTGTGCATCTAGACCGGATATCATGTTGAGTGTGGGGATGTGTGCACGGTTTCAAGCCGCACCAAAGGAAAGTCACTATGTGGCGGTCAAGAGAATCTTTTGATATTTGGCTCATACCCCAAACTTTGGCTTATGGTACCCAAGAGGAGAAAATTTCAAGCTTGAAGGTTTCAAGGATTCCAATTTGGAGGGGGACAAAGTGGATAGGAAGTCCACTTCCGGAGGGTGCCAATTTCTTGGTTGCTCTTTGGTAAGTTGGTCTTCCAAGAAGCAAAGTTGTGTGTCCCTCTCGTCCACCGAAGCGGAGTATGTGGCGGCCGGTAGTTGTTGTGCTCAACTCCTATGGATGAGGCAAACTTTAAAGGAGTACGGTGTCATTTGTGACAAAGTGCCTCTTTGGTGTGATAATGAAAGTGCCATCAAGATTTCTCTCAACCCGGTACAACACTTCAAGACGAAGCACATTGAGATTCGGTATCACTTCATCCGGGATCACATTAGGCGAGGGGAGATCGAGCTCAAGTATGTCAACACTCATGATAACCTTGCAGATATTTTCACGAAGCCCTTGGATGAAGCAAGATTTCGCGAGTTAAGGCATGAGCTAAATATCATTGATTTGAGCAATGTGACTTGAACCCGTACACCCCCCACCACACTCAACGTGTTGTCTAGTTTAGGTGTAGGCATAGACATAGGGGGAGTGTTGTTCTCTCAATGAACTCTTCCTCCCCTCATTATGCATAAATCGATCACCTCTTTCACATTAGCCATTTTTAATGGTACTTATGCTTCAAAGACGAGTTTTGGTCATGGGCCCAAGGATAATTCTTCCCGGTGCCATACCATCCAACTCAAACATAGGTGGCTTCGGCCACCGCCCTCTCTCCTCGAGAGGCTTTGTCGCTTGGTGGTTTCTTGTTGTCTTTTTGCCTCTGGTGTGTGCGTGTTCTTGTGGTTTCTTGTGTGTGAAAAGTTTCCGTGCAAAGGCTTTTTCTTCTCTTGTTGAAACTTGCGGTGACTTGAGCTCACGGTACTACTGCGGCCAGCTACGGTACTACCGCAGCCAGCCACGGTACTACCGCTTGCGGGAGCACGGTACTACCGTCACCACGCGGCAGTAATTTTTTTACTGCCGCCTGGTTGAGCGGTACTACCGCCTCGGCGCGGTACTTCCGCCCGAGCGGTACTACCGCGATGATACGCGGTACTACCGCGCCGATTCGAGCGCGTGGGGATAAGGACGGGCAGGGGGAGTTTTAACTCCCCATACCCATTCGCTGTCCTCTCTCTCCATGTCGCCTCCTTCTCTCCCTCGCTCAAGAACGGAGCCGGCGTTCGTCGCCGGATCTCCTCCACCGGCTGCCCTCCCGTGATTCCGACCGGTGGGATCGTTCCCCACCACGTGCTCTTGCTATGGACCAAGGTTTTTCCCCAACTCCCTCTCCGTGTTGATTGTGTGTAGTGTTTCTAGGTTTTGGGGGAGGCTTGTGTGTTCTTGAGATTCTTAGGCTTAATCTCTGCAAGAGTAGGATGAAGGAGCGTGGTATTGCATAGGATTTATACTTGTATTGTTGTCTTGCGCTAGATCGGATCACCGTAGCACCGCCAGTGTTTCGCGGTTCTTTTCAGATTCAAACCGCCGGTTGGATCTGACGCGACGCGGTACTATCGCCCGTCTGGCGCGGTACTACCGCTTGCACGGTACTACCGCCCGTCTGGAGCGGTACTACCGCTTGCACGGTACTACCGCCCTTCGGGAGCGGTACTACCGCGCTCTGTGTGGTACTAAAAGTTTACTTCCGTTCCAACTACGGTACTACCGTGACCTCGCACGGTACTACCGCGTTTGGAGCAGTACTAATCTTTTAGTACCGCATGCAATGGCAGTTCTACCGTGGCTCACATCTATCGCATGCCAACTTTCTCGTATGCCTTCTATGTGTTTCTTGTGCTTTTTCGTGGCCTTTGCATTGATCCTTTCACGTCTTTGGTGTTTTGCGTGTGTGTCTCAGGTGGTGGCTCTCGCCGGTCCAACCCTAGTCGTGACACTGGCTCCAAACGTTTGCGCAACCCAGGTGAAGTACCAAAGGGCTCGTCTGCCTCCAAGCGCAATGTCAAGCACTCGGCTAGCAAGCACAAGGAGCCCGCTAAGGGCATGGATGAGATAGCCCAAGCTGATTATGTCCGTCTCAGGCAGCTTCACCCTTATGTGCACCCGCGTGCCACTTTCAGAGGTTGTGAGCTGTTCTGGAACAAGCAACAGACCAACATCTATCTGGATGTCATCAAGAACAAGCAGAAAACCTATGTGGAGGTGAAGTGGATTGACATGCATCACGTGAGGAAGGACAAGTTTCGTGACTACTTTGGAGAGGCTCTGGACTTGGTGGAGCAGTTTGGCATTGAGCAAGTGTTAACCTTCCACCTTGACTATGACCCTGAGCTTATCTGTCAGTTCTTTGCCTCAGTCTACTTTCACTCCGATGAGGAACGGAGGATGGCCTGGATGACCAATGGCCGTAAGCTGTCTGCTACCTGGAAGGAGTTCATGGATCTCCTCCAGGTTCCTGATGATGGGCTCGACTCTCCAGTGGGTGTTCGCCCCCATGCCAATGTTGAGTCTGCCAGCAAGGACAGGCTTGCCCCATTCATGGTTGAGAAGGCGCTCGCCAATGGCAAGACAACTTTGGTGCTCAACCCCTTCCTGGATATCATGTATCGCATCTTCCGCAACTCCTTGTTCCCTCGCATCAGTGACAAAGACAAGGTTCATGCCTATATGGTGGACATGATGCTCATCTGCGAGGAGGCTCGTTTGTCTCAGTCTCAGCCACTTGATGTCTCACACATCATGTGGTGTGAGCTCCGGTTTGCAGTGTTCAACCGCAAGGTGCCTATCTATGGGCCCTATCTGTTTCTGCTGATTTCAAAGACTTGGGAGAAGATGTTCCCTGATGAGGAGTTTCTTGCTCTAGAATGGGTTCGCCATGAGCCCATCTGCCTGCGTATCAAATCCAACTGGGCCAACACCACTACTCGTGCCGAGGCATCTGCTGCTAGGGCTGCTATTGATGAGGAGGGTGCTGGCGCCAAGGATGTTGCTGAGGGTCGTGCTGCTAGGCCTTCCCAGAGTGCCGCTATGCCATCATGGGCCAAGAAGCTGAAGGACAAGATGAAGACTCTTTTCTGCATGCAAGCCAAGGGGCAGTACATGACTCACGTGGCGTCCAAGGAGAGTCGTCGCCGGGACAACAAGATCTTGCAGCTCTATGGTGAGGCAGTGTCTGGCGGGTCTGAGGAGCACATCACTCCAGAGGCAGAGTGGATGGAGAAGCAGGGCTACAGGTGGACTGAGTCTGAGGAGGATGTCGAGGAGAACATCCCTGCTGCCGAGGAGACCGACGGAGAGGCTTGGGACGAGTTCTCTGCTTGAGCCACCTCTTGTGTGTAGGTGTCCTCTCTGCCTTTTTGGCGTCTCGATGCCAAAGGGGGAGATAGTGTAGGGATTTGCGAGTGTGTCGTGTGTTTGCTGCTTTCTCGTTTGAACTATTTGCTGCTTTCTCGTTTGAACCTCGGTAGCTTTACTTCATATGGTGTAAGACATATGCACTCTATCTATCCTAGCGAGCTTATGTTATATTGTGTTATCTTTATGCTATGCTATGCTTATTATCATGCCTTGGTCTCTAAAATATAGGGGGAGTGTTGATCCTAGTCTGTGTGCTATGCAGTCCAAAGCATTCATCTAAAGTGCACACATCTAGGGGGATCCCGTCTATATTTTAGAGCGGTGGGGTTTGCCCCTGCTCTAAATTATCTTATCTATATGCAAATCCCGTGTTGTCATCAATCCACCAAAAAGGGGGAGATTGTAAGGGCATATTTATCCCTCAGGTGTTTTGGTGATTGATGACAATGCATTTGCGGACTAATCATGTGCCTTGAGTTTCTCAGATACTTCATCTCTAGGCATGAGACGATTCGGTGCCCCTCGGAGACTATTGAAGTCGGCCTTGTTCTATGTTTCTCTTTGGTGGATTTGAGTCGTAGGAGAGCCGTACTATTAAGAGGGGGTCCGCGTCGGAAAGGTTTGGGTGGAATCAACACGTACACTTGTTCCTCCTTTCCCTGCATTTTGGAGCTTCCCTTTGTTATCTAGGTTGTGCGGAAATCTGACGACTACTGCTGTACTTGCGGTAGTACCGCAAGTACATGCGGTAGTACCGCTGTGTGTCACGGTAGTACCGCTCATCTGGAGCAGTAGTACCGCGGCTCCCAGGCCTTGTGCCGCTCTGGTGCGATAGTAGGGGCGGATGTAATTTTTTACATCCGCGCCCCCCACGGTAGTACCGCTCGTCCAGCGCGGTAGTACCGCGGGGGCCCATGGTAGTACCGCTCCCTAGGAGTCGTAGTAACGTGGCCCTCCTACCTAGTACCGCAGTGTCGCGGTAGTAGGCGCGGATGTAATTTTTTACATCCGCGCCCGCACGGTAGTACCGCGCCTCGTGAGCGGTAGTACCGCGTCGGATTTTTGTACCACCTCAGTTTCAGCGGAAGTAGGCATGGATGTAATTTATTTCATCCGCGCCCTTCCCAGGCCATGACTTTCCTGCCTAGCGGTAGTACCGCAAGTGGGTGCGGTAGTACCGCGCAAGCGGTAGTACTGCCCCCTTGTCAGGCTAGTTCCGGCCTATGCTGCTGTCACGGTAGTACTGTGGTCAGCCACGGTAGTATCGCACAGCCTCGCGGTAGTACCGCGCCCCTGGAGCGGTAGTACCGTGTGTTGCGGGCTGAACTTGTGGATAACGTTGGATTCTTTCCACGACTATATAAGGGGTGTCTTCTACCTCTAGTTCACTACCTCTTCCATCTCTAAGCTCCATTGTTGCTCCAAGCTCCATTTTCACTCGATCTCTCTCCCTAGCCAATCAAACTTGTTGATTTGCTCGGGATTGGGTGACAAGTGCCCGATCTACACTTCCACCACAGGATATTTGATTCCCCCCACTTATCCCTTGCGGATCTTGTTACTCTTGGGTGTTGAGCACCCTAGACGGTTGAGGTCACCTCGAAGCCATACTCCATTGTGGTGAAGCTTCGCGGGATTATTGGGAGCCTCCAAGTGTTGTGGAGATAGCCCCAATCTTGTTTGTAAAGGTCCGGTTGCCGCCTTCAAGGGCTCCAATAGTGGAATCACGGCATCTCGCATTGTGTGAGGGCGTGAGGAGATTACGGTGGCCCTAGTGGCTTCTTGGGGAGCATTGTGCCTCCACACCGCTCTAACGAAGACGTACTTCCCCTTAAAAGGAAGGAACTTCGGTAACACATCCTCGTCTCCACCGGCTCCACTCTTGGTTATCTTATCCCTTTATTTTTGCAAGCTTACTTGTGCTATATCCATTGCTTGCTTGTGTGCTCATTGTCTTTGCATCATATAGGTTGTCCACGTAGTTGCACATCTAGACAACCTATTTCATTGCAAGGTTTAAATTGTTAAAGAAAAGTCTAAAAATTGTTAGTTGCCTATTCACCCCCCCCCCTCTAGTCAACCATATCGATCCTTTCAATTGGTATCAGAGCCTCGTTTCTTTATTAAGGACTTTGCCGTATGAAGAGTATGGTTGACGTCAACGACGCTGCGGAGGAACACTCCGGTGTGAATCCCATCTCGTCTTCGGCCGAAGGGGGAACCTCGGTCTCATGTGAGGAATTCAATGTGGCTTTAGACACATTGAAAACCTCCATGACGGCCGAGGTTAAAAGCATGTTTACTGAATTTCTAGAGGGACTTAAACTATCTACCTCACCAATGAAAGTGGCGATCCCACTAACAAGGTGACGGATGCTAACTCCGATAAGGGGGAAGCTAACAATGAAAAGAGTCCTTCCACTAGTGATAGAAATGGCACCGGCATCTTTGCCCATGTGGAACCCCCGGTGTATAGAGGACCGATCCCCTCTACTCATTTGAATCATGCCGGTCCTCCTCCTAAATATGTGAAAAATGAAGATTATGATTCTTGGGTTTATCGCTTCAAGCGTCATTTAAAACATGTGAATACTAACCTTTGGAGAATTATTGAAGAAGGTTTCTATCCTCATGATCCAACCAACTTCACCCCTCGAGAAGAAGTGGACAATCAATTCAATGAGAGTGCTCTCTTCATCATCCAAGATGCTATCCTTCCCGAAGATCTCCCTCATCTTCGACCTCATGTCATGGCTAAAGAATCATGGAAGTGTGTCGAGCGTATGTATAGAGGAAGTGCTAGCATTCAACACTCCAACTATGAAGTGGTGCAAGATGAAGCCGATGAGTTTGCAATGAAAGAGGATGAAGAACCTCGTGAGCTCTTTCGAAGAGTGACCAAACTTGCGGTCGCACTCGGAGATCATGGGAGTAAGGACACGGATGACAACTGGATCAAGCGCAAGTTCCTCAAGGCCATGATGCCCTACAACAAGGCCATGTCCTCCGTCATCCGCCAAAGACCGGACTTCCACTCCATGACCTCTGGTGAAGTGTTGGATGAGTTTGCTGCAATGAACATCTTGGATAAGACCACCGACAATGCGGTGCTCCGTTCCCAAAGGGCAAAGAAGCCCAATCTTGCCTTGAAGGCCAAGGTTAGTGTGGAAGAAGAAGAAGAAGAGGAAGATGAGGAGAGCAACCCCGAGGACACGAAGTATGATTATCATGAGCACATGGCTCTTGCCTCACGACAGTTTTGGAGTAAGAAGACTACAAGACCCAACTTCAACAAGAACAACTCAAGTGGCCTCAAAGGGAAGCAACAAGTTAGAACTTGTTTCACCTGTGGCAATGTCAGTCATTTCGTTGCGGATTGTCCATATGAGAAGCGGGAAGACAATGGGGGCAAGTTCATTCGAAAAGACAAAGCCAAGTCCTTCCCCAACAAGAACAACTTCACCAAGAAGACTCCTTCTCGCGGGTTGGTGGTTCAAGAAGAATACCGTGAGGATGACGATGATGATGAAGATGGTGAAACAATGGCCATGGCATCCGTTGCCATTGTCTCAACTCCTCGGGTGTCTCTCTTCGATGCACCTAACGAGAACATCACCGCCAAGTGCCTCATGGCTAAGGCCACAACAAGGTAACCCCCAACATCAAAACCACCATTATTCCTAACCCTCCTTCAACGGATGACTTTGATAATGGTAAGGGGTCTAATGAGGAGATCAATGATTTTGAGTCCTTCATGAGTAAGCTCAAGGGCAAATCCAAGAAGCATTTCGTTGCTCTATTGGAACAACTTGGTGAAGCCAATGACATGATCGAGGCTCATGAAGAAACCATCACTAAGATGGAAAGCTATAGTCGTGACTATGCCGATGAGATATCGGATCTCTCTAATGCTCTTGAGGAAGAGCGTGAGCATCGTTTGGCTCTTGAGGAGTCACATAACGACGGTCATGCTAAACTAAAGAAAGATCTTGATCATGCTCTTGCTGTGTCTCGTGTTCTAGCTTCTGAGAAGGCTAAACTTGGGGTTGATCATGTTAGACTCATGGAGGAGTTTGATGTACTTGACAAGGCCCACAAGGTCTTGAAAGGTGCTCATGCCACCCTCAAGGAGTCTCATGCTCAACTCCAAGTTAAGCTAACTAAGGAAAAGGCCACATTACCTCAAATGGTCTTAATTGATAATGCAAATGCTACTAACCCATGTTGTGAGCATGTGCATCTTGTGGAGGAAAATGCCAAGTTGAAGGAACAACTCGAGAAAGGTCTTGTGTCATGCATACAAGGCGAGAAGAACCTAAATGACCTTTTGAGCAATCAAAGGGAAGTTGTGGGCAAGGAGGGAGTTGGGTTCGCACCCAAGTCCAAGAACAAGAAGAAAAACAAGGAGAAGAAGAGCAAGACCAATCGACCTCCTCCGCTCATGCAAACCTTTGTGAAGGAGGGAGAAGGTGCTCCTAAGGAGAAGAAGAACAATGGGAAGAGTGGTGAAGCCAAAGAGCGCAACGCCATTTCTCCCAACAAAGCCGGCGACTTTATCCCCTCTTATGTGTTGTGCCGTGCTAGTGATGGACATGTTTATGCTAAATTTGTTGGTTCTCCTTATGAGTACATTGAATGGTCTATTTGGGTTCCTAAGACCCTTGTTACTAACATCAAATGACCCATTACTCAATGGGTACCTAAAACCAAGCATTGATCTCTTGTAGGTGTTTGCTTCCGGTGGGGGATCATGGTTGCTCGATAGTGGAGCAACAAATCATATGACCGGGAGCAAGGACTTGGTGGTGCACGTGCACAATATCCCATCTATGCCCACCAATGTCGAATGGGGTGATGCCTCACATTCTAAGGTATTGGGTCTTGGCAAGGTTGTCATTTCTCATGATCTTACGATCGATAAAGTCATGCTTGTTGAGTCCCTTGCGTTCAATTTACTTTCCGTTCGTCAACTCGCACTCATGGGTTTTGCCACCTTCTTTGATATTGATACCGTGGCCCTCTTGTGGAGCAAGACTCTTAAAGTAGCCTTTGTTGGGCATGTCGAGAATGGTCTCTATGTGGTTAACTTCTCGGAGCAACCCACTAAGACCGCGACATGCCTAATGGCTAAAGTTGATGTGGGATGGCTTTGGCATCGCCGTTTAGCCCACGTCAATATGAGATATTTGCAAAGTCTTCTCAAGGGGGACCATGTCCATGGACTAACGAATGTTAGTTTTGCCAAAGATCGTGTGTGCAGTGCTTGTATCGAAGGAAAGCTTCATGAGACGGCTCATCCTCCCACGACTATCATCTACTCGAAGAGACCCTTGGAACTCCTCCACATGGACCTCTTTGGGCCCCCATCCTTTGATAGTCTTGGGGGTAGAAAGTATTGCTTGGTGATAGTGGATGATTATTCAAGATACACGTGGGTATACTTCTTCAAGAGGAAGAGTGAGACTCAACAAACCGTCATCGACTTTGCAAATGAAGCTCAACGTCAACACAATGCAAAGATCTTGACAATAAGAAGTGACAACGGCACCGAGTTCAAGTACTACACCTTGGATGAGTTTCTTAGTGATGAAGGGATCAAGCATCAATATTCTGCACCATATACCCCTCAACAAAATGGTGTTGTGGAGAGGAAGAACCGGACGTTGATGGATGCGACAAGGACCATGATGGCGGAGTTCAAGTCTCCATACAAGTTCTGGGCCGAAGCCATCAACACAGCTTGTCATGCATCCAATCGGCTCTATCTCCGCAAAGGCTTGAACAAGACTCCGTATGAGATACTCACCAGGAACAAGCCCAATCTCAAGTACTTCCGGGTGTTCGGGTGTAAGTGTTTCATTCTCAAGAAAGGTGTTTGTTTGTCTAAATTTGAAGCTAGAGCTCATGAGGGCATATTTGTTGGTTATGCTACAAACTCTCATGCTTACCGTGTTCTCAACAAGTCCAACGGACTCATTGAGGAGACGTGTAACGTAGAGTTTGATGAAAATAACGGCTCCCAAGTGGAGCAAAGTGGTACTTGTGATGTAGGTGATGAAATTCCTCCCCAAGCCATAATAAGAATGGGTATTGGTCATATCCTACCCATTGAGGAACCCCTTGTGGCCGAAGGAGAAGGACAATGCTCCACTCAAGTGGAGCCATCACCTCCCCAAGACCCACACGCTTCCGAAGAACAAAGTGAAGGCCCTCACCTTCATGAACAAGACCAAGGGCAAGATCAACCTCAAGATGGAGGTGAACCTCCAAATGATGCCCAAGGTCAAGTTCTCCCCCTCGAGCAAGTTCAAGATCATGAGCAAGATCAAGACGGCGCTCAAGATGATCAAGTTAACCTTCCTCCTTCCACAACCGAGGAAGAATTAGAGCATCGTGCCGCGAAGATTGCTTCCAAACTCACCACCCAAGGCCATCTCATGGAAAACGTGGTTGGAAGTCTAAGAAAGGGGGTAAGCACTCGTAGACAATTAGCTAACTATTGTGAACATCATGCGTTTGTCTCTTGTGTTGAACCCCAAAAGGTCTATGAGGCGCTCAAAGACTCGGATTGGCTCAATGCCATGCATGAAGAACTAAACAACTTCGAGTACAACAAGGTGTGGAGATTGGTGCCAAGACCTTCGGGGAACCACAACGTCATTGGAACAAAGTGGATCTTCAAGAACAAGCAAGATGCTCATGAGAACATCATTCGCAACAAGGCAAGATTGGTAGCACAAGGCTACTCCCAAGTCGAGGGCATTGACTACGGTGAAACCTTTGCTCCTGTTGCTCGTCTTCAATCCATTCATTTGTTGATTGCTTATGCTTCCCATCACAACTTTAAGTTGCAACAAATGGATGTGAAAAGTGCTTTTCTTAATGGTCCCATTAATGAGTTGGTTTATGTCAAGCAACCCCCCGGATTCGAGGACCCCTACTTCCCGGATCACGTGTATCAACTCGATAAGGCACTCTATGGCCTTAAACAAGCCCCACGTGCGTGGTATGACCACCTTACCGAGTTGCTACAAGATCGTGGATTTGAAGTAGGACAAATCGATCCCACTCTTTTTACTAAGAAGGTCAAAGGGGAGTTGTTTGTATGCCAACTATATGTTGATGATATTATCTTTGGTTCTCCTAACAAAGCTTTTAGTGAGGAATTTGCCGCTCTCATGACCTCCAAGTTCAAGATGTCTTCGATGGGAGAGTTGAAGTTCTTCCTTGGTTTTGACATCAAACAACGAAGAGAAGGAACCTTCATCAACCAAGCCAAATACACTCAAGACATGCTTAAAAGATTCAAGCTAAGTGATGTCAAGACGGCTTCTACACCAATGCCTACCAAGTGCCAACTTGACATCGATCCCAATGGTAAAGCGGTGGATCAAAAGGTATATCGCTCCATGATTGGCTCCTTGCTTTACCTTTGTGCATCTAGACCGGATATCATGTTGAGTGTGGGGATGTGTGCACGGTTTCAAGCCGCACCAAAGGAAAGTCACTATGTGGCAGTCAAGAGAATCTTTTGATATTTGGCTCATACCCCAAACTTTGGCTTATGGTACCCAAGAGGAGCAAATTTCAAGCTTGAAGGTTTCATGGATTCCGATTGGGCGGGGGACAAAGTGGATAGGAAGTCCACTTCCGGAGGGTGCCAATTTCTTGGTTGCTCTTTGGTAAGTTGGTCTTCCAAGAAGCAAAGTTGTGTGTCCCTCTCGTCCACCGAAGCGGAGTATGTGGCGGCCGGTAGTTGTTGTGCTCAACTCCTATGGATGAGGCAAACTTTAAAGGAGTACGGTGTCATTTGTGACAAAGTGCCTCTATGGTGTGATAATGAAAGTGCCATCAAGATTTCTCTCAACCCGGTACAACACTTCAAGACAAAGCACATTGAGATTCGGTATCACTTCATCCGGGATCACATTAGGCGAGGGGAGATCGAGCTCAAGTATGTCAACACTCATGATAACCTTGCAGATATTTTCACGAAGCCCTTGGATGAAGCAAGATTTCGCGAGTTAAGGCATGAGCTAAATATCATTGATTTGAGCAATGTGACTTGAACCCGTACACCCCCCACCACACTCAACGTGTTGTCTAGTTTAGGTGTAGGCATGGACATAGGGGGAGTGTTGTTTTCTCAATGAACTCTCCCTCCCCCCATTATGCATAAATCGATCACCTCTTTCACATTAGCCATTTTTAATGGTACTTGTGCTTCAAAGACGAGTTTTGGTCATGGGCCCAAGGATAATTCTTCCCGGTGCCATACCATCCAACTCAAACATAGGTGGCTTCGGCCACCGCCCTCTCTCCTCGAGAGGCTTTGTCGCTTGGTGGTTTCTTGTTGTCTTTTTGCCTCTGGTGTGTGCGTGTTCTTGTGGTTTCTTTTGTGTGAAAAGTTTCCGTGCAAAGGCTTTTTCTTCTCTTGTTGAAACTTGCGGTGACTTGAGCTCACGGTACTACCGCGGCCAGCTATGATACTACCGCAGCCAGCCACGGTACTACCGCTTGCGGGAGCATGGTACTACCGTCACCACGCGGCAGTAATTTTTTTACTGCCGCCTGGTTGAGCGGTACTACCGCCTCGGCGCGGTACTTCCTCCCGAGCGGTACTACCGCGATGATACGCGGTACTACCGCGCCGGTTCGAGCGCGTGGGGATAAGGACGGGCAGGGGGAGTTTTAACTCCCCATTCCCATTCGCTGTCCTCTCTCTCCACGTCGCCTCCTTCTCTCCCTCGCTCAAGAATGGAGCCGGCGTTCGTCGCCGGATCTCCTCCACTGGCTGCCCTCCCGTGATTCCGACCGGTGGGATCGTTCCCCACCACGTGCTCTTGCTATGGACCAAGGTTTTTCCCCAACTCCCTCTCCATGTTGATTGTGTTTAGTGTTTCTAGGTTTTGGGGGAGGCTTGTGTGTTCTTGAGATTCTTAGGCTTAATCTCTGCAAGAGTAGGATGAAGGAGCGTGGTATTGCATAGGATTTATACTTGTATTGTTGTCTTGCGCTAGATCGGATCACCGTAGCACCGCCAGTGTTTCGCGGTTCTTTTCAGATTCAAACCGCCGGTTGGATCTGACGCGATGCGGTACTACCACCCGTCTGGCGCGGTACTACCGCTTGCACGGTACTACCGCCCGTCTGGCGCGGTACTACCGCTTGCACGGTACTACCGCCCTTCGGGAGCGGTACTACCACGCTCTATGCGGTACTAAAAGTTTACTTCTGCTCCAACCACGGTACTGTTGGAAATATGCCCTAGAGGCAATAATAAAGTATTATTATATTTCAATGTTCATGATAATTGTCTTTTGTTCATGCTATAACTGTATTATCCGGAAATCGTAATACACGTGTGAATACTTAGACCACAATATGTCTCTGGTGAGCCTCTAGTTGACTAGCTCGTTGTGAACAACAGATAGTCATGGTTTCCTGACTATGGACATTGGATGTCGTTGATAACGGGATCACATCATTAGGAGAATGATGTGATGGACAAGACCCAATCCTAAGCATAGCATAAAAGATCGTGTAGTTCGTTTTGCTAGAGCTTTGCCAATGTCAAGTATCTCTTCCTTCGACCATGAGATCGTGTAACTCCCGGATACCGTAAGAGTGCCTTGGGTGTATCAAACGTCACAACGTAACTGGGTGACTATAAAGGTGCATTACAGGTATCTCCGAAAGTATCTGTTGGGTTGACACGGATCGAGACTGGGATTTGTCACTCCGCATGACGGAGAGGTATCTCTGGGCCCACTCGGTAATGCATCATCATAATGAGCTCAATGTGACCAAGGTGTTGGACACAGGATCATGCATTACGGTACGAGTAAAGTGACTTGCCGGTAACGAGACTGAACAAGGTATTGGGATACCGACGATCGAGTCTCGGGCAAGTAACGTACCGATTGACAAAGGGAATTGTATACAGGGTTTGATCGAATCCTCGACATCGTGGTTCATCCGATGACAACATCGAGGAGCATGTGGGAGCCATCATGGGTATCCAGATCCCGCTGTTGGTTATTGACCTGAGAGCGTCTCGGTCATGTCTGCATGTCTCCCGAACCCGTAGGGTCTACACACTTAAGGTTCGGTGACGCTAGGGTTATTAGGAAGACTAGTATGTGACTACCGAATGTTGTTCGGAGTCCCGGATGGGATCCCGGACGTCACGAGGAGCTCCGGAAGGGTCCGGAGGTAAAGATTTATATATGGGAAGTTTTCAAACGGGCACCGGGAAGTTTCGGGGTCATACCGGTATAGTACCGGGGCCACCGGAAGGGTTTCGGGGGTCCACCGGGAGGGGCCACCCCTCCCGGGGGACCACATGGGCTGCGTGGGGCAGGGAGCCAGCCCCTGGTGGGCTGGGCGCACCCCCTCCCTTGGGCCCTTGCGCCTAGGGTTGAGGGGGGAACCCTAGAGGGGGCGCCCCTTGGCTTGGGGGGCAAGCCACCCTCTCCCCCTCTCCCCTTGGCCGCCGCCCCCCTCTAGATGGGATCTAGAGGGGCCGGCCCCCTTCTCCCTTCCCCCTATAAATAGAGGGGTGAGGGGAGGGCAGCCGCACCACCCAAAAAGGCGCAGCCCTCCCCTCCCCAACACCTCTCCTCCTCCGTTGTGTGCTCGGCGAAGCCCTGTCGGAGTACTGCTTCTCCACCATCACCACGCCGTCGTGCTGCCGGTGGAGCTGTCTTCCTCAACCTCTCCTTCCCCCTTGCTGGATCAAGAAGGAGGAGACGTCTCCCGTCCCGTACGTGTGTTGAACGCGGAGGTGATGTCCGTTCAGCACTAGGACATCGGTGATCCGAATCACGTTCGAGTACGACTCCATCATCACCATCTCCTTGGCAAGCTTCCGCTCGTGATCTACAAGTGGTATGTAGATGCAAACTCTCTCCCTTGACTCGTTGCTTAGATGAACTCATAGATGGATCTTGGTGAAACCGTAGGAAAAATTTTAATTTTCTGCAACGTTCCCCAACAGTGGCATCATGAGCTAGGTCTATGCGTAGTTCTCTAATGCACGAGTAGAACACAATTTTGTTGTGGGCGTGGATCTTGTCATCTTACTTGCCTCTACTAGTCTTTTCTTGCTTCGGCGGTATTGTGGGATGAAGCGGCCCGGACCAACCTTACACGTACGCTTACGTGAGACCGGTTCCACCGATTGACATGCACTAGTTGCATAAGGTGGCTGGCGGGTGACTGTCTCTCCCACTTTAGTTGGAGCGGATTCGATGAACAGGGCCCTTATGAAGGGTAAATAGAAGTTGACAAAATCACGTTGTGGTGATTCGTAGGTAAGAAAACGTTCTTGCTAGAACCCAATCGCAGCCACGTAAAAGATGCAACAACAATTAGAGGACGTCTAACTTGTTTTTGCAGCGATTGATCATGTGATGTGATATGGCCAGAAGTTGTGATGAATGATGAGTTGTGATGTATGAGATCATGTTCTTGTAATAGGATTCACGACTTGCATGTCGATGAGTATGACAACCTGCAGGAGCCATAGGAGTTGTGTTTATTTTTGTATGACCTGCGTGTCATTGAATAACGCCATGTAAACTACTTTACTTTATTGCTAAACGTTAGTCATAGAAGTAGAAGTAGTCGTTGGCGTGACAACTTCATGAAGACACGATGATGGAGATCATGATGATGGAGATCATGGTGTCAAGCCGGTGACAAGATGATCATGGAGCCCCGAAGATGGAGATCAATGGAGCTTTATGATATTGGCCATATCATGTCACAACTATATAATTGCATGTGATGTTTATTATGTTTATGCATCTTTTTTACTTAGGACGACGGTAGTAAATAAGATGATCCCTTACAAAATTTCAAGAAGTGTTCTCCCCTAACTGTGCACCGTTGCTACAGTTCGTCGCTTCTAAGCACCACGTGATGATCGGGTGTGATGGATTCTTACGTTCACATACAACGGGTGTAAGACAGTTTTACACAGCGAAAACACTTAGGGTTAACTTGACGAGCCTAGCATGTGCAGACATGGCCTCGGAACACGGAGACCGAAAGGTCGAACACGAGTCGTATGGAAGATACGATCAACATGAAAGATGTTCACCGACGATGACTAGTCCGTCTCACGTGATGATCGGACACGGGCTAGTCGACTCGGATCGTGTAACACTTAGATGACTAGAGGGATGTCTAATCTAAGTGGGAGTTCATAATTTGATTACAACTTTATTATCATGAACTTAGTCTAAAACCTTTGCAAATATGTCTTGTAGATCAATGGCCAACGCTAATGTCAACATGAACTTCAACGCGTTCCTAGAGAAAACCAAGCTGAAAGATGATGGCAGCAACTATACGGACTGGGTCCGGAACCTGAGGATCATCCGCATAGCTGCCAGGAAGCAATATGTCCTAGAAGGACCGCTAGGTGACGCTCCCGTCCCAGAGAACCAAGACGTTATGAACGCTTGGCAAGCTCGTGCTGATGATTACTCCCTCGTTCAGTGCGGCATGCTTTACAGCTTAGAACCGGGGCTCCAAAAGCGTTTTGAGCACCACGGAGCATATGAGATGTTCGAAGAGCTGAAACTAGTTTTCCAAGCTCATGCCCGGGTCGAGAGATATGATGTCTCTGACAAGTTCTACAGTTGTAAGATGGAGGAAAACAGTTCTGTCAGTGAGCACATCCTGAAGATGTCTGGGTTGCACAACCGTATGACCCAGCTGAACATAAACCTCCCAGATGAGGCGGTCATTGACAGAATCCTCCAGTCACTCCCACCAAGCTACAAGAGCTTTGTGATGAACTACAACATGCAGGGGATGGTAAAGACCATTCCTGAAGTGTTCTCGATGCTGAAGTCAGCAGAGGCTGAAATCAAGAAAGAACATCAAGTGTTGATGGTCAATAAGACCACTAAGTTCAAGAAGGGCAAGGGTAAGAAGAACTTCAAGAAGGACGGCAAAGATGTTGCCGCGCCCGGTAAGCCTGTTGCCGGGAAGAAGTCAAAGAATGGACCCAAGCCTGAGACTGAGTGCTTTTATTGCAAGGGGAAGGGTCACTGGAAGCGGAATTGCCCCAAATACTTAGCGGATAAGAAGGCCGGCAACACCAAAGGTATATTTGATATACATGTGATTGATGTGTACCTTACCAGTACTCGTAGTAACTCCTGGGTATTTGATACCGGTGCCGTTGCTCATATTTGTAACTCACAGCAGGAGCTGCGGAATAAACGGAGGCTGGGGAAGGACGAGGTAACGATGCGCGTCGGGAATGGTTCCAAAGTCGATGTGATCGCCGTCGGCACGCTGCCTCTACATTTACCTACGGGATTAGTTTTGAACCTTAATAATTGTTATTTAGTGCCATGTTTGAGCATGAACATTGTATCTGGATCTCCTTTAATACGAGATGGCTACTCATTTAAGTCTGAGAATAATGGTTGTTCGATTTATATGAGAGATATGTTTTATGGTCATGATCCGATGGTCAATGGTTTATTCTTAATGAATCTCGAGCGTAATGTTACACATGTTCATAGTATGGATGCCAAAAGATGTAAAGTTGATAATGATAGTCCCACATACTTGTGGCACTGCCGCCTTGGTCACATTGGTGTCAAGCGCATGAAGAAGCTCCATGCTGATGGACTTTTGGAGTCTCTTGATTATGAATCGTTTGACACATGCGAACCATGCCTCTTGGGCAAAATGACCAAGACTCCGTTCTCCGGAACAATGGAGCGAGCAACCAACTTGTTGGAAATCATACATACAGATGTGTGCAGTCCAATGAGCGTTGAGGCTCGCGGAGGATATCGTTATGTTCTCACTCTCACTGATGACTTGAGTAGATATGGGTATGTCTACTTAATGAAACACAAGTCTGAGACCTTTGAAAAGTTCAAGGAATTTCAGAGTGAGGTAGAGAATCAACGTGACCGAAAGATAAAATTCTTACGATCAGATCGTGGAGGAGAATACTTAAGTCACGAATTTGGTACACACTTAAGGAAATGTGGAATCGTTTCACAACTCACGCCGCCTGGAACACCTCAGCGAAATGGTGTGTCCGAACGTCGTAATCGCACTCTATTGGATATGGTGCGGTCTATGATGTCTCTTACCGATTTACCGCTATCATTTTGGGGATACGCTCTAGAGACAGCTACATTCACTTTAAATAGGGCACCGTCTAAATCCGTTGAGACAACACCGCATGAATTATGGTTTGGAAAGAAACCTAAGCTGTCGTTTCTAAAAGTTTGGGGATGCGATGCTTATGTCAAGAAACTTCAACCTGAAAAGCTCGAACCCAAGTCGGAAAAATGCGTATTCATACGATACCCTAAGGAAACTGTCGGGTATACCTTCTACTTAAGATCCGAAGGCAAGATCTTTGTTGCCAAGAATGGATGCTTTCTGGAAAAAGAGTTTCTCTTGAAAGAAGTAAGTGGGAGGAAAGTAGAACTCGATGAAGTACTACCTCTTGAACGGGAAAGTGGCGCAGCGCATGAAACCGTTCCTGTGATGCCCACACCAACTGAAGAGGAAAACAATGATGTTGATCAAGGTACTTCGGATCAAGTTACTACTGAACTTCGTAGGTCCACAAGGACACGTTCCGCACCAGAGTGGTACGGCAACCCTGTCCTGGAAATCATGTTGTTAGACAACAATGAACCTTCGAACTATGAAGAAGCGATGGCGGGCCCATATTCCAACAAATGGCTTGAAGCCATGAAATCCGAGATAGAATCCATGTATGAAAACAAAGTATGGACTTTGACAGACTTGCCCGATGATCGGCGAGCGATAGAAAACAAATGGATTTTTAAGAAGAAGACGGACGCGGATGGTAATGTTACCATCTATAAGGCTCGACTTGTCGCTAAGGGTTATCGACAAGTTCAAGGGATTGACTACGACGAGACTTTCTCTCCCGTAGCGAAGCTGAAGTCCGTCCGAATCATGTTAGCAATTGCCGCATACTATGATTATGAGATATGGCAGATGGACGTCAAAACGGCATTCCTTAACGGACATCTTAAGGAAGAGCTGTATATGATGCAGCCGGAAGGTTTTGTCGATCCTCGGAACGCTAACAAAGTATGCAAGCTCCAGCGATCCATTTATGGACTGGTGCAAGCATCTCGGAGTTGGAACATTCGCTTTGATGAGATGATCAAAGCGTTTGGGTTTATGCAGACTTATGGAGAAGCCTGCGTTTACAAGAAAGTGAGTGGGAGCTCTGTAGCATTTCTCATATTATATGTAGATGACATACTCTTGATGGGAAATAATATAGAATTTCTGGACAGCATTAAGGCCTACTTGAATAAGTGTTTTTCAATGAAGGACCTTGGAGAAGCTGCTTACATATTAGGCATCAAGATCTATAGAGATAGATCGAGACGCCTCATAGGTCTTTCACAAAGCACATACCTTGATAAGATTTTGAAGAGGTTCAAAATGGATCAGTCCAAGAAGGGGTTCTTGCCTATGTTACAAGGTGTGAGACTGAGCTCGGCTCAGTCCCCGACCACGGCAAAAGATAAAGAAGAGATGAGTGTCATCCCCTATGCTTCAGCCATAGGATCTATTATGTATGCCATGCTGTGTACCAGACCCGATGTAAACCTTGCCGTAAGTTTGGTAGCAAGATACCAAAGTAATCCCGGCAAGGAACACTGGACAGCGGTCAAGAATATCCTGAAGTACCTGAAAAGGACGAAGGACATGTTTCTCGTTTATGGAGGAGACGAAGAGCTCGTCGTAAAGGGTTACGTCGACGCTAGCTTCGACTCAGATCTGGATGACTCTAAGTCACAAACCGGATACGTGTATATGTTGAATGGTGGAGCAGTAAGCTGGTGCAGCTGCAAGCAGAGCGTCGTGGCGGGATCTACGTGTGAAGCGGAGTACATGGCAGCCTCGGAGGCAGCGCATGAAGCGATTTGGGTGAAGGAGTTCATCACCGACCTTGGAGTCATACCCAATGCGTCGGGGCCGATCAAACTCTTCTGTGACAACACTGGAGCTATTGCCCTTGCCAAGGAGCCCAGGTTTCACAAGAAGACCAGGCACATCAAGCGTCGTTTCAACTCCATCCGTGAAAATGTTCAAGATGGAGACATAGAGATTTGCAAAGTGCACACGGATCTGAATGTCGCAGATCCGCTGACTAAACCTCTCTCGCGTGCAAAACATGATCAACACCAGAACTCTATGGGTGTTCGATTCATCACAATGTAACTAGATTGGTGACTCTAGTGCAAGTGGCAGACTGTTGGAAATATGCCCTAGAGGCAATAATAAAGTATTATTATATTTCAATGTTCATGATAATTGTCTTTTGTTCATGCTATAACTGTATTATCCAGAAATCGTAATACACGTGTGAATACTTAGACCACAATATGTCCCTGGTGAGCCTCTAGTTGACTAGCTCGTTGTGATTAACAGATAGTCATGGTTTCCTGACTATGGACATTGGATGTCGTTGATAACGGGATCACATCATTAGGAGAATGATGTGATGGACAAGACCCAATCCTAAGCATAGCATAAAAGATCATGTAGTTCGTTTTGCTAGAGCTTTGCCAATGTCAAGTATCTCTTCCTTCGACCATGAGATCGTGTAACTCCCGGATACCGTAAGAGTGCCTTGGGTGTATCAAACGTCACAACGTAACTGGGTGACTATAAAGGTGCATTACAGGTATCTCCGAAAGTATCTGTTGGGTTGACACGGATCGAGACTGGGATTTGTCACTCCGCATGACGGAGAGGTATCTCTGGGCCCACTCGGTAATGCATCATCATAATGAGCTCAATGTGACCAAGGTGTTGGACACAGGATCATGCATTACGGTACGAGTAAAGTGACTTGCCGGTAACGAGACTGAACAAGGTATTGGGATACCGACGATCGAGTCTCGGGCAAGTAACGTACCGATTGACAAAGGGAATTGTATACAGGGTTTGATCGAATCCTCGACATCGTGGTTCATCCGATGACAACATCGAGGAGCATGTGGGAGCCATCATGGGTATCCAGATCCCGCTGTTGGTTATTGACCTGAGAGCGTCTCGGTCATGTCTGCATGTCTCCCGAACCCGTAGGGTCTACACACTTAAGGTTCGGTGACGCTAGGGTTATTAGGAAGACTAGTATGTGACTACCGAATGTTGTTCGGAGTCCCGGATGGGATCCCGGACGTCACAAGGAGCTCCGGAAGGGTCCGGAGGTAAAGATTTATATATGGGAAGTTGTCAAACGGGCACCGGGAAGTTTCGGGGTCATACCGGTATTGTACCGGGGCCACCGGAAGGGTTCCGGGGGTCCACCGGGAGGGGCCACCCCTCCCGGGGGACCACATGGGCTGCGTGGGGCAGGGAGCCAGCCCCTGGTGGGCTGGGCGCACCCCCTCCCTTGGGCCCTTGCGCCTAGGGTTGAGGGGGGAACCCTAGAGGGGGCGCCCCCTTGGCTTGGGGGGCAAGCCACCCTCTCCCCCTCTCCCCTTGGCCGCCGCCCCCCTCTAGATGGGATCTAGAGGGGTCGGCCCCCTTCTCCCTTCCCCCTATAAATAGAGGGGTGAGGGGAGGGCAGCCGCACCACCCAAAAAGGCGCAGCCCTCCCCTCCCCAACACCTCTCCTCCTCCGTTGTGTGCTCGGCGAAGCCCTGTCGGAGTACTGCTTCTCCACCATCACCACGCCGTCGTGCTGCCGGTGGAGCTGTCTTCCTCAACCTCTCCTTCCCCCTTGCTGGATCAAGAAGGAGGAGACGTCTCCCGTCCCGTACGTGTGTTGAACGCGGAGGTGCTGTCCGTTCAGCACTAGGACATCGGTGATCCGAATCACGTTCGAGTACGACTCCATCATCACCATCTCCTTGGCAAGCTTCCGCTCGTGATCTACAAGTGGTATGTAGATGCAAACTCTCTCCCTTGACTCGTTGCTTAGATGAACTCATAGATGGATCTTGGTGAAACCGTAGGAAAAATTTTAATTTTCTGCAACGTTCCCCAACAGGTACTACCGTGACCTCGCACGGTACTACCGCGTTTAGAGCAGTACTAATCTTTTAGTACCGCATGCAATGGCAGTTCTACCGTGGCTCACATCTATCGCATGCCAACTTTCTCGTATGCCTTCTATGTGTTTCTTGTGCTTTTTCGTGGCCTTTGCATTGATCCTTTCGCGTCTTTGGTGTTTTGCGTGTGTGTCTCAGGTGGTGGCTCTCGCCGGTCCAACCCTAGTCGTGACACTGGCTCCAAACGTTTGCGCAACCCAGGTGAAGTACCAAAGGGCTCGTCTGCCTCCAAGCGCAATGTCAAGCACTCAGCTAGCAAGCACAAGGAGCCCACTAAGGGCATGGATGAGATAGCCCAAGCTGATTATGTCCGTCTCAGGCAGCTTCACCCTTTTGTGCACCCGCGTGCCACTTTCAGAGGCTGTGAGCTGTTCTGGAACAAGCAACAGACCAACATCTATCTGGATGTCATCAAGAACAAGCAGAATACCTATGTGGAGGTGAAGTGGATTGACATGCATCACATGAGGAAGGACAAGTTTCGTGACTACGTTGGAGAGGCTCTGGACTTGGTGGAGCAGTTTGGCATTGAGCATGTGTTAACCTTCCACCTCGACTATGACCCTGAGCTTATCTGTCAGTTCTTTGCCTTAGTCTACTTTCACTCTGATGAGGAACGGAGGATGACCTGGATGACCAATGGCCGTAAGCTGTCTGCTACCTGGAAGGAGTTCATGGATCTCCTCCAGGTTCCTGATGATGGGCTCGACTCTCCAGTGGGTGTTCGCCCCCATGCCAATGCTGAGTCTGCCAGCAAGGACAGGCTTGCCCCATTCATGGTTGAGAAGGCGCTCGCCAATGGCAAGACAACTTTGGTGCTCAACCCCTTCCTGGATATCATGTATCGCATCTTCCGCAACTCCTTGTTCCCTCGCATCGGTGACAAAGACAAGGTTCATGCCTATATGGTGGACATGATGCTCATCTGCGAGGAGGCTCGTTCGTCTCAGTCTCAGCCACTTGATGTCTCACACATCATGTGGTGTGAGCTCCGGTTTGCAGTGTTCAAGCGCAAGGTGCCTATCTATGGGCCCTATCTGTTTCTGCTGATTTCAAAGACTTGGGAGAAGATGTTCCCTGATGAGGAGTTTCTTGCTCCAGACAGGGTTCGCCATGAGCCCATCTGCCTGCGTATCAAATCCAACTGGGCCAACACCACTACTCGTGCCAAGGCATCTGCTGCTAGGGCTGCTGTTGATGAGGAGGATGCTGGCGCCGAGGATGTTGCTGAGGGCCGTGCTGCTAGGCCTTCCCAGAGTGCCGCTATGCCATCATGGGCCAAGAAGCTGAAGGACAAGATGAAGACTCTTTTCTGCATGCAAGCCAAGGGGCAGTACAGGACTCACGTGGCGTCCAAGGAGAGTTGTCGCCGGGACAACAATATCTTGCAGCTCTATGGTGAGGCAGTGTCTGGTGGGTCTGAGAAGCACATCACTCCAGAGGCAGAGTGGATGGAGAAGCAGGGCTACAGGTGGACTGAGTCTGAGGAGGATGTCGAGGAGAACATCCATGCTGCCGAGGAGACCGACGGAGAGGCTTGGGACGAGTTCTCTGCTTGAGCCACCTCTTGTGTGTAGGTGTCCTCTCTGCCTTTTTGGCGTCTCGATGCCAAAGGGGGAGAGAGTGTAGGGATTTGCGAGTGTGTCGTGTGTTTGCTGCTTTCTCGTTTGAACTATTTGCTGCTTTCTCGTTTGAACCTCGGTAGCTTTACTTCATATGGTGTAAGACATATGCACTCTATCTATCCTAGCGAGCTTGTGTTACATTGTGTTATCTTTATGCTATGCTATGCTTATTATCATGCCTTGGTCTCTAAAATATAGGGAGAGTGTTGATCCTAGTCTGTGTGCTATGCAGTCCAAAGCATTCATCCAAAGTGCACACATCTAGGGGGATCCCGTCTATATTTTAGAGCGGTGGGGTTTGCCCCTGTTCTAAATTATCTTATCTATATGCAAATCCCGTGTTGTCATCAATCCACCAAAAAGGGGGAGATTGTAAGGGCATATTTATCCCTCAGGTGTTTTGGTGATTGATGACAATACATTTGCGGACTAATCATGTGCCTTGAGTTTCTCAGATACTTCATCTCTAGGCATGAGACGATTCGGTGCCCCTCGGAGACTATTGAAGTCGGCATTGTTCTACGTTTCTCTTTGGTGGATTTGAGTCGTAGGAGAGCCATACTATTAAGAGGGGGTCCGCGTCGGAAAGGTTTGGGTGGAATCAACACGTACACTCGTTCCTCCTTTCCCTGCATTTTGGAGCTTCCCTTTGTTATCTAGGTTGTGCGGAAATTTGACGACTACTGCTGTACTTGCGGTAGTACCGCAAGTACACGTGGTAGTACCGCTGTGTGTCACGGTAGTACCGCTCATCTGGAGCGGTAGTACCGCGGCTCCCAGGCCTTGTGCCGCTCTGGTGCGGTAGTAGGGGAGGATGTAATTTTTCACATCCGCGCCCCCCACGGTAGTACCGCTCGTCCAACACGGTAGTACCGCGGGGGCCCACGGTAGTACCGCTCCCTAGGAGTCATAGTACCGTGGCCCTCCTACCTAGTACCGCAGTGTCGCGGTAGTAGGCGCGGATGTAATTTTTTACATCCGCGCCCGCACGGTAGTACCGCACCTCGTGAGCGGTAGTACCGCGTCGGATTTTTGTACCACCTCAGTTTCAGCGGAAGTAGGCACGGATGTAATTTATCTCATCTGCGCCCTTCCCAGGCCGTGACTTTCCTGCCTAGCGGTAGTACCGCAAGTGGGTGCGGTAGTACCGCGCAAGCGGTAGTACTGCCCCCTTGTCAGGCTAGTTCCGGCCTGTGCTGCTGTCGCGGTAGTACTGTGGTCAGCCACGGTAGTACCGCACAGCCTCGCGGTAGTACCGCGCCCCTGGAGCGGTAGTACCGCGTGTCGCGGGCTGAACTTGTGGATAAGGGTTGGATTCTTTCCACAACTATATAAGGGGTGTCTTCTACCTCTAGTTCACTACCTCTTCCATCTCTAAGCTCCATTGTTGCTCCAAGCTCCATTTTCACTCGATCTCTCTCCCTAGCCAATCAAACTTGTTGATTTGCTCGGGATTGGGTGACAAGTGCCCGATCTACACTTCCACCACAGGATATTTGATTCCCCCCACTTATCCCTTGCGGATCTTGTTACTCTTGGGTGTTGAGCACCCTAGACGGTTGAGGTCACCTCGAAGCCATACTCCATTGTGGTGAAGCTTCGCGGGATTATTGGGAGCCTCCAAGTGTTGTGGAGATAGCCCCAATCTTGTTTGTAAAGGTCCGGTTGCCGCCTTCAAGGGCTCCAATAGTGGAATCACGGCATCTCGCATTGTGTGAGGGCGTGAGGAGATTACGGTGGCCCTAGTGGCTTCTTGGGGAGCATTGTGCCTCCACACCGCTCTAACGAAGACGTACTTCCCCTTAAAAGGAAGGAACTTCGGTAACACATCCTCGTCTCCACCGGCTCCACTCTTGGTTATCTTATCCCTTTATTTTTGCAAGCTTACTTGTGCTATATCCATTGCTTGCTTGTGTGCTCATTGTCTTTGCATCATATAGGTTGTCCACGTAGTTGCACATCTAGACAACCTATTTCATTGCAAGGTTTAAATTGTTAAAGAAAAGTCTAAAAATTGTTAGTTGCCTATTCACCCCCCCCCCTCTAGTCAACCATATCGATCCTTTCAGATGTGAAGTTGGCGGCTTCACCACGCTTTCCTCCTTTGCTGGCCGGTCTGCGGGCTTCCTCCGGACATCCTGCTCGGCTGGTTGGCGGAGCAATGGCGATGAAAGCTCTGGGTCGGGGGAAACCCTTGACCGGCGATGCCGGTCACGATGTTGGCGATGCTCGCGGCACCGTTCTCCCTCTGGTGGGCGACATCGAGACCCTCTCCTCGTCTCCACCCCATGGTCCCGGGCGAAAGCCTAAAATCTCTTGATTGGGCGGCGACGGCGCATCGGCGTCGTTTTCTTCTTGAAGACGCTGCCTTGGGAGTCCAGGATGGTCAGGGGATCGGCGCGGTGGTGGTTTTCCCGTTTCTGTCGTGTCCCTGCTCGGCAATGGCGATGGGCTTCTTGGTCTTGGCTGGTGACGTGCGTGATGTATGGGTTCCTGTGAGAGGTGAGGTGGCCAGGGCTCGTCCTCTCCCCGGTAACATGTTGGCCAGTCCATCCGTGCTCAGGAGTGAGCTGTTCTGCCTCCTGACGGGTCGGCGTCCTTCGATCCAGGACGAGAGGGCAGGGGTGCCCTCTTCGGAGGCAGCGGCGAAAGTAGGACAACAGGGTTGGCCCTTGGGAGTTGATGGAGCGTGGCCTCCCTCCGGTGGCGAATTGCTCCCTTGTCGCAGTTGCGTCGATGGCATGATCGAAGGCCGTCGCTTGTTGTTCCGTAGTGTTTGTACCCTTGTCGATTTTGTTTTCTCTTCTTTTCCTTCTTTGTTGTGGTGATGGCTGTAATGTGTGGTTGGTGCTTTATATATAAAGCGGGGCGAAAGCCTTTTTCGGTAAACAAATTGGACCCCGATAAAATCCGAACGTACGGATTTTAAGCATTTCATTCCGAACATTTTTACATGGCAACTTTAGTTGACGCTAGGTGGCAACTTTACTTGTTAAGACATCGCAACTTTGTCCCAGTTCGTTTTTTTTTCAGAAAATTGCAATGTTCGCCAACCTCACGTGAACTAAAGTTGCCATAAAAACGTTCGGATTTCCATGCTTAAAATCCGAACATTAGAGATTTATCATTGCCGAACAAATTTTGGGTCAGTTGACTGACCCAAAATCTCCGCGTCAGCGAGAGCGGCAGCCACACCCGCCTCCTTTTCTCCTTCCCCTTCCTCTACTTTTCACCGTGCCATGGCCACGGTGGCGAGCTAGCTAGCCGCACCGCGCCTACTTAAGCCCCCTCTCGGCGTCCGCACCTAGCCCCTAGGGTTTCTCTCTCCATCCTCCGCCGCCGCCAGGGGAGAAAACTCCCCCAGATCCGTCGCTTCCGCCGCTTCCTGAGCGCGCCTGAGAGCGCGTCCACGTCGCCGGCGCGCACTCCGGCCACCTCCGCCTCGCCAACGTCGTCCGTCTTCCTCCACGACGTCGACTACGTCCCTGTCGTCCTCTTCCTCGCCTGGGATCGTCAAGTCTGGCTACCTCCCCGTCGTCCTCTTCCTCCCCTGCTTCGCGGACAGCAGCCCCGCCAGGTTCAGAGCTCATCCGCGTCGCCGCAGGCTCGTCTCCGTCGACCCCGTCGTGTCCTAGGGTGAGCTGGGTAACGGACCTCCCTATCCCATCCATTCCATGGCGTGTAGGCACCCGTACGACTCGCCCGATCTGTGTCTTTGACGCGCTCGCAGTGCTCCAGCGAAGCCTGAAGATTATGTTGTGCGTATCTTTGCTGTAGCGCACCCGCGCGTCCCCATGATCCGGTTCTATCCTAGCCGCGTTCTCCTCGCTGTGCTGGACTCACCCGCGCAACCGCTCTCGCAGTGCAGCATCCCCGTGCGAGCACCAGGCCTTGCCTAGCCCCATGCCTTAGCCACCGAGGCGAGCACGAGCTCGTCCTCGGGAGGGCCCGTACGCGCACGTTCCTTTGCTTCTCTGCTTGCACGCGTGCGACCTTACCCCCATTCCGCACGCCAGCCGGTGCTCTGCAGCTGCAGAAGTCGCCGCCGTTGCTTGCCGTCGACGCCGGAACTCTGCTGCGCGTTCATGGCGTTTCCAGGACCGGGACTCTCTCTGTTCAAAGGGTGATGAACCCCTTCTTGATCAAGTCGGGCTTGTAGCCCACTAGTTGCTCCCGCTCGCTCTGATTCAGTAGGTCTCGGGTTCGAGTCCCAGGCTCTACATAGTTTGTTGTGTCCTTTTTATTCTGCATTGTGACACTGACGCATCAACCCCACTGTCATACACACACCCTCTTAGGCCCACTGTCATACACACACGCACACAGCTGCCTCCCTTTCCTTATTTTGTTCCTATTACCCCGCGCTTTCCGTTTATGGAAAGTGCCCATTTTCCATTTTGCGCAGATCCAAATCTGGACATTCCAGATTAGGCAATTTCCTTTTCTATCTATTTCCAGTTCGGGCAGTTTCTCAAATATGCATTTTATGGGTATTTTTCTACAGTAACCCCAACATATTATATATGTTTTTGGGCTAGAAAATCCAATGAATCCAGTAGTGGCATTAGTTTCTGCATTTGAGCAAGTTTGCACACATGTCATTTTACATCATGTTGCTGTTTTGTCTTTTATGTGCATATTTATGCAAATATGCTATGGGGTAGTTTTGCACATGAACATGCTCTTCATCATGCCTACTTGCTGCTGGAATTAAGCTTATGCCATGATATGTTTTATTTTGAGTTAAACAAGCTTGCAAACATGCTATCTTGAATCTGTTTCTGCCATGCCATTAAATTTTACCAAGTCTGGGTCTGTTTATGTCACTTGCCATGTTTGCATTGACGCTATCATTATTTCTGTAGATATTTGGAGCATGTTCACTAAGTGAGTTTTGTTAAGTGCATGTAGTACTAGCATGCCATGCTCTTGCTTGCCATGATATATTGTTGTAGCATATTTAAACCTTGCACATAAGTTGTTATGTTGCTATTTTTCAACAGATTGCATTGCATTTTGTTTTGCTTGTCATTTTCAAACCGTGCATCCGTTTCCGGTGATCTTCATATCAATTTCATTCGAAATCTCCCAACCTATCCAGTGGCATGCTTGGGTTACCAAGATTGTGCCATGTTTATCGTTTCTCCTTCCGTCTCGTTTGCACCCCTTCCGAAGCACCTCGTATGCATTGCACCTCATATCTTGCATTCCATGCCATGTCTTGCATCATGTTGCTTGCGCATTGCATCGTAATTGATTGTTGTTCCATTGCTTGTGTTCTTGCTTTGGGTAGAGCCGGGAGACGAGTTCGTGTATGAGGAACCTGTTGAGTACGCTAACGAGGAGCAAGCTTTCAACAACTCTGAGAACTTTGCAGGCAAGATGACCGTTACCCCCGATATCACTTCTATCTTTGCTTGCTAGTTGCTTTGTTCTATCGTTATGCTGCGCTACCTATCACTTGTTTACCATGCCTCCCATATTGCCATGTCAAGCCTCTAACCCACCTTCCTAGCAAACCGTTGTTTGGCTAAGTTATCGCTTTTGCTCAGCCCCTCTTATAGCGTTGTTAGTTGCAGGTGAAGTTGAAGATTGCTCCATGTTGGAACATGATTATGTTGGGATATCACAATATCTCTTATTTTAATTAATGCATCTATATACTTGGTAAAGGGTGGAAGGTTCGGCCTTATGCCTGATGTTTTGTTCCACTCTTGCCGCCTTAGTTTCCGTCATACCGGTGTTATGTTCCTTGATTTTGCATTCCTCACGCGGTCGGGTTTATGGGAACCCCTTGACAGTTCGCCTTGAATAAAACTCCTCCAGCAAGGCCCAACATTGGTTTTACATTTGCCTAACAACCTACTAACTTTCCTTTGGGTTTTCGCGAGCCCGAGGGTCATCTTTATTTTAACCCCCCTCCCCCCAGGCCAGTGCTCCTCTAAGTGTTGGTCCGAACCGAGTAGACTGCGGGGCCATCTTGGGGAACTTGAGGGTTGGTTTTACTCGTAGGATGTCTCATCCGGTGTGCCCTGAGAACGAGATATGTGCAGCTCCTATTGGGATTGCTGGTCTTGTTTTACCATTGTCGAAATGTCTTCTAACCAGGATTCCGAGACTGATCGGGTCCTCCCGGGAGAAGGAATATCCTTCGCTGATCGTGAGAGCTTGTGATGGGCTAAGTTGCGACACCCCTGTAGGGTATAAACTTTCGAGAGCCGTGCCCGTGGTTATGTTGCAGATGGGAATTTGTTAATATCCGGTTGTAGAGAATTTGACACTTGACTTAATTAAAATGCATCAACCGCGTGTGTAGCCGTGATGGTCTCTTTTCGGCGGAGTCCGGGAAGTGAACACGGCTTGGGTTATGATTGAACGTAAGTAGTTTCAGGATCACTTCTTTATCACTTCTAGCTTCACGACCGTTGCGTAGCTTCTCATCTTACTCTTATTTGCGTATGTTAGCCACCATATTTGCTTAGCGCTTGCTGCAACTCCACCTCATTACCACATCTTACCCATAAGCTTAAATAGTCTTGATCTTGCGGATTTTGAGATTGCTGAGTCCTCGTGACTCACAAGATACTACCAAAACAGGTGCCGATGATACTAGTGCAGGCGATGCTACCGAACTCAAGTGGGAGTTCGACGAGGTCCTTGGCCGCTACTACGTGTCTTTTCCTGATGATCAGTAGTGGAGCCCAGTTGGGACGATCGGGGATCTAACATTTGGGGTTATCTTTCTTTTCATTTGGATTTGTCTGTAGTCGAACTATGTGTGTATATTGGATGATGTATGATTAAGTATTGTGTGAAGTTGCAATTGTAAGCCAACTGTATTTATCCCTTTCTTGTTCATTACATGGGATTGTGTGAAGATGACCCTTCTTGCGATAAAACCACAATGCGGTTATGCCTCTAAATCGTGCCCCGACGTCGCATCGTGGGCGTTACAAGTTGGTAGCACTTGCGTGAACCGGATTGAAACAAATTTTGGGTCAGTCAGCTGACTCAAAATCTTATTTCAGTCAACTGACAGACAGCCGGTCGCATACCTGGCCATGGGCAGCCCGGCCCAAACGACCCAACCCAACCCGACCTTGCCCACGGGCAAGGCATGCGCCTAGATTTTGAGCCTGGTGGCCAGGCAAGGCCAGGCCCGTCATTTCTGCAGTTTAAGGAAGAGGCCCGGCCCAAGGCCCAACGGGTTTTGCATGATGGGCCTGGCTTGGGCTTAATATTTAGGCCCGACAGCCAGGCCACACTCGGGCCTAGGTTTTCTATGTCAGGCTTTGGTAGGCCCCGCCCGGTAGATGCCCAGGTATATCAGGGACTGGCATGAGATGCAGGCTAAATGGGAAAATATACAGGCTAAATGGTAAAATATTTCAACATCAAGGGCTTATTTGGGTTGGAAATCATGACAATACCCACCATTTCTGTACAAACTGTTCCACAGAAACTTATTTCTACCATCAATCAGATACACCGTATCACACTTTCAGGTCAAATGCCAAGAGCAGGGCTAGCAAACTGAAACAAGAGTCTGTGTCTACAGTTCCCGTGGCCACACCAGTATAATTTTGGTCCAAAACATTGCAGGGATCTTGCTTACAAGTTCGTCTTTGGCTTGGATGGCGGGCTCACGCGCCTGGTCAAGGTCCGCATCGTCACAAACTCCTCCGCTGCAGAAGGGTGGATCCCGACCTGCAAAGCCAGCCAACAGGGTACAGTTAAAATCTGAAAAAACACTTGAGATCTGGAGACCTCGGTTCTCATGTGAATGCAATCTCTTTCGACTTACGGTGCTGTCGAAGGTCGCCTTGGTAGCTCCAGCCTTGAGCGCAACAGCAATGCCCTGCATTTTTGTCGTGTGTAGAAGCTCAGGTATAGAATACATCAAACAAACAACAGAAAAAAAATCACCTTAAAAAGAAAAGAAAGAAGACGAGAACTTCAAATATGTGTACCTGCATAATTTCAGCTGCATCTGGTCCACACATGGCTGCACCGAGTACCTTATCGGTCTCAGCATCGACCACCAGTTTCATGGTAGACTTCTCCACGCGTCTTTAAGATTAATAAAAAAGAAACAAAATCAGAAACCTTCCCCACGAGAACAAGGAACTTAGTATCAAACAGAATGTTGATACAATGCAGTGGTGCACAAACCAGTGAAAACACCGAGATAGCTCTTAATGAGCACAAAAGGGGAAAAGAGAAACTACTGTGTACTCCCTCCGTTCCGATTTACTCGTCATGGTTTTAGTTCAAATTTGAACTAAAACCACGACGAGTAAATCGGAATGGAGGGAGTAACAGATAATCTCATGATACATAAGATACTTACTTGGATATGCTGTTCTTCATTGGGTTGAAACTTGATGTGTAAACAAGAAGATCATTCTTGGCTTCCGCCAAAGCCTCTTGTTCGCTCAGACCGACGACAGATAGTGGTGGAATGCTAATTTCACAAAAGCATAATCTCACATTATAACACTTTGAGGGGATGATAGTGCAATAAAGTAGCACATTTCAAAAAACATAGAAGCGTGGTAGTCTAGCAGAGGTTTTTAGGGGTAAATGACAGCATGTTTCATTGACGCAAAAGGAGCTATCCTGTCATTCTACTCTTTAACTGTAGTGACACGAACAAAATACAGAACCACATGTTTCTCAGAGAAAAGCTTGAAACAAATTGCTAAATCTAAGTACAAAATAGGTAATTTAAACTAAATTAAGGTAATCACTTACCAGAAAACAGCACAAGGTACATCTTTATAATCAGGCTTAACTGTCTGGCCACCAAACACAGTTTTCTGTAACGAAAAGATGGGGAAGAATAAATAGAGCTGATTTTAAACACAAAGACAACAAGCAGAACGAACAGAACCAGTTACTGTGAAGGGATTACAAACAACAGCTATCACTTACAGCGAAGCAAGTAGCCTCCATCAGAGCAACAGGTGTTAGGTTAATCCGATTCGTTACATCACCCACAGCCCATATACTTGGAACTGATGTACGGGAGTATTCATCAACCTAAACAGACATGAAGCCAAAATTAACAACTATATTATTCAGGGTGCCAAAATTATATACTATCCAGAAATTAAATAGCAAATCCAGTGCATAATATGGACACAGACCCAATCAACCTAAACAGACGTGAAAATCGTATTATTCAGAATGCCTGAAGCACACAATGCATAAACTAATAGCATAACTGAAGTGCAGAATATGGACGCAGACCCAAGTTCACAGGTGGGTTTGTCAGGGTAGAGATATGAGAAGTAAATATTGTTTCGGATTGCCAAGAGTATACAATGCAGAAATTAATAGCATGCCCAGTGCATAATATGGACACAAGACCCGAGTTCACAAGTGGTTTTGTCAGGGCAGAAACAGAAATATGAGAAGTAAATTTCCAATGTACTCCTATAAGAGTATATAATATCAACTAGGAGGTACAAAAAGGGTGAATAAAGAAAGAAGATAAACCTTGATGGCTCCTATTTGATCAACCTCAACACCAACAGCTTCCAGGTTCAGCCTATTGGAGTTCGGCGCACGACCTGCACAAGTTAAAAACCAGGCATAAGAATAATTCTGAACTTGCATATTCAATGCAAAATAAATATTACATTCTAAACAGAGCAAGGAAACCAGAAGTGTCTGATTCTTCCACATCCAGCCACAACAGATTAATATGTGACAACAAATAAGTGGATAGTTATCTTTTTAAAATATAAATCAGTACAAGTTTCAGAAAACAGTATATTTTTTGCTCTACAGACACAAGTAACCAGGAGGTGTCGGGTTGTCCCTTTATTGATTGCATGATGTGCAAGTGCTTAAATGGAACAGATAAACTTAGTGTCAAAACAAACAAACAAAACATGGTAATTACCTGTAGCAAAAAGAACAACATCTGCAATGAGCTCATCCCCCTTATCTGTCACAACTTTAATGCCATCGGCTGTTTTACTCAACTGGTTTACATAAATGAAATTGATCAAGACAAACTGCACCCTGAACATAAGGAAAGCGAACTGAACTTTATGAATTTAGCATAAATCACCTCGGTCAAATTTGTCCCTGGATGCAATCGGATTCCCCTTCCTTCAAGGTTACTTGCAACAACTGTTCTCATCTCATCATCAAAACCCCTACAAGTGGCAGTGTATTGTTACGTTCACCTTTCTGTCAGATACTAATGTTTGGAGAACTCCACGACGTGAAATATATAAGAATTTAGAATACTAAATGCCAATGGCATAATTTATTTTTACGCAGACATGTTCTAAAATTATAATCAGAGCAAGGGTTTGGGTTCTACTAGAGTCTGCAACAACCTGGGTAGTAACTACTGGCATGAAGATGTCCAAACATCACGGCACAGGGATTGGGGAGCAGACCATAGGGTTGGGAGGATGAATAAGGGAGATGATAGATTGATAAGTTTTTCTCTTATTTCTTGACTGATTATGGGTACATATGTTGTCCCTTATATAGGAGGACTACTTGACCATAAGTGATAACTTGAAGGAGACCAATCCAAGCTCTAACTCTAATCTTCTCTTTCCTATTTAAACAATTCTATTTCCTGTTTAAATAAAATTCTATTTCTATTTAGATATACTTCCTAATGCAATCCATGCACATAACAGGTTCCAAACAATTTGAACAATGTCAATCACTACTTAATGGAAAAGCTAAAAATCACACCATCCACTTTTCAGTATAATGCTAAACCACACAAAAATACATTGCTTGGGTGCCTTTTTACTTTCAGGTGCAAGCGGAACATCATAATGGTCTAGGAAACTAAACTGAGTGCCTTAAGAAAACAAGTGACACTGCAGCTAAAAAAACGGGCCAATATCGACTTCAGGCACATGCTAGTGTGACATGACATCTCTAACTGCACAAACTACATGAAAATTCTTGTGAATTTATGCAGTATATTATTTGGGTAAAGGACCAGAAATTTTGTGCAGTGCCCATGGTGACAGCAGATCAACCTACATACCTTAGAGGAAGTTCTTTCCTATAAAATAGATCTACTTCAGCACCCAACCCCTTCCAGATAGAAGCAAATTCAACAGCAATATATCTGCAATGACGCGGTTGGTTAGGAAGAATTGGTAATAAAAAATAATAACAGTATGGTACAGGGTACTTAAATAAATCTAGAACCATACCCGCCACCAAGAATCACAGCACGTTTCGGTAGCTCCTCCAAACTTAAAGCCTCATCTGAAGTAATAGCCAGCTCCTGCAATTGAATATCCCCATTGGTGTAGGGCAGAATGATCATGAAGAATACAGAAATAAGTGAAATGTAAAAAAAAAAAAAATCTCGATAACCCAAAGGCAGACGGAGATGGCTAAGTAAGCATGTTCCAAACCAAAAGAATTATTCATGTGAAGCACTAATGAGAATACAATCACAATGAGTACATCACATGGTCGAAAATTAAACATTCTGAAACCACAGAAACACAGGCAGAGGAAGACAGAGGAGCTAAGAAAACATGTTAGCACTAACACCACCCAGTAATAGATGTAACATAAAAAAATTCTCAAGGGGAACTTCCCAAACCTTTCCAGGAATGTCGACCAGAGTTGCCCGGCTACCAGTTGCAATCAATATGTGCTTGGTCGTGTGCCTTTGCTTTGAACCATCTGGCTGGGTGACTTCAACGGTATGAGCATCAACTATACTCCCTGCCCCTTCGATCATCGTCACGCCAGAACCACCAAGGATTCTCTTGTACACTCCGTTTAATCTCACAATTTCTTGAGTCTGCAGGACAAAGAATCATGATCTTGGGTCACAGGCACCTATACTAGTGCCCAGTATGAACGATGAATGTGCTCAGCCAAGGTGATGTGTATGTGCCTGACCTTGTTTTCCAGCAACTTTTTCCAGTTGTAGTTGATGTCGCCGTTGATCTCCCACCCGAATTGCTTGGCGTCCTGCACTCGTCACACAGGTTATGAAAATAAGCACACCAGAACACTGCTCCCAATGTAGATTACACAAGTTAAAGAGTAAAAGAATAATTGGATTTGATGCCAGCAGCTACAATAGTTTGGCTATAGCCTAAGGATGGTGGTTGTGCGGCAACATCTGACAGTTTGGTCAACTGAGGAGGTGATACTGTTTTTTTTTAGGCAAAGTAATAGCAGTACTATTTTTTAACATACTTCACAGGACAACAACAGCTACTAGCTTGCATAAGACCACTTACATCGAATTCCCCCCGGAAAGATGCCCCGTAGACGAGAATCTTCTTCGGGACACAGCCACGTATGACGCACCTAAACGCAGCGAGCACACACAGATAACAGATTCAGAGGGCAATTCCAGCAAGAAAAATGCAGAGGAGGCAGGTAATTCGGGATTGTGCTTACGTTCCGCCGTGTCCTCCCAGCCACTCGGAGCTGATGGGGTGGAACGGGAGCTCGCAGATCGCAACCTGAAGAAAACCACCTCAGAATCTCAGCTGGATAACGAACAGCGGGATGCGGGGGGATGAGGAGGGGAAACAAGCAAGCGGAGGGAGGGGGCGCGCAGACCTTGGCCCCGAATCCCGCGGCGGTGCGGGAGCCGCGGACGCCGCCGCTGCCGGCGCCGATGACGAAGAGGTCGTAGTCGTAGCTCCCCTCGCCCCCGCCGCCGTCGGCGTCGGCGACGGCGGGCGCCTCCCCGTCCTTGAGCATCTTCCGCGCCATGGTCTGCACAAAACCCTAGGTCGACGACGGCCTGGGTGGACGGATGGATCCCGGAGCGGAGGAGAGCAGGTGGGGGCGGCTAGGCTACGCTGGCTGCTACGGGATTAGAGGATGGACGGATGGATCTTATTATACGGAGGGGAGGAGGAGGAAGAATGATCGGAAACTTGTCCCCTCGGGCTTAAATTCGTTCCCGGACGGGAGACGTGGAGCCGGCCCGCTTCGCGACTTCCGCGTCGCTCGCCACCGGTCCTCCACGGCTCCACGGGATCGTACTGTTTTCAGAGCATCAGACGCCGCTTATGTTAGCCAAATCAGCATCTCAACTTCTCAAGTAGTGGCAGACAGTTTTAAGGGAAAAGAAAAAAACGTCTAAACTGAGTGCCTAATGATCGCGCGTGTTTACATCAGCAGTGACAACTCGGGCGAGAGAGGCATCAGCGATGACATAGTAGCCATCCTCTCGGATCTCCTGCGGGGGTGACGTGTTCAGACGGGCGGTCAAGTGAAGGGACGACCTCGAGTGTCGTACTCGAACCAAGACAGCATTTAAAAAAAAACATACATCTATTTTTTTTTAGAATATGCATGAGTGTGTATATCATG
>NC_041391.1:693750659-693776711 GCF_002162155.2 Triticum dicoccoides
GGCGAAGACGACCTATCCACCAGGTTTACAAGGTTTTACAACGCGGTAAACGCGCCCATAAACATCCATAGAAGCTATGCTAGCTACTGTTCACATTAACCTGCCACCGCTGCAAAGAATCCATCATAGTTGCCTCTAGTGAGTCCGGCCATCTTCCATGCCCTTCCTTCCGCCTCAATTTGCCGTATCACCACAATTGCCGGTGGAGTAGCCCCATCAAAGACCACGGCATTTCTGTGCTTCCACGGTGTCCACAAGTCAAGCGCTAGCAAAGTTCTCACGTCTTTGGCGTCCATGTCACGATCATGGCATGCATTGCACCATTCAACAATGGAGCTGGTAGTAGTGGGTATCCACGCCGGATGATCAAGGGCGGTGATGATCGTTGTACGAACTGTCCTCGCCAGGACGAAGGAGGGGAGGGATATGGTTGATGGTCTCCCGATGCTGATCACAAAGTGGACACGATGCTTGGTGTGGTAGGCCATGCCTCGCCAAGCGATCCGGTGTCCAACATCTATTCCTTGCCGCAAAGCCATGAAAAGAACCTGCATTGAAGGGGCACTTTGGATTTCCATGAGGTTTCCGCATATGGAGCAAGGACCGCCCACTCAGGACCCCTCTTGCAAAGCTGACATAAAACCGTAGTTGAACCACCCTCTTCTCTCCAAACAAGTAGCCTTCCAAATTGTATTCTTGAGGACGGGCCAAGCAAAGAATTTGCACTTGAGAGGTGCCCAATTGCCCCCAAACTGCCAGCACCATGACGATGTCGGTCGTCCCATGGAACTGAACCTCGTAGGTGGGCATCGCGGAGTACTTGACACTAACGGTCAGCTTCCAAACAATGTCGTCGGCGATGTCATCACGAAGCTACACTTGTTCCAGACTTGCCCAAAGGGCACAAAATTGTGCGACCTGGTTGATTGAGAGGCAGTGAGCCATGTCAATCTTCCCGAGCGCGCCAGCAAAGTCATGCAAAGCGTCCCGCACGATGAGGCTCGTGCCAGTGGAGATGTCAGAAATCAGGGGCACATCATCGCTAGCCTTGTCTGCAAGAAGCCACGACGAGTTCCGGATCCGGCCATCGCCCAACATAGCGGCGTAGAAGAAGTCCATGTCCACCCTTGTTGCAAGGCGTCCATAATAGAACCTAGGCCCGATCAGGCTCCCTCCATTCGTACCATGGCCAAGGCAATCGGAGCGCCCTGAGCATACTTTTTTTTCATGGTAATATGTGTCTCATTCATATCATAAAGATTAAAGTACAAGTCACGTAAGGACCGACATGACAAAACTGAAAAGATAGAAGAACATCTCTGAGCTTGACACCAACGCCCATCACCTGCCTCCAGCACCACGACAGCAGCCACCGAAGAAAAGAATGATGGATCACCTCCTCACCCGAGCTCGACGCGGCTCCATCGCTGATATGCAGCTTTGCGGACCTCCAAGGTGGCTCACCAAAAGTGAAGCCCTTACCGTT
Source organism: Triticum dicoccoides (assembly GCF_002162155.2). Lineage (NCBI taxonomy): Eukaryota > Viridiplantae > Streptophyta > Magnoliopsida > Poales > Poaceae > Triticum > Triticum dicoccoides. Next base: position 693,752,146 of record NC_041391.1, read on the forward strand.
GAACGAATCAGACCGGGGCAACACCCCGGACACGCCATCGAACTCCAGATATGACACCCCACCGTGACTAAGACGTCGCAGAAGGAAACCATACCTGCCATCCACGAACCATGAACCCAGCACGTGTTCCGTCTTCCAGATGTCGTCGATGCAGACCACAATCTTCATCCGCTCCTGGACTACCTCCCAAGCTCCGCGCCGACGCTGGAGCAAACGTCGTCGCAACGGCGGAGCCCGAGGACACAGGTCCACCACGAGGATGCCGCCGCCGCCACGCCATCCTTGCTTGAACAGACTGGTTTCCAAATCCATCCCCAACCATAGGACCAATGACCTTGTCAAGGAAGGATTCGAAGAATCTTTATTCAGTGTTGTCATCATCGCCGCCGAAACAAAGACGATGAACATCCTAAAAATCTAAACTACGAAGAGGTAAAAACGATCCACACGCGTGGATCCGGCGACCCCGCTCACCCCAACGACCGAGGTCGCCGGCGGAGGGGAGCCGTCAGAGGACGGCGCTGGAAGATTGGGTCTCCTGGCGGCGACCCCCCTCACCACCTAGCGATGACTATAAACACTGAAGCGAGTCGAAGGTGCCACGTCGTCACGGCTCCTCCCTCGCCAGAGCCGGCCAAAACTTGTTGTAGTAGACAATCGGGAAGTCGTCGTCCTAAGGCCCCATAGCACCAGCGCAGTAGAACATCAATCATCGCCGATTAAGAGTCGGGTAAATCAGAAGGATCCAACCTAAAGACAGACATCAACGTATACGAAGTACGAACAGATCCGAGAAAATCCACTAAAGACAAATCCGCCAAAGACACACCTCCACACGCCTATCGATAATGCTAGATACACCACTGAGACGGGGACTAGACAGGGAGAACCTTATTCCGTCTTTAGAAAAATCCTAACAAAACTCGGAGGAACACAGGAAAACAGAGCCCTCCCGCCGGCAAGGGCCGGGATCCACCGCGCCGCCATGACGCCAAAGCCACCGGAGACGAGGCGGACCGGCGGGAGGCAGAGGAACCGGAGGCTTTTCTTAAGGAGGGAACGGAAGCGGACTTTGGTTGCCTGACTAAAATATAATCAAGTTGTTGTGCCATGTCTCAATCCACACCCACAGCAGCATTGAAATAATTCTATTGTAAGTTTATGGTCTCTGCACAACATATTCTCTTTTTGTTCTTATATGTACTGAATTGAAAAGGGAGCGACTATATGTAAATCAAATGACTATTTTTGTAAGCCCCTTTTCTTTTTTCTTTTGCTAGTACTATGTGCTACTAGTTTTTTTTTTTTTGGACTACACGCGTAGACTTGCACGCACTTTTCCAAGAAGAAGCATGTCGCCAAACTGGCTGCGAGACGCAGGCTGCTCCGCGTGTCCGTCCCCGCGTTCAGTGAATGCTGGGGCCAGCGCACCTACGGATAAATATCTCAGAGCTAGTGAGCAATCCTGAGGTCATATGCTCCCGCATGAACAGTAAAATCAAAAAAATTCAAAAAATTCTAATTTTTTTTTGAGAGAAACATTGACAAAAGTTCTAAGTGCCTGCAAAAATTCATCATGAAATCACATTCCTAGAAGGCGTGGCAAAAAAACAAAAATATTACTCTGAAAAAGCTACTTTCAAACGCATTTTGAAGCACTGAATTTGTTTTTTTGCCACGCCTTCTACGAATGTGATTTCATGACGAATTTTTGCAGGCACTTAGAACTTTTGTCAATGTTTCTCTAAAAAAAAATTTAGAAATTTTTGAGTTTTTTTTCGATTTTACTGTTTATGCGGGAGCATATGAGTTCGGATGCAGAATGGACTTTTCGCCTCTCTCGCCCCAATTCCCCCTTTTTCCCCTCCCCTTTTTCTTCCATGTCTCTCTTTATATACTTTAAGAAGGACTGAATCATTAGTCCTACAGCAACGGGGTGGTGGCGCAGTTGGCTAGCGCGTAGGTCTCATAGCTAAAACATGCGAGTGATCCTGAGGTCGAGAGTTCGAGCCTCTCTCACCCCATTCTTTTTTATTTTGCTTTTCTGCAACTTTTCTTTTCTTCACTTCTGTTGAATCATCAATTTCCATTGGTTTTCCTCAAAGGCTTGGTCTTCTTTTAAATCCAATTTCCATTTTATCTTCTTCTAATATTCACAGTCGGCCGCAGGAAAATAGAAGAACTAAATGCTCGCAGCCAGGGCAAAGAAGAGAGTGACAGGAGATTCTGTATTACAAAGGTCTTTCCTAACTCTTGCCAAAGAATGAAAGCTATCAACACCACCTCATCTTTCCCAGAAAAGCAGTGCATCACCTTTTTTTTTCTTTTGCGGGAAAGCAGTGCATGACCTTTCTAACATGTACTCCCTCCGTTCCGAATTACTTGTCGCAGGTATGGATGTATCTAGATATATTTTAATTCTAGATACATCTATTTCTGCGACGAGTAATTTGGAACGGAGGGAGTAACATCTATTCTTACAGATACGCAAGCCTTTAACATATTCTCAGAAAAAAGAAGGCATCCAGATGCGAGTGAAAATGTATGGCATTTTGGCACCTTATCTATCTCTGTACAGATATACAAAAGAACCTTTTGTGCATTGCCGACAAGAGGAAGCATATGCAAAGCAGCCACAAGCCACAAGGATCTCAACACAGCCAGATGCCAAGTAGCCACTAGACACAAGGATCTCAACCTAACCAGATGCTGCAAAGCTGCTAAAACCAAAAGGCCTACAACGGCAGCCACTGCCTCTAGTTACACTTTCCAAACCAAATGTCTGTCACTCATAACTCATCTGCGCAGCATGGTCTGTACAAGAGGTTGTCCGCAGAATTTACAGCAAAAGGAGAAGTGTTCAAAAACACACGTTACAGAAGACATGCTTTTCCTTATTATTCATTTACTTTTGACCCGGGCGGGTCGAATGAATCCTGGGAGCGCCTCGCTCAGCCCGATTTCTTACGTCGGATCTCGATGCCCTGCACGATGAGGCCGCTCTTCCACCTCCCACTTTTGGTCTCCGTCAGGCTGATGGACACCTCGCCGTCGTCGCCCCCCTCGTTCAAGAACTCGCCCAGCTCCAGCTCCAGCCACCCGTCGGCTCTTTTCTGAGGGAACGTGACATTTTCTTTGTGAGATACTACGCGCCGGTCCGTCATCGCCCGATAGTACTCGTCGTCATCCTCCTCATCATCATCCTCATCCTCCTCCTCCTCCTCGTCGTACTCGTACTCGTCCTCGTCCCCGTCGTCAGCTTGTAGGCAAACCTTGCGAGTCAAGTTGGTAGCTCCGGAACTGACTGATGCCTCCTGGGCAGGAAAATTCAGCCCATAGGAATTCTCATCCATCTTGAAGACCATGTAGGCTGCATAGGTTGTGCCTTGGGAGAGCATCTTGCCATGTATCTTCCCATGGATCTCGAACCAGCAAACATTCACGAGTTCAGCACCTTCGGAGAACCTGTCGCCAACACATGGTTACAACTTGTAAAGAAGACGAAAACCAATCAACAACATGAGTTGAACTGAAACTCAATACTGAAAAGAAGTCTGCAGTGAACAAGGTGCACCGTAGAGTCGTATTCTTTATGCAAAGTGTCATTTATGACTATAGTTGTAAAGGGTGTGCGCTTTGCTTTTGAAAGTAATGAAAATAAAAGCAAATGCTTATGTGTCAAGCAACAAGGACTTATCATGTACGGGAGTACTCTGATTTCAAAGTGAAACTTGAAGATCGTTGAAAACCGATATCAAGCATCATTCCAAAATTTGCTAGTGAGGAACCATGTCGAAATCCCCATTCTGGGTTTTTATCCACAGGGTAGTTTAATCTTCCATCCTACAACTTACACTGCTGCGGATTGCACCAATAAACCCCGAAATGCAATCGAGTGAGATCACAATGCAACAGCAAAATCAAATCAAATCCAATTGCAGTCATATAAGAATAAGATAACAACATAGAAACAGTCAGATAAGAAAAAGAATAAGATAAAGCACAGAAACATTCACAGCACAAAATACTCAAAGAACTATGTGCTGCCTATAGTTGATATAAACAAAGTTGAAAAGGTCCTTAGCTTTTGAAAGTAAGGAACATAAAACTAGCACCAAGTTCGCTTATGTGTGAAGTAACCAGGACTTTAGAGTGTTACAGCGTTATTCCGATATCCAAATGAAACTGGCTTCAACTAAGTCCCTTTCAAACAGTTTTAAGATGACCAAAAACAGATTTCAGGCACTGTGCTTACTCCAAAACTTGCTACTACCCGGGAACTATGCCGAAATCCCCTTTCTGGGTTTTGGGTATTGGTTGACAGGACCATCCTACAGTTACTGTTGAAGGTTGCAGGAATTAACATGGTCAAATTGATTGCAATCGAAATGGTGCGACCGCGAACCAACAGCACAATCAAATCGAATGCGATTGCAATTAGATAAGAGTGCCATCACCAGGCAGCAACATTCAGATTCAGACACACAAGCTATATGGATGTATGGATATGGAAGAGCGAACGAACCTGGAGTCTTGGAGTGGGATCCAGGTCCAGTACTGCGGCGTGTCGCCCCACACGATGAAGAGGTTCCTGGCGGACAGCATGTAGCACTTGGCGCCGGTCTCCCTGTCCAGCCACACGCTCTGCGGGCGCGCGCACAACCACCGAACAATCGATTAGCGATCAACCCAGGATGAATCTGTTAGAAGAGTTGGGGGATTGATGACTGCAGTGCAGACACGTACGACGAGCCTGTCGGGGAGGAGGGCCGGGCCGGCGGAGAGGCGGAGGAAGAGCTCCTTCTTGGACGAAGGCGGGGCGGGGGCGGTCAGCTCCCCGTCGGCCAGCGGCGGGAGGCCGCCGGGGGGCAGGAAGGCGGCCCAGACGGCGTCGGAGTCGGCCGCGGCGCGGAAGGCCGGGGATACGGCGGCTGCGCGGCAGGCGTCGCGGGGGGTCGTGCGGGCCAGCGCCGCCGAGAGGAGCTCCTCCGGCAGGCGCGCGATCTCGCAGGCCTCCTCCATGGGTTCCTCCGTCCGTCCGTCCGCCGGCCGGCCGGTGTCTTCTGGTCCGAGATTCGTCGTCGGAGGAGTGTGCGAGGGAGTTGCGACTGGTTTGGGGATGAGAACGCGGGCGGAGGCAGCGACGAAGCACTCGGTGGGGAGAAGCAGCGGTTTGATTGTGGATTAATTTGGGACGAAGCAACAGATGGCACATGGCAGGACGCGGACGACAGTTCAGTTGGAGGAGGGCCGGTTGCGGCGGCCTCGTGGGCGGCACTACGTGGTGAAGACTCTCTTCGCATACGTGTGGCTCGTCTATGTCAACGCAAAGTACACGAGACTAGAGAATATCACATGAAAATCAAATTTTCTTTAAAGAGAACTTTGTAAATACCATGTTTGAACGTTTTGAGAAAAATCTGAAAACAATGCATGATGTTAAGAGGGCGATGTTCTATTGTCATGCAAAATTTCAAGTTCAAGCACATTACCATTTACAAGTTTTGAAAGAACAAATTTAAGAGCAACTACAACGGGGCGACCCAAAAGGACGGCGATTTCGTCCGCTTTTTGTCCGTTTGGGTCGGCCGCCCGCCCGGCGTTCGCCCTGTTTTATATATGGATCGGCAGGGCGCCCAACGCGCTGACCCATATGTGCCGTCGTGGCTGCCTGGTCCCCCTATTTTTTGCATGATTGCATGGTTTGAATCAAAATAAAATCGTTTTGAACCGAATAAAATTGCATAGTTTATTACAAGCCAAATGAAAATAAAAAGGTCTCACGTAGGTCTCACATAGTTTTGCAAACGAATAAAAGAAGATACATCTATTGGTTGCCAACATGAGCCCACATATGCTCAACCAAATCATTTTGTAGTTGCACGTGGGTTTCTCAATCACGCATGTCTTCATGAAATTGGGTGAACTGTTCAAACATTGTCGCTACTCCATGCTCAGGCACAACATTCCCAACGTTCTGTACGCTCGTCTTCTACGATCATATTATGCATGATCACATAAGCAGCCATCACCTCCTACAGTTTCTGCGTGCTCCAGGTATTAGCAGTATACCGAACGATGCCCCATCGAGATTGCAAAACACCAAAGGCACGCTCGACATCCTTCCTAACACTCTCTTGCTCTTGGGCAAATCTTTTCCTCTTCTCTCCGACAGGGTTGGGTATTGTCTTCACAATAGTGGTCCATTGAGGATAGATATCGTCACCCAGATAGTATCCTTTGTCGTAGGTGTGGTCGTTGACAGTAAAGTTCACGGGTGGGCTGTTGCCTTCGGCAAGCCTAGCAAACAACGACGAGCGCTGAAGCACGTTGATATCATTGTGTGATCCGGCCATGCCAAAGAAAGAGTGCCAGATCCAGAAATCTTGAGACGCCACGGCCTCAAGTATGACAGTGCAAGCCCTGACATGGGCCTTATACTACCCTTGCCAAGCAGAAGGGCAGTTCTTCCACTCCCAATGCATGCAGTCTATACTACCAAGCATCCCTGGGAAGCCCCTGCTGGCATTCATCACCAACAAACGGGCTGTATCTTCAGCAATCGGCTCTCTCAAGTACTCAGGGCCAAACACAACAATAACAACCTTGCAGAACTTATACAGGGACTCTAGGAAAGTAGACTCGCTCATACGAACGTACTCGTCAATGAGATCATCGGGCACTCCGTATGCAAGCATTCGGATGGCGGCAGTGCATTTCTGATAAGAGGAAAAAACAATCTTGCCAACGGCATCCTCTTTGCACTCGAAATAGTCATCATAGCCGACCACCCCCTCTCTAATACAGTTGAAAACATGCCTACTCATACGGAAACGGCGGCGGAATTTCTGATGTTTGTTGTATCAAAGTAGTCCTTCCAAAGAAGGAAATGCCCGCTCTCTCGGTTGCGATTCAGCGCCGGAAGGTGGCCCGGAATGGAGCCAAGGAACAATGGCCGCTGGTGTTGAGGTGGTGATAGACCAACACGGTAGCCAACATCTCCTCCTCGTCATTGGAGGACGAATCGTCGGAGTCGTAAAGAAAATTGTGAAAAAAGAACTCGTCGACGAAGTCCATTTTGTACCTTGGCAAACCGTCGAATAGCTTGCAGGCGTCGGCGAAGGAGACGGCCGGCAAAGGAAGTCGCGGCGCGCACGGACCAACTAGTTGTCCTGCCGGCATCCGACAAGCGTGCCGCCGTCCGACGAGCATGCCAGTGAGGATCTGGCCGGGCGGCGAGGCGGCTTCTTGGTCGGGGGCGGCTGTGTGGTGGGGAGGCGCGGGGGGTGGGAAGCTGTCGGCTGCCCGGCGGCAAGACGGCGGTGGCGGGCGACGTGGGAGTGCGCGGCGTAGCTGGACGGGTGTGGAGGCCCCGGCAGCTGGCCGAGTCGCCGACAAAAATGGGCGTCGGCGTCGGCTACGAAGGAGGACGGCAAGGGTTGTTGTTGGATGGGGGAGGGCAATGTGACACAGACCAGCGGGCCCGGGAAGGAGAGAGCGAGCGTACGCGCGTCCGGCTGGGTCGGTGCGTTGGGCCGCCTTTTATGTCCGTGCCGACCCAAATGGACGGCGGCGGACGAAATGGGTCGCCCCGTTGGAGTTGCTCTAACATCCCATATTTTTTTATTTCTTTTGAAACTTCTTTTTTGAAACTTTAAAACGTCATTTTTATGTGGTTTTTATTGGTTTTCCGTCGAAACTTAGTTTCCATGTGATATTCTCTGCAGCATCCACATCGCCGTCCAACTCTCCGTAGTTGTAAAATTTGTCAGCCAACTCCAACCAACCGTTGGTCTCTTCGAATGGGTGGGATTCTAGTCGAGTCGGCTCGGCTCGTTACAGCTCATTACAATAACACGTGAGCTCGACTTGACTCGTTAATATAACGAGTTCCGAGTCAAATTCGGCTCGACTCGTGTAACTCAAGAGGTAGCTCGTTTAACTCGTTATAGGCGTCAATAGCAATATTGATATTGGGTGTGCAATTATTCTACGAAAATATATTTACAAACACATACATTTCTCCACAAATCACAACAATCAAGAATTTACATTAAAGGAACACTTGGCACACTTTATGAATGACAAGAAGCTATAACAATGTTTGTATTTATCTCACGTCCCTTTTGATTAACGAGCTTAATGAGCTAAACAAGTAACTCATTAGCTTGGCTCATTGAAGTCATTTTGTTAACAAGCTTAGATTAAAACTCGACTCCACCCGTTAGTCATCAAAATTGAGTTGAGCCGAGTCACGAGCTACTCCTTTATCTTGTGATTTTCGAGTTAAAATTCCATCCCTAGCTCTGGGCCACCAAGGAAGAACCGCATTGCCTTTGATAAGAAGAAAAACCATACAACATAAGGGCAACTTCAACGGGGATCATCAAACCATCTTAACATTTGGAACATTTTTTTGCCATCCAGCGTGGTGCCTCAAATGTCCGTGGACGCGTTCGGGCTTTCAGAATCCCACAAACCGGTCACCACTCATGGAAGGTTTCAGGGAGTCCGGACCTCCGCTACATAGGCCTCTGACACCTCGTCTTACCCAAATCCTCTCTTTTGGACCCCTTTCCCCTCACCCCGCCCCCCTTGCTTTATATCCGCGCTATTCTATTTGAACATCGTAGCTCTACCACCTCGGCTGTCGCACATGCCTTGTTGAATGTTCGCTGCCCCACCCACATGCATGTCCGCTTTGAACTACGACACCATTGATCACCCCCATCCTCGTCCATAGCCAGGTATCCTCCGCCCCTATCAACACCGTCCATGGCGGACACCACGCCCGACAAAGTATTCGGTTGGTCAGTAGTACAAACTTTGTAGGCATGAAGCAAGGGGGCGCGTTTTTTTGGCAAAATATGCATTCTTGGTTTCATGAGAAAAAGCACTTCGCTTCCTACAACTTGCATATGATCTATGATCATAATGTGAAGTCTCTATCTCATTTGTGGTAAACTATCTCAAACTCCATCATGAAGTATCGCGGTGCGATCACACGGGTGGAAAGAAGGTGGCCACCAGGTGCGTGAATCATGGAGATCATAGGTTTTGCTCTTGTTGCTCAACATGTTAATCAATTCATTGAATAACACTCAATGTTGTAACTTGATGATCATGTTATTGCATAGCCCGCACGCGCTGCCGTATCTATATATCTATCCACTACATGTTGGGGATATAACTATTAGGTATGACCCGCCCTGGAGGGGCCGGGTTATACCTATGGCGATTCATCATCATGAAGCCCACGAAGACGTTCTGAAGATGTCGGTTTAGTTAAAGGGCCCAAGTCCCAAAGGCGGCTTAAGGCCCGTAGAGATAAACCGCCGTATATGTCTGACTTGAATTATAAGGCAGGAATAGATAGTCACCGAGCCGGACACTGTTTATGAGCCAGTCGGGACTCTGTAAGCCGCTGGGCGTCGACCTCTGTATATAAAGGGACGACCCAACGGCGGTTCAGGACAAGAAACAAGAGATCGAAAGCTAGGTCAAGCGGATTCGCTCCCTGGTAACCGAGACATAAGCAATCCCACCTAAACTGGATCGTAGGCTTTTACCTTCACCACAAGGGGCCAAACCAGTATAAACTCCCGTGTCCTTTGTCCCGTTTAACCCCTTTAAGCTTCCTAGTTGCGATGGCTCCACGACTAAGTCCTTTTGCTAGGACATCTGTCGTGACCTTTCCACGACAGTTGGCGCCCACCGTGGGCCAGTGCACGGTGGATTTGAGTTCTTAAAGGGCAGCTTCGAAGTCCAAGGGATACGCTATGGGCCGGATGACCAAGAGTTGTCGCAGCAAGCTCTACATCGACGATGCAGGGTGGGGCCCTGAGGCCGGCTCAATTGAGTACGGGTACCGGGTCCCCTTCGGTGGAATCCACGTCTTCATCGGCAAGATTGGCGAACCGGGCCCTGAGCCGGACATCTGCACCGACATCATCGAGACGGCTCAGCGTGCGAGACTTGCCCGAGTTCAGCCCGCCGTGAAGCGTGCCTTCGTGAGATGCCTCCATGGAGCAGAATTTTCTGAAGAATCTATGTCTGGTGGTGAGACGGCCATCTACTCTGATGGTGAGTCATCCACGGGTGAGACTGATTTGTTGTATCAACTGCAAGATGGCGGGCTTGGGGGCTATTCCGATGGCAAAAGTATTTCGGACCCCTATGAGCCGCCAAACAGAGTCGGAATCTTCATGACTGGTACCCAGCCTGGGCTAAATTCTTCAACTACAGCGGCGATGACTTCCGGGTCAGCAGCGGTGATGGCAGCCGGGGCAGGACACTCTGTGCACCCGCCGGCTCAGGTTTTGATGGCTTTAATGGATAAATTGACGACTTTGTTAACATCCTGGTCAACACGGTGAATCAAGCTCAACATGATGCGGAGGTGGCACAATTATGTGAGGAGATAGCACAAGCTAAAGAAGACCTGGCGGCAGAGGACGTCAGGATGGCCGCATAACGGGCTGCTTTGGATGCTCAGGCCCAGCGGATTCAGTGAGAGGCTTTCCAGCTTACGATGGATCAGAACGTATCAAATGAGATTATGAGGAGAATGCACCAGTCCCGTCTGCCTATGGTTTATGAGCCTAGAAACCTCTTCCGCACACCCGGTGCAGGGCCCAGTAACCCGCCGGAGGTAAACCGGACTGCGGCGACTGGGGCAGGAACACCGGTTCAGCCACGCGTGACGGAACCCCCTCGTCTGAATACCGCTCCACCTCAGCATGTACCGACACCATCGGGTCATTATTCTAATCCATTGGAAAACATGATTGCTGCGGTAGCACGATTGGCGGCTCTCCCGGTGGATGGCGACTCTCCAATGGCGGTTGAAACACGAAGGGTCAAAGAACTTCTTCAGACAGCCTTGGCACAGTAGGAGGCATATTCTTACAGTCGAGATAGGATTCACTCAACCCCTCGCCCAAGCCGGAGCCGGAGTTATAGCATGCATATGGACTCACCGGCCGTTTTAAGCAATGCCCGACGCTGTGATCAGCCGCGCGGGCATGACCCGACACGTGATGGAGCTCTTAACTTGCTTGATCAGGACAGAGTGCATCAACAAGCCGAGTAGACGGCTCAGCAAGCAGCCCAACATGTGACTCACCAGCCCTTTCCGGTTTATCCGATAACCTCGGTTGAGGCGGGCGTGATCTCTAGGTCTACAGGTGTACCCTGTCTGGTGCCGGCTCTATGTAATGAGCATTTGCCCAAGGATTTCAAAGGACCTCGAAAGGTGCCTAATTACACAACCGATTTACCCCTGAGGCATGGATTGAAAGTTATGAGATGGCCATGGAGCTACTGTAGGTCAGTGATGCTGCGTGTGCCAAATACTTCACCATGATGCTGGATGGAATGGACCATACTTGGTTAAAAGGGCTACCTACCAACTCCATCGGGTCGTGGGAAGAGTTGAACGCTCGGTTTATTTAGAACTTTAAAGACACATGCAAGCAGCTGCTACCTCTTGAGCATGCGTTGGTTTTTCCTTTGAAGAGGAAAGGGTGATGCAACAAAGTAGCGTAAATATTTCCCTCAGTTTTGAGAACCAAGGTATCAATCCAGTAGGAGGCTCCTCCCAAGTCCCACGCGCCTACACAAACAAACAAGAACCTCGCAACCAACGCGATAAAGGGGTTGTCAATCCCTTCATGAAAACTTGCAAAAGTGAGATCTGATAGAGATAATATAATAAGATAAATATTTTTGGTATTTTTATGATATAGATTGGAAAATAAAAGATGCAAATAAAAGTAGATGGAAAACTTATATGATAAAAGATAGACCCGGGGGCCATAGGTTTCACTAGTGGCTTCTCTCAAGATAGCATAATTATTACGGTGGGTGAACAAATTACTGTCGAGCAATTGATAGAAAAGTGCATTGTTATGAGAATATCTAGGCATGATCATGTATATAGGCATCACGTCTGCAACAAGTAGACCGAAACGATTCTGCATCTACTACTATTACTCCACACATCGACCGACTCCTATCTGCATCTAGAGTATTAAGTTCATAAGAACAGAGTAACGCATTAAGCAAGATGACATGATGTAGAGTGATAAACTCATGCAATATGATATAAACCCCATCTTTTTATCCTCAATGGCAACAATACAATACGTGCCTTGCTGCCCCTGCTGTCACTGGGAAAGGACACCGCAAGATTGAACCCAAAGCTAAGCACTTTCCCATTACAAGAAAGATCAATCTAGTAGGCCAAACCAAACTGATAATTCAAAGAGACTTGCAAAGATAACCAATCATATATAAAAGAATTCAGAGGAGATTCAAATATTTCTCATAGATAAACTTGATCATAAACCCACAATTCATCGGATCTCGACAAACACACCGCAAAAAGAGTTACATCGAATAGATCTCCAAGAAGATGAAGGAGAACTTTTTATTGAGAATCAAAGAGAGAGAGAAGAATCCATCTAGCTAATAACTATGCACCCGAAGGTCTGTGCTAAACTACTCACAACTCATCGGAGAGGCCTTGGTGATGATGGAGAGGCCCTCCGTGGTCGATTCCCCCTCCGGCGGAGCGCAGACGAAGGCTCCAAGATGGGATCTCGCGGATACAAAAGGTTGCGGAGGTGGAAATAGTTTTTCGTGGTGCTCCTGGATGTTTTCGGGGTCTGTGGACATATATAGGAGGAAGAAGTAGGTCGGTGGATGCTCGAGGGGCCCACGAGGGTGGGGGGTGCGCCACCCTTACTGGGCGCGCCGGGCACCCTCGTGGCCTCCTTGTTTGCTTCTTGACGTCCACTCCAAGTCTCCTGGATTGCGTTTGTTCCAAAAAGATCGCTCCCGAAGGTTTCATTCCGTTTGGACTCCATTTGATATTCCTTTCCTTCGAAACACTGAAATAGGCAAAAAAACAACAATTCGGGCCGGGCCTCCGTTTAGTAGATTAGTCCCAAAAATGATACAAAAGTGTAAAGTAAAGCCCATAAACATCCAAAACAAGTAATATAATAGCATGGAACAATCAAAAATTATAGATACGTTGGAGACGTATCAAGCATCCCCAAGCTTAATTCCTGCTCGTCCTCGAGTAGGTAAATGATAAAAACAGAATTTTTGATGTGGAATGCTACCTAGCATAATTCTCAATGTAATTTTCTTTATTGTGGCATGATTGTTCAGATCCAAATGATTCAAGATAAAAGCTTATAAAACATAAAAATAGTAGTACTTTGAAGCATACTAACAAATAATCATGTCCAATCAAAATAGCATAGCCAAAGAAAGCTTATCCCTACAAAATCATACAGTTAGGCCATGCTTCATCTTTATCACACAAAATACTCCCATCATGCACAACCCCTGTTTCAGCAAAGCAATTGGTTCATACTTTTCACGTGCTTCAGCTTTTTCAACTCTTACGCAATACATGAGCTCAAGCCATGGACATAGCACTATATGTGGTATATGGTGGTGGTTGTGAGGACAAAAACGGAGAAGATAGTCTCACACCAACTAGGCATATCAACGGGCTATGGAGATGCCCATTAATAGATATCAATGTGAGTGAGTAGGGATTGCCATGCAACGGATGCACTAGAGCTATAAATATATGAAAGCTCAATAAAAGAAACTAAGTGGGTGTGCATCCAACTTGCTTTCTCATGAAGACCTAGGGCATTTTGAGGAAGCCCATCATTGGAATATACAAGCCAAGTTCTATAATGAAAATTTCCCACTAGTATATGAAAGTGACAACATAAGAGAATGAAGATCATGGTGCTACTTTGAAGCACAAGTGTGGAAAAAGAGATAGTAGCATTGTCCCTTCTCTCTTTTTCTCTCATTTTTTTATTTGGTGGGCTTCTTTGGCCTCTTTTTTTGTATGGGCTTCTTTGGCCTCTTTTTTTATAAAGTCCGAAGTCTCATCCTGACTTGTGGGGGAATCATAGTCTTCATTATCCTTTCCTCACTTGGGACAATGCTCTAATAATGCAAATCATCACACTTTTATTGATTTACAACTCAAAAGTTACAACTCAATACTTAGAACAAAATATGACTCTATGTGAATGCCTCTGGCGGTGTACCGGGATATGCAATGAATCAAGAGTGACATGTATGAAAAATTATGGAGGTGGCCTTGCCACAAATACGATGTCAACTACATGATCATGCAAAGAGCAATATGACAATGATGGAGCATGTCATAATAAACGGAACAGTGGAAATTTGCATGGCAATATATCTCGGAATGGCTATGGAAATGCCATAATAGGTAGGTATGGTGGCTGTTTTGAGGAAGGTAAATAATGGGTGCATGCTACCGGCGAAGGTTGTGCGGCATAATAGAGTGGAAGGGTAAGTGTGCGTATATCCATGGACTCACATTAGTCATAAAGAACTCATATACTTATTGCAAAAGTCTACTTGCCCTCGAAGCAAAGTACTACTATGCATGCTCCTAGGGGAAGGGTTGGTAGGAGTTAACCAACGCGATCCCGACCTCCACTCATAAGGAAAGCAATTAAAAGAGCATTCCATGCAACAAATTTGTCACATAACTTTTACCATGCGTGCATGCTACGGGACTTGCCAACTTCAACAAAAGTATTTCTCAATTTCATAATTACCCAACTAGCATGACTCTAGCACTACCACCTTTATATCTCAAAACAATTATCAAGCATCATATTGATCATAGTGTTTAATGCTCTTTCTATGATAGTTTTTATTATACCCAACTTGGATGCTCATCATTCTAGGACCAAATTTATAACCATAGAAAATACCATGTTGTTCTAAAGGACTCTCAAAATAATATAAGTGAAGCATGAGAGATCAACAATTTCTTCAAAATAAAGCCACCGCCGTGCTCTAGAAAATATAAGTGAAGCACATAGAGCAAAACTATCTAGCTCAAAAGATATAAGTGAAGCACTTAGAGTATTCTAATAAATTCTAAATCATGTGGGTATCTCCCAAAAGGTGTATACAGTAAGGATGATTGTGGTAAACTAAAAATAAAAGACTCATATCATACAAGACGCTCCAAGCAAAACACATATCATATGGTAAATAAAAATATAGCTCCAAGTAAAGTTACCGATAGATGAAGACAAAAGAGGGGATGCCTTCCAGGGCATCACCAAGCTTAGGCTTTTGGTTGTCCTTGAATATCTTGGGGTGCCATGGGCATCCCCAAGCTTAGGCTTTTGCCACTCCTTATTCCATAGTCCATCAAATCTTTACCCAAAACTTGAAAACTTCACAACACAAAACTCAACAGGAAATCTCATAAGCTCCGTTAGTGCAAGAAAGAAAAGCCACCACATAAGGTACTGTAATGAACTCATTATTTATTTATATTGGTGTTAAACCTACTGTATTCCAACTTCTCTATGGTTCATACCCCCCGATACTAGCCATAGATGCATCAAAATAAGCAAACAACACACGAAAAACAGAATCTGTCAAAAGCAGAACAGTCTGTAGCAATCTGTAACTTTAGAATACTTCTGGAACTCCAAAACTCCTACAAAAAAGGAAGTCCTAGGAAATTTTTATATTGATCTACAGCAAAAAGAATCAACGCAAAATCACGTTTCTGGGATTTATTGAATTTTTTCTCGTGCGTGCAAAGTTTCTGTTTTTCATTAGAATCAAATCAACTTTCACCCAAGGTTATCCTATAGGTTCTACTTGGCACAAACACTATGAAAACATAAAAACACATCTAAACAGAGTCTAGATTTATTATTTATTACTAAACAGGAGCAAAAATCAAGGAACAAAAATAAAATTGGGTTGCCTCCCAACAAGCGCTATCGTTTAACGCCCTTAGCTAGGCATAAAAGCAAGAATAGATCTAAGTATTGCGATCCTTGGCATTCAATTCTTCAATAGAACACTTATAACCCATAGAAGTTCCTTTCTTTTTTGTAATTATTAAACTCTTAGGCAAAAATTCGAGATATTCATTTGTAACAAAAGGTTCCTTAATAAGAGCAAAGAAATCGGTATGTACGCTTATTGATTTGAGATCCGCATTTTCCTTACTAGAAGATTCACCCTTATTTTTAGGAACATACATTAATTTAGAAATTTTTGTAGGAGGAGTTGGAGTATTTTCATGGATGAAAAGGCAGACCCTAAATTATTAATAATATCCGCAAGTTTACTGATTCTTGTGGAATCTTGATCTATCTTTTCATTAACTATAGGTTCTTTCTCTTTAAAACTTTTCAAAGTAACTCCAACCTTAGATCCATATTGAGTAATTTAGCTGTGGATATTTTTATCCAAATTTTCAATTAACTCGATAGTAGCAACTTTATTTTCAATAATTTCAAGCCTTTGCATCACATGTTCTAAAGTTAAAACTGTTTCGTTAACCAAAAGAGGCGGTAGACTGAACAAATCTGTCATGGCATTGTAAGCATCAAAAGTATGGCTACCCAAAAAATTCCCTGTGGTAATGGTATAAAGAATGTATCTATTCCAAGGGGTAATGTCTACATAAAAATTGCAAACAAGAACGGAAGTGGATTGCTTCCTAGTAGATCTATTTTGAGCATTGCAAATTCTATGCCAAGCATCTTTTAGATTTTCTCCCTCCCTTTGCTTAAAATTAAGAACTTCATGATAGGGAGTATTAATGATGATAGGAGACTAGCCATGATAACAAGATAGATAACTGACACACAAGCACACAAAAGGCAAGCGAAGAAGAGAGGAGAACGGGAAAGAGAGGGCGAATAAAACGGCAAGGGTGAAGTGGGGGAGAGGAAAACGAGAGGCAAATGACAATTAATATAATGCGAGGGAGATGAGTTTGTGATGGGTACTTGGTATGTCTTGACTTGAGCTAAGACCTCCCCGACAACGGCGCCAGAAATCCTTCTTGCTACCTCTTGAGCATGCGTTGGTTTTTCCCTTGAAGAGGAAAGGGTGATGCAACAAAGTAGCGTAAGTATTTCCCTCAGTTTTGAGAATCAAGGTACCAATCCAGTAGGAGGCTCCTCCCAAGTCCCACACGCCTACACAAACAAACAAGAACCTTGCAACCAACGCGATAAAGGGGTTGTCAATCCCTTCATGGAAACTTGCGAAAGTGAGATCTGATAGGGATAATATAATAAGATAAATATTTTTAGTATTTTTATGATATAGATTGGAAAATAAAAGATGCAAATAAAAGTAGATGGAAAACTTATATGATAAAAGATAGACCCGGGGGCCATAGGTTTCACTAGTGGCTTCTCTCAATATAGCATAACTATTACAGTGGGTGAACAAATTACTGTCGAGCAATTGATAGAAAAGTGCATAGTTATGAGAATATCTAGGCATGATCATGTATATAGGCATCACATCCGCAACAAGTAGACCAAAACGATTCTGCATCTACTACTATTACTCCACACATCGACCAACTCCTGCCTGCATCTATAGTATTAAGTTCATAAGAACAGAGTGACACATTAAGCAAGATGACATGATGTAGAGGGATACACTCATGCAATATGATATAAACCCCATCTTTTTATCCTCGATGGCAACAATACAATACGTGCCTTGCTGCCCCTGCTGTCACTTGGAAAGGACACCGCAAGATTGAACCAAAAGCTAAGCACTTTCCCATTGCAGGAAAGATCAATCTAGTAGGCCAAACCAAACTGATAATTCGAAGAGACTTGCAAAGATAACCAATCACACATAAAAGAATTCAGAGGAGATTCAAATATTTCTCATAGATAAACTTGATCATAAACCCACAATTCATCGGATCTCGACAAACACACCGCAAAGAAGAGTTACATCGAATAGATCTCCAAGAAGAGGAAGGAGAACTTTGTATTGAGAATCAAAGAGAGAGAAGAAGCCATCTAGCTAATAATTATGGACCCGAAGGTCTGTGGTAAACTACTCACAACTCATCGGAGAGGCCTTGGTGATGATGGAGAGGCCCTCCATGGTCGATTCCCCCTCCGGTGGAGCACCGACGAAGGCTCCAAGATGGGATCTCGCGGATATAGAAGGTTGCGGAGGTGGAAATAGTTTTTCGTGGTGCTCCTGGATGTTTTTGAGGTCCGTGGACATATATAGGAGGAAGAAGTAGGTCGGTGGACGCTCGAGGGGCCCACGAGGGTGGGGGGCGCGCCCACCCTTATTGGGCGTGCCGGGCACCCTCGTGGCCGCCTCGGACGCTTCTTGAAAAGGAATATCAAACGGAGCCCAAACAGAATGAAACCTTTGGGAGCGATCTTTTTGGAACAAACGCAATCCAGGAGACTTGGAGTGGATGTCAAGAAGCGAACGAGGCGACCACGAGGGTGGGGGGCGCGCCCACCCTTACTGGGCGTGCCGGGCACCCTCGTGGCCGCCTCGTTCGCTTCTTGACATCCACTCCAAGTCTCCTGGATTGCGTTTGTTCCAAAAAGATCGCTCCCAAAGGTTTCATTCCGTTTGGACTCCGTTTGATATTCCTTTCCTTTGAAACACTGAAATAGGCAAAAAACAGCAATTCGGGTTGGGCCTCCGGTTAGTAGGTTAGTCCCAAAAATGATAAAAGTGTAAAGTAAAGCCCATAAACATCCAAAACAAGTAATATAATAGCATGGAACAATAAAAAATTATAGATACGTTGGAGACATATCAGCAGCGCATGTCAATTGTGGACTTGACTAATTGCAAGCAAGAGGAGGGTGAATCCACGACCCATTGGGTCCGCCGGGTCAAGTCTATCATACATTCATCCGATAACATGAACGATGGTTCTACGGTCTTAGTGTTCGAGAAAAATTGTCGTTTTTTGCCTCTTAATCAGAAGCTGGGGCGGCTCAAGCGTGATTGTAATGACATGGGCCAGCTGATGGCGCCTCTAGTCAAATATGCCGACTCTGATAGTACCAAGGACTCCGTGTCTGACGATGAGAAGACAGGGAAGGGAAAGAAGAATGGCAACGCTAAGGGCCCGCAGCCTAACCCGGCGAATGCACAGGGCAACGGTAAGCGCAAGGCTGATGGTAGCTCGAAGTTTGTGGCTAACACCAATGCGTAGGGCAACAATCAACGTCGTAAGGGGAGGCCGCCTCCTCGGACCATCGGGTCGGGTCCTACTCTTGAGCAGTTGCTGAATGAGCCTTGTCCAAGGCATGGCTCGCAGCGGAAGCCAGCCACTCACCTTTGGAAAGATTGTACGATTATGAAGGCTTTTAAAAATTCCAACACATTTGACAATGATCAAGGGCCGGGCGGCAGCTCAGGGGGTGGCGGTTCTCATGGCCCCGATTATGGAGGTGGCAGTTCTAATTCCGGCTTCCAGGGCCATCAAGGTAATCAAGGCGGTTTTAATCAAGGTAACAAAGGTGGTTACAATCAACAGTCTGGCCAGGGGGGACAGCAGCAGCAGCAATCTAGGTATCAAAGTCATCCGAAGCAGTTAAACAGTGGGCAGTATCACGTTTTTACCACAAGTTTGTGCAAGCGGGATCAGAAGCTTCACAAGAGGGCAGTGAATGCCGTTGATCCGGCAGTTCCCCAATACTTGTGATGGCCTGAGCAGCCCGTTATGTGGAGTCGGGCGGATCACCCGCCCCGGGTTGATAATCCGGGTCACTTGGCTTTAGTGGTGGCACCTCAAGTCGGTGGATACAAGTTTACTAAAGTACTCATGGATGGAGGTAGTAGCATTAATATCCTTTATTATGAAACCTTCCGTCGCATGGGGTTAACTGATAAGAATCTTAAGCAGTCCAATACTATTTTCTATGGTGTGGTCCCTGGTAACTCAGCATACCCGGTTTGGAAGATTGAACTAGAAGTGGCCTTCGGAGATGAGCATGACTCCAGGGCTAAGAAATTAACTTTTGAAGTGGTCAAGATCAGAAGCCCGTACCACGCTCTATTTGGACGGCCGGCTTATGCCAAGTTCATGGCATGACCATGTTATGTTTATCTGTAGCTCAAGATGCCGGGTTACAAAGGGACTATCACAGTACATGGAAGTCGGAAGATAGCCTTGGAGTGTGAAGAGGGTGACGCGGCTTATGCTGAGTCGGTCTATGCAGCGAAAGAGTTAAAGTTTTACAAGGATAATGTTGACCCGGCTGATATGACGTCTTTGAAGAAGCCAACTACGGAGCATGACCCGGTGACGAAGTTTAAATCGACCGATGACACCAAGCTCGTTGACTTTGTTCCTGGTGACTCATCCAAGCAGTTCAGTATCAGTGCTAACGTGGATCCCAAATAGGAAAACGCACTCATCGAGTTCATCCTTGAGAATCGGGACATCTTTGCATGGAAACCTTCTGACATGCCGGGTGTACCGAGGGAACTCGCTGAGCACACTCTCAATATTAATCCGAAAATTAAGCCTGTCAAGCAATTCCTTCGTCGCTTCAATGAGGAGAGGCGTAAGGCCATTGGTGAAGAGGTGGCCCTACTCTTGGCAGCTGGGTTTATTATTGAAGTTTTTCATCCTGAGTGGTTGGCTAACCCGGTGCTAGTACTCAAGAAGAATGGCACGTGGCGTATGTGCATGGATTATACAGACTTAAACAAAGTGTGTCCGGCTGATCCTTTTGCTCTCCCTCGTATTGATCAAATCATTGATGCTACGGCAGGTTGTGAGCGTTTGAGTTTTTTGGATGCTTACTCTGGTTATCATTAGATCAAGATGGCAGTTAAGGACCAGGAGAAAACAACTTTTATTACTCCCTTTGGAGCCTTCTGCTATGTATCTATGCCTTTTGGGCTCAAGAGTGCCCAGGCGACTTATCAGTGCTGTGTGCAGAATTGTCTTCACACTCAGATTGGGCGTAATGTTCATGCCTATGTGGATGATATTGTGGTGAAATCAAGAGAGAAGGAAACTTTGATAGATGATTTGAAGGAGACCTTTGATAATCTCTGGGTTTACAATATGATGCTTAACCCGGCCAAGTGTGTCTTTGGTGTGCCCGCAGGCAAGCTCTTGGTGTTTGTGGTTTCTAACAGAGGCATTGAGGCTAACCCGGAGTCTTTGGCAAAACTAAAGTGTATCAATGATGTTCAGCTTCTGGCGGGTCGTATCACTGCTTTAAGCCGATTCATAAGCCGGTTAGGTGAGAAGGCCATACTGCTGTATCAGATGATGAAGAAAAACAGATGACTTTGTCTGGAGTGATGTTGTGAACGACGCATTTGAAGACTTTAAGAGGCAGCTCGCTGAGCTGCCGGTCCTTCCTGCTCCCATTGACAAAGAACCATTGTTGCTCTACATGGCTGCTAATGCCCGGGCTGTCAGTGTGGCTGTTGTAGTGGAACAGAAGGAGGAAGGCAAGGAGTATCCGGTTCAATAGCCGGTTTATTTTATCAGCGAGGTGCTCATCGAGTCCAAGCATAGGTTTCCACATTGGCAGAAGCTTGTTTATGGGGTGTTTATGGCCAGCCGGAAGCTTAAGCAATATTTTCTGGGTCATCCCATCACTATGTTCAGTTCTGCTCCTTTGGGAGATATTATTCAAAACAAAGAAGCCACAGGGCGAGTAGCCAAGTGGGCTATCGAGCTTGGCCCTCATGGTTTAAAATATATGCCTCGCACTGCCATCAAGTCTCAAGCATTGGTGGATTTCATCAATGACTGGACAGAGTTGCAAATTCCTGAAGAGAAGCCATATAACACATATTGGACTATTCACTTTGATGGGTCCAGGCAATTGGAGGGCTCAGGGGCTGGAGTGGTTTTAACTTCCCCTCGAGGTGACAAGTTTTGCTATGTTCTCAGGTTGATGATTCCCTGTACGAACAATGCAGCTGAGTATGAAGCCTTGCTCCATGGTCTTCGGATGGCTAAGGAGATGAACTTAAGCTGGATGAGATGTTTCGGTGACTCAGAGCTGGTGGCCCAACAAGTCTCAGGTACATGGGATTCTAAGGACCCACTCATGGCGGCTTATCGCCGTGAGGTTGATGTTATTGCTGGACACTTCAAGGGTTATCAGGTGGAGCACATTGATCGCAGGAAAAATGAGGCGGCTGATGCCTTAAGCCGTCTGGGGTCTCAGCGTAAGCCGGTCCCGCCTAACACCTTGTTGGATGTTCTTCATAATCCTTCCATTAAATTACCTACAGAGGAGGATCTAGCTATTTCTGACCCAGAGGCACAACTGGTGGCGACTCTTCATGCAATCCCAGATTGGATAGTGCCCTATTTGGCTTATATGACCAGGGGCGAGTTACCTGAGGATGAAATTTGGCCAAGCAGATAACCTGGCGGTCTAAGACAATGACTATTGTCAATGGCGAGCTGCACCATCGTAGCGTCACTGGGGCGTTTCAATGTTGCGTCTCTCTGGAATAAGGTCGTGAGATTCTTCGTGAGATTCATGAAGGGGACTGTGGTCACCATGCCGGTTCAAAGTCCCTTGTGGCTAAAGCTTTTCATCATGGGTTTTATTGGCTAACGGCTCACGCTGATGCAGAGGATCTGGTCAGTAAATGTGATGATTGTCAGAAATTCTCATGACGAGCTCATGTGCCGGCTCAAGAATTGAGGATGATTCCAATTACTTGGGCATTTGCAGTCTGGGGGCTTGATATGGTTGGGACTTTCAAAAGGTCCAAGGATAAAAAGACCCACCTTTTGGTGGCGGTTGATAAATTCACAAAGTGGGTGGAGGCAGATCCAGTTAGTAAGTGTGACGCAGCTACGGCGGTTCAATTCCTGAAAAAGGTGATTTTTCGTTCTGGCTTTCCACACAGCATTATCACTGACAATGACACTAATCTGTCCAAGGGTGCCATGGAGGAGTTTTGTCAACGTGGGCATATTCGACTTGGCATTTCATCAGTAGCTCACCACCAGTCTAATGGTCAAGCCGAAAGAGCCAATCAAGAAATTTTGAAGGGCATCAAGCCCCGGCTTATGGTTCCCTTGCAACGGACACCGGGTTGTTGGGTGGAGGAGTTACCTTTAGTGTTATGGAGTATCAATACTACCCCCAATAGATCTATGGGTTACACGCCTTTCTTCATGGTTTATGGAGCAGAGGCGGTTCTTCCTAGAGACATCCATCGTGACTCGCCCCGCGTGGCGGCTTACATTGAAGCTGATAATGAACAAGCGCGTCAGGATGCACTTGACCTGTTAGATGAGAAGCGTGACTTGGCGGCAGCCCGCTCGGCGATTTATCAACATGACATGCATCGTTATCACAGCCGTCGGGTTCAGTCCAGAACCTTTCAAGAAGGTGATTTGGTGCTCCGGCTCATCCAGGATCAAACTGACGCACACAAGTTATCCCCACCTTGGGAAGGGCCCTTTGTGGCCAGCAAGAACTTGAACAACAGTTCATACTACCTTATCGATGTTCGAGAACACAAAGACTCACGTAAGTCGGAGGAGGAGACACGCCGACCGTGGAATATTGCTCATCTTCGGCCTTACTACACATGAGCCACCGGCTCCTATGATGTACATATTTTTATCATGTATATATTATGATGATTATAATAAAGCAGGGTCTCTATTGTTTTATCTTCAAATGATCATGTGACCATTGGGGGCTGATCGTATTCGAATCTAGCTTAACTCCTTTGGCAAAACTTCCTGATCGTATTCGAAACATAGCTGTTCAAACCTCTTGATCACTTGGGGGTTGGATCGTATTCGAATCATGGCTTAACCCCTTTTGGTCCGACCCTGATCGTATTCGAAGCAGAGTCGTTAAATATTTAGACCACTGGGGGTTGATCGTATTTGAATCTAGCTTAACTCCTTTGGCACAGCTTCCTGATCGTATTCGAATCATAGCTGTTCAAAAAAATTGATCATTTGGGGGCTGGGTCGTATTCAAATCATAGCTTAACCCCTTTTGGTCCGACTCTGATCGTATTCGAATCAGAGTCGTTAAAAAATGTCTCAAGGTCATTTGGGGGCTTCCTATTCAAACATAGGTGTCATTCACCAAAGAAAACATAGGTGTCGGTACCCACTTGATCGGCGCAATGCCAAAAGCCACTTGGGGGCTTCCTGTTCAAACATAGGTGTCATTCACCAGAGAGAACATAGCCATTCACTACAAAAAAAGACACATCCGTGACATTTTGGGCCGAACGAATTTTTTTTCTGTCATACATATGACAGTTCTATGACGATAATTGTGACAAAACCCGGTATCATCATAGATGTGGTGGGCTCCTACTTCTATGACAAAAAATCATGACAGAAAATGGGCTTTTCGTCCTGGGCGGGCCGGAGAGGCAGCTACATGACATTCTTTGGGCCGTCCATGATGGAAAAAACCATGGTAGAAGCGAGGGGGAGGAAAATTTCAGGGAGTTGCCGGTTACGGTGGGAGGTCGGGGCCGGAGCGATGCGCGTTTCTCTCGTACGTACGCGCGTGTGTGCGAGGCATTGGCTCTAACTGAACCCGAGCGAGGCGTTGGGCTCTAACTGAACCCGAGCAATTGCACTGCAGGCTACGCGTTACTGAACCCGAGTGATCGATCGATGGCTGTTAACTGAACCCGATGGAGCGATTCCTTCGCTACTGCAGCTAACTGAAGCCGATCGATGCTGC
>NC_041391.1:693777002-693781737 GCF_002162155.2 Triticum dicoccoides
TACGCCACACCCCTCCCGATCAACAGGACCCCCGTTTCGACCGTAGGAGGTCCGTTTCATCCGTTTTGCGGTACGCCACACCCCTCCCGATTAACAGGACCCCCGTTTCGACCGTAGGAGGTCTGTTTCCTCCGTTCTGCGGTACGCCAGACCTCGTTTGCATCGCCTGTTCCGTCCAAGCCGGTTGGCTCCCACGTGTTCCGTTGCCTCCCGATGAACACGACGCATTCCGTTGCCTCCCCATGAACACGGCGCATTCCGTTGCCTCCCCATGAACACGACGCATTCCGTTGCCTCCCCATGAACACGACGCATTCCGTTGCCTCCCCATGAACACGAGCCCTCGCCGTATGTATGCGCGACTAGGCGTTTGAGACCCCGCCCGTATGTACACATACGTGGCCATATTTTCTTTCTTGCACCCTGGCCGCTGTACGTACGTGTACATGCTACGTGCGCGCCTCTACTACGACACGTACGCGCCTCTACTACGACACGTGCACGCCTCTACATTGACCAGTATATATGTACGTACAAGTTCGCAACCAGAATGACAACGCTACGTACGCTTCGAACAGGTGGGTCCCGACTGTCAGGCAGTTCCTTGCGTACGAAAATGTAGCTGGTGGGTCCCAACAGTCACAGGGGCGAATCGTTTTTTTTGCCCGGACGCACTTCCTTTGCGTGCAAAGATGTAGCTGGTGGGTCCCAGTAGTTAGGGGGGCGAATCGTTTTTTTTGCCCAGACGCACTTCCTTGCGTGTGAAGATGTAGCTGGTGGGTCCCAGCAGTCAGGGGGGCGAATCGTTTTTTTTGCCCGGACACACTTCCTTGCGTGCGAAGATGTAGCTGGTGGGTCCCAGCAGTCAGGGGAAACTTTTTTTCGCGAAATACGGTGGCCCGTCCGGTGGGTCCCCGCTGTCAGGTGGAGGAATCATTATTTTCCGCGTAATAAGGAGGCACTTCCTTGCTACGGCCGTGGACCCAGCTGTCAGCCTCTCCACGTACAGTCCACGTCCGATGGAATTCGTTACTTGACCACGTTGACCACGTCGCACCGAGAGCACCACGGCGGTGGACGACGGCGAGGCCTAGGAAGGGGACAACTCGGAGCCGGGGAAGACGCACCAGTGGATGCCCACGCAAAGAGGAGTACGGGGGTTCACTGGTTCTGCTGCGGTGTGAGGCTGCTATCGCCGTAGATTAACAGGGGGTGTGGGTGAGTAGAGGGATGGCCTGGCCAGCGGTGGGAGTAGTAGGGGGCGGTGAGGCCTCCGCGGCATCACAGCCGGCCATGGGAGGCAGGAGCACGCGGCACGACCGACGCTGGTTTGGGCGGCTGGAGCAAGAAGACCAGAGGTTGAAGAAGCACTACAACCGTTGGATGAACATCGTACGATAATAGGAGCTAGAATCGTTCATATTGACTAAGTTGACAAGGCCCTCCGTCCCCGACAACTTGGTAGGCCCACAAGTCAGCCTCCCAGTATGCTGGGTTCCAGCTGGTAGGGGGAGTATTTATTTTTTGTGCGTAATAAGGAGGCACTTTCTTGCGTGCGAAGATAGCTGGTGGGTCTGACAAGTCAGCGGGGGGCACATTTTTTTTTGCGAAATACAGAGGCCCTTCCAGTGGGTCCCAGATGTCAGGTGGAGGAATCATTATTTTGCGCGTAATAAGGAGGCATTTCCTTGTGTGCGGCCGTGCACCCAGCTGTCAGCCTCTCCACGCACAGCCTACTTCCAATGGTGTCGTTCGTTAACCACGTTGACCACGCCGCGCCGAGCACATCCAAGGTGGTGGACGACGGCGAGGCCCCGGACAGCAACGAGCCGGAGATGGGAAGACGCGGGAGTAGAGTCGCAGACGGAGAGGTGTACGAGGGTTAACTGGTTCTAGTGCGGTGTGGTTTGGCAGTCGGTGGAGAAGAACAGGAGGTGTGGAGGGTTGGAGGGATAGCCTGGCCAACGATGGAGTAGCGCTTCATAGCGAAGCGTGCTAAGCAGAGCTGCTAGTAGCAGGAGGCGGGAGGTGGTCCCGGCGGCGCTGGAGGAAGAAGACGAGAGATTGAAGATGCATGCCGGCCGTTGGATGTAAATCCAATGGCTAACATGTCAGAGTCATTTGTTGACTAAATTTACAACGACTTGCGTTGGCTTCGACCTATTGGCCCACATTTCAGCCTCCAAAAATGTGGCACGTATTCAACCCATTTTTTCAGAATTTACAGTCTTTTTTTGCACGGTAGAATTTACAGTCAATTTAATATTTTTTTGAATTACAGCCATTAGCTGGGCTGGGTGAACAATTAATGTAGCTTTCAAGCGGCCCATTTATTTTATTTCCTAAAAAATTACAGGTCATTTGCACTTTATCTAGATACACGATTTTGCTGGGCTGATTCTAATTATAATGTTGGGTTGGGCCAGCAATGTTATCAAAAATAAAAATGGGCTGAGCATTTTGTTATAAATATATTTAAATAATAAGTGATATTATTACATTCGTCCTTAAATCTTACCAAGCTTTTGTACACAATCACTAGGATTTTCGTGCCAAAAAATCCAGGATTTTATTTGTTAAGAAATTATTTTTATAAGTTAATAAGATGTGTGATATTGTTTTCTTACATACGTAAGTATCTGTTAAATATATGATGACAATAAAAATAATATATAATAACATCTAAAATAATTCAAATATATATAATATAGTTAAAAGGGAAATATAAGTTGTACCTGGCGTTCCTATTCTTATATAGAAAAATAGAACAGACCGCTGCGTTTTCTTCAAAAAAATACATAAATTGAGTTGCCAAAAATAAAACCTCGAATGGGAGGTCCATAGGCCGGTCGATACATGACGGCCCTAAGAAAATACAAACAGGCCCTCCCATCCGAGGTCGTGGGCTGCGCATGTTAAAAATGAAAGCCTAGACGGGGCAGCCCAAAACCACGTCCAACACTTGCCAAAACTCCGTCCCTCGTTTTCTCTGTGTTTCGCACAGTCAACATTGTGTGGGCATTTTGACTGTGCATCATATGAAGATGTGCTATGCATGAATGTTGATCAGCATGATGTTAACTGGCTGGTAGTTCCATTTTCGACCACGAATAAAACTTCCAACATGATGTTAACCCTGTTTGAAAAGGCCGTGTTAATATAAATGCTCTGCCTCTGAAAGTTGCAGTTTCTTATCTGAAACTGAACTTGCAGTTTCTTATCTGAAACTGAAACTTGCAATTTCTTCTCATCTGCACTTTTATACTCCTATGAAACTACATTTTTTTAAGTGCTAAAAATAGATCTCTAGAATTCATAAAATTCTTCATATGCTCAATACTGCAAATCTGAAATTCAAAAGACATTCATATCTGAGAGTACTCTCAAAATACACAACACAAAACACAATTCACAACCTGCAAATACTGACAACCCTAAGCTCCTCCTGATAATTCACAACCTGCCCGACTATTGGGCTAGGGGGGCAGTCCCCTCCTATTCCTCGGCGACAGACAGCCGCCCCGTGAGACGATGTGAACGGCGAGGGAGATGATGGCGGGGAAGCGTCGTCAGGCCAACTGCTTTTCTCCTCTTGCAGTTGGGTTCGGTCGACGAAGACTCCACCGGCTCGCTCTGGCAGGACACCCTCACAAACGGCACCCTGTAGATGCTCGATCCTTCAATCTCTGGTGGATGCTCCATCTGGGATCGATACTCCCACCACCGCTCCCTCACGATTGGAGTGAATCTGTTTGCTCCATGGCCTAGAGGAGCAGCTCTATGTACTCCGACGCGAATCCCCCCGGGAGTATCGCCGCCTTTTCGCTCTGTTTCAGATATTTGGCCATGGATGTCGCCGTCGCCACTAGTTGGTCCTTGTTGTCAAACCAAGACTGTATCTCCAACATCCTAGCTAGCTTCACAGGGTCGCCGTCTGCAATCCTTACGTATCGGTTGTACTCCTCCATCGATCTACTTCTCCACAGCACCTTCACTCGCCGGCGGTGGTTTTTGAATGGAAGAGGAGAGGAGCGGCGCTGGTTTTAGATTAGAACAGGAGAGGAGCGACGCTGGTTTTGGACTGGAACAGGAGAGGAGGGGCGGTGGTTTTGAAATGGAAGAGGAGAGGAGCGGCGCTGGATTTAGA
Source organism: Triticum dicoccoides (assembly GCF_002162155.2). NCBI lineage: Eukaryota > Viridiplantae > Streptophyta > Magnoliopsida > Poales > Poaceae > Triticum > Triticum dicoccoides. The sequence goes on from NC_041391.1 coordinate 693,781,150, forward strand.
TTGGAACAAGAGAGGAGCGGCGGTGGATTTAGATTGGAACAGGAGAAGAGCGGAAGAGCGGCGCTGGTCTTGGAAGTATTTTTTTGTTGTTTTGCGTATTTTGGGTCAAAGTTTGACCATGTACTGTATGTGACAAGCAAAATATGAATGCATGTCACCAAAAATTGTATCGTTTGGTTCGTATCTGAATGTACTTTCAAATTATATTATTTTTGCAACGTATAACATATATTTTATGTGCGAAAATCATGGTCAATTATGACCCAGAATAAAAGAGAGACTAGTTAATGTGGGGCCGCTTTCTTAATTGAAGGGTAAATTGATTTTGATTTTGATCCAGTCACAGCGCGCCGACCCTCTCACCCAATCCTAAATTGCTGCCGCACGCTCCTCTCCCTCTTCTCCATTGCAAAACCACCTCCTCTCCTCTCCATCATCTCCATTCCAAAACCACCGTCTCGCCTCTCCCTCTTCTGATCTTCTCCATTGCAAAACCACCTCCTCTCCTCTCCATCATCTCCATTCCAAAACCACCATCTCGCCTCTCCCTCTTCTGATCTTCTCCATTGCAAAACCACCTCCTCTCCT
>NC_041391.1:693782062-693784911 GCF_002162155.2 Triticum dicoccoides
GCACCTCCTCTCCTCTCCATCATCTCCATTCCAAAACCACCGTCTCACCTCTCCCTCTTCTGATCTTCTCTCCATTGCAAAACCACCTCCTCTCCTCTCCATCATCTCCATTCCAAAACCACCTCCTCTCCTCTCCCTCTTCTCTATTGCAAGACCACCATCTCTCCTCCCATCTTCCAAAGCTAGCACCGGACCACTCAGAACAACATCTATGGAGAGGATGCAGCAGCGAATCAGGCAGATCGCCGGCGGCGACCAGGCAAAGTTAGCTAGGTTGAAGGAGATCCTTAGTTGGTTTGACAATGAGTGGGAGATTTTGAGGACGGTGCGGGCCATGTGGCAATGTATGCGAAAGAGCGAGACGGCGGCGATGTACATGTACTCCTCGGCGGCAGTCACGCCGCAGTCCTCCAAGTTCATCGAGTATCTCCTATGGGCGATGGAGCAGACAGACTCGCCCAAGGCGACAGTTAGGCGGAGGTGGTGGGCGTACAGGTCGAAGGTCGAGCACCCAGAGGATAACGAATCGATCGAGTATGGTGTGCCGTTCATGAGGGTGCAGAGCCAGCCGGAGCCACAGGAGTATTCATTCTCCCACCGCAAGAGGAGGCCGGATGGCGCGACGTCGCTTCCCCGATGTTCTCCATGGTTCCCTCGACGCTCGCCTCATTTCAACGGCGGCGGTAGGGTTTAAGGTAAGCTTCGCACTAACCTAATCTTCCACCTGCTCATGCTTACAATCAGTGTGACAGCTAATGAAAATCATGCTTACAATCAGTCTCCGAGTACTATGCCAATCACCCTAAAATAGCTCTGGACCTTTGGGTCAAAGTTGTGACACTGTGTACAAATAAAAAAAAATAGATTGGTGCTTCTTTTAGAAAAGAGTACTCCCTAGAAAACTGCCAATATAAGCTACTAGTATTTGGTTAGAGGATTTGCTGCCGAGAAAGATCCGTCCACATAGAGCGCCACACATCCCACTGGTTGTGGTGGATGCCAATGCGTGCATGCAACATGGTTGGTGTTGGTAATTTTTACTTGGCACACCTCACACTCTGCATATATGCCGGTTCCATACGTACATTTGTGCAGTTCCACCAAAATGCAGCTGAATAACCTTGTTTGCACAGATAATGAAAAAGCGTGATTACATTATAGTGGCACTAGTTGATGAAACACACAAAATAAATAGAAGAAAATATTGCGATAGTATCATAGTATGCCATGCTGCGAAGGCGATATGGGCCCTGCGACGCCTCATACGGTACGCCTCATAATGGACATCGTCCCAAGTCTCCCATATACACCTTCTGCCAGTGATGAACATCAGTGTAGAGCAGTAGTACAAGGAGGCGCCTTGAGACATTCAAATCTCTATTTTTGTACATATCAACTAAAATTAAGCACCCCAGTTTGCAGAAACGCTTAAACATTAACAATGGGACTAGCCGATGAAACATACTTTAACAAAGAGAAGCACTTTCTTTATCTACATTGGAAATGAAATGATAGAGATGACACTTGCTCTATTTTAACTGTATTATTACTTCATTTAGCAGTGACACTAGGGTCGAGCAGGTGGCAAATGAGGTGTACCGTGCGTCGCAAGGATGGAGGCCGGGGGTGCTTAGACTGGGATGCTGAAGTTGGCTCTTTCAGTCACCAACATGGATGATTCAATTCATGGGACCTTTTGGTGCAGTTCACCTAAAATGAAGCAATGTCCCGTGAGCTAGCAGCTTCTTCATTTTTTTAAGAAAAGGGCTCCAGCCCCGGTTCCATTTCCATCAGAAAACGAAACCCACAGAGCTTCTTCTTCATTAGTTGCAATAAAATTGAGCAACATCAAGGTTGGTTGTGAAGCTCCTGGAATGCTCAACCATAATTTGGATATCATTTGTGCAGTTCAACTAAGACCGAGCATGAAATGTATATCTCTGTTTGCACAAAAAAGGTGGAAAGGAGGGTGACTAACAAGTAACAAGTGATGAAACATGCATCAAATGAAAAGAAGCATGTTCCTTATCTGAATGGAAATCCTACAAGGACAGTAGCAATTTCTAAAGCAGTGGCATTGCTAGATATTAGTGTGGGCATCAGGATTAACTATGACAATCGTTAAATACGACATTACTTTGGGCACGGGAGAGTAGGCGGACCAAGACAGTTGCATTTCTAACGAAAAGAACCAACTTATCATAATGGGAAATTTTAGCAGGACATATAAAGAAGTGCCATTGATCCATATTACTGGAGGCATTACATTGAAAACAACATTAGTTTAACGTGTCCTTACTTTTAACAGTGCGACTGCTACATTTTACCAGTGGCATTACATAAGAGTGGCTCGGGGCAACAAACATCAGAACAGGATATCTGGGTTGGTCCCATTTTTGTTCGGTATAGCCACCTTATACTGTGTGAGGCTAGCAAATCTAGTGCTGGACTTACTCTGTTGACTTGTCCCCTAGTCCCCACTTTCTTTCCTTTTTCAACCAATAGATCGGGTTTATATTGAGTTTGTACTGCGTTTCCCTTTATTTCCCTATTAGACCTAGAACCAGTTGGATAGCCAGTCTCTGCTACTTTTCGCCCCCATTATTTCCTCTTTTGACCAAGTCCTAGATTCAGGTAACAAATCCTCCCCCACCCCCACCCCCTTTCTTCCTTGTTTGAAGCAAGTAGTACTAGATTCGAGTGCATGAACTAGTTTTACCTCTTAAACCTAAAAAAATTAGGTGGTTTTCGAATAGCCGATCGATCCTATCTACGAGGGGGCCTGAGAAATAGTAAAAGTTACAAATGCAGCGACGTCAGGAGCTCGGGAAGTAGAGCAAGGCCGGTTT
>NC_041391.1:693785385-693827428 GCF_002162155.2 Triticum dicoccoides
CCCCCCCCCCCTTTCTTCCTTGTTTGAAGCAAGTAGTACTAGATTCGAGTGCATGAACTAGTTTTACCTCTTAAACCTAAAAAAATTAGGTGGTTTTCGAATAGCCGATCGATCCTATCTACGAGGGGGCCTGAGAAATAGTAAAAGTTACAAATGCAGCGACGTCAGGAGCTCGGGAAGTAGAGCAAGGCCGGTTTCTAAGGAAGTTATACTTGATGGTCGCCGGGATGTTGCTAGGTGGGCGGCGGGAGGCCGGATCTGCCCACACTACGACAACGAGGAAGAAGAGGTCGGAGGCCCTCCCTCGCCAGCAGTGCTTGGGAGAGAACGGCAAGGCAGGCTGATCGGGACGCGCCCAGCAGTGGGTAAGAGCCGTCGCCGAGGACGACCGCGTGAACGTTGCACCTTCTCACCTTCCCCGGCGGAGAGGATCCGGCTGGATTTGTGACCAGCGGCGAGAAGAGAGAGAGAGAGAGAGAGAGAGAGAGTGGCCACCGCTGTCGTGTTTAGATCTGGAGAGGCCGAGACGGTGTGAAGAGAGCAACACTAGCAAGCAAGCGCGGAGGCTCCTGCCTATACAGTGGAGTAGTACTTAGTTTTCTTTTGTCTACCGGAGCCGGCTTGACCTCGTCAATGACTGTCGAGAAGTCTTCATGCACGTGGCCCGGAGGCGCAGTTGTCGTCATTTTGATCTGAAGCACCGGATTATAACATATAACACGAAAAAATGCCACATGACAAGAAATCATAACCTCACTGCCCAAAGGAGACAACATGAATCCTGACGGACAAACTAGACGAGGAACAAAGCTCAAATTAAAGATAAACTCGTAGAAAAGGGGTCCGTCGATAGATGTCTAATTAACATAGCCGAATTGACCTAGATGGCAGCCGAGTAGTCACTATTCGTGCATGTGCCCCCAATGACTAGCCCAACTCAGTTGTCGCTGTTTAACCCTCGCAGTGATCTGAAGCACATGACACATAATTTTGCGAGATGACAAGAAACCTTTTTTTAGATTTATCACCACAACTACAGCCATGTACAACACAACCTGCACGATATGTAGACGATAGCCAATCCAGGCGTGTCTGCTGGAGTCTGGTCACATGCATGGACGAACTGATCTTCCGTGTCTTGCAGGGATCGTCCAGGCACCAACGTAGTACAACACTTCTCTAGTACTATCGCTCGTCTCCCTCTTCTATTAAGTCACCCGACTTGCGGGGCCGGGGAGTGTGCCTATGGTCGGTTCTCAATTGTCGTCCCACATGTGTGCGAATGCAATATGACGCGTGTTCCATTCAGAGAGCAGCGTGTTGGACCGACCGACCGTCTGGGGTGCGACGTGAACGCGACGTGCATGCTGTATGCTCCGTACATGTGTACCGCCGTTTTCTAGACGCTTTGCTCCATGGCGCGGGCACAATCCATGGATACAAAATTACTATACTATATACTATTTAAAAGTCAAGGGCGGGGATTTTCCTGCCCGGTAGGTGGCGGGACAGTTCCGCCTAGTCGGTTCGACAGAGACGCGAGAAGACGAGGGAGTAGGCTGCTGCAAACGTAGGGCTGTGTGATTTGATAGCGAGTTACTGCTGGACAGGTGGGACCCCGTGATTTGACTTGACATTATCATTTTAACTGCGACGCTACGACCGGCGTGAGTCTCCCGATTCCTGACCACCTCCATACAGGTCCCTCTCCCAATGCTCCACCATGTAGTAGTAGAGGCTGGCTCTTGCATGAGAGCCCACTTCTCCACTTTTTCCTTGCCTTTCTTTCCTCCACATATGCAAAAATGCCATGTAAAGCACACTATTGTACTTACTTGCTCCTACAGGTGCTTAAGCTTGCCACATAGGCATAAAGTCTGATGTGGCAAGTTAATCAAGAAGAGAGAGACTAGTTTGGTGACCCAAGGAAGAAACGGTACTAAGTGCGTGTACCTAGGTGAAAAGACAATTTTGAGTCTATAGCTAATTAAATGAAGCAAACTTAGCAACACCATTTCATTCGAAGATGTCACTCCTTGGCAAATGCAATAAATACTAGTACTCCATGTGTCCCATTATATAAGAACGTTTTTGACACTACACTAGCTAGTGTCAAAAACGTTCTTATGTTATGGGACGGAGGGAGTACGAAGAAAGATATAGAGAGGAGTAAAAAAATACACTTATAGCCAACCTTGTTGTAGTATGAGTGACTAAGTGATGACTATGTATGACATGCCAACATCAGATAGCCTAACGCACAATGTTAAATCTCCAAGGGCGCGACCACGCGAGCGACGCGACGGTCGTGGTAGGCGCGACCATGATATGGGCTGCTGGCAGCCCTTGGATCTGAGATCAAACGGTCGCATGCTAAGTTGCCAAAAATTTTAAGAATAACCCTCCAGGATAGGATATTCACCCATAGGTCTAGAATCACGCCATGCAACCGTTCGATCTCAGATCCAAGGGCTCTCAGAAGCCCGTATCATGGGAGAATGGAAAGCCACTACCCTGCCGTTCGCACGCTGGCAGTTCGCTCCTACTCTTTCCCGCACGTCCTTTAATACTATGGCGGTTCGCTCCTAGTCGTCCCGTCCATTCACATTACGGCAGTTCCACTAATCCTAACCCTCCTCCCAAATCCATGGCATCCCAAATCTCCCCGATCGGCGGTGAGTACAAGGTTAGAACCATCACCGGCGATGAGTTCGACGTCATCTACACCCGTACTTCCGCGACGGTGAAAGGATCCCTTTCTCTCTTCAGACGCATGTTCGAAAACTCACATGATGAGTGGGTCGCTGGGCTAGATGTTGAGTACACCACAGTCGTGGGACGAGAGAAGGATCTAAAGGACGAAGAGAGGAAGAAGCCCGCCATGATCCAGGTTTGCGTACATAACGTTTGCTTGGTCTACCACATATGCCATGCTGACGTTGAGTGCTAGGATTTTAAGAACTTCCTCGAGGACAAAACAGTCAAATTTGTTACTGTAGACTTTAAGAACGACAAAGAAGTCCTGCGTCGGATAGGCCTCGTTGTAGGCAACCCCTTCGACCTCCAGAAGAATCAACTGGTGCCCTCTCGTCAGCCCTCAATGCTGACCCTGGCAGGAGCCATGGTTCATCCTTCGTACCGCAAACTAGAGAAACCTCATTATACGTTTCATCGTCATGCATGGCAGCGAAATGTACTAGATATAGACCACATCCACTATGCTGCAATGGATGGCTACCTTTGTTTCAATATCTATAAGGGTTGGATGAAGGGCAACAGCCAAGTTGGCGGTTCAAGCAAAGAAGTATCGGCCAAGAGGAAGAGGTACAAGGACGAAGTCGAGGACGTGGACGAGGACTCCGAGTAAGGTGGCAGTGTCGTTTCTCATGGCGGTTCTAAACTTCTAATGCAGTGTCTACCGGATTAGTTGCATAGTTTAATTTCAGGTGTGCTTAGTTTAATTTGAGGGGTGTGTTGTGTTGAGCCCCCAGCAGAACTATGTTATGTTTCTTCTCATTAATTTAACTCTTCAGTACTATTTCATATATAAATGTTTCTCTAATTCGGTTTCTCATTTACGGTTGAGCCCCCAGGAGAACTATGTTATGCGCATAACTCTTCACTACATCCATGGTAACGAATTAGAGAAACATTTACGGTCTATTCTGGTACTATTCTTCTCATTTATATATGAAAAAGATGCGCCTATATGATGACCATACTTAAAAGGCTAGCGTACTGTTCATCATATAGACCGTAACGAATTAGAGAAACATTCAAAATATTAGCAGAATAACTATTCTGCACACCACTTCCGCACTGCACGTTAAACGCAAGTGCACTGCATCTTCTTGACGACGAGCACTGCAATATAGACTAGTGAACTTCGCGTCGGAAAAAACTGCATGCAGTGTTTTTCTGGTACTGTTTTCGCTCTAATTTTTTGATTGTTTACCGGAACGAGGCATATAATATAACATTGAAAAGCTATGGATTAGGCGCAACTTCTACATGTTGAACAGTTTTCGAGATTCCACACGGTTTAAGAGCAGTCTTGAAAATGGTGTGGCGGATGACGAGTGGCAGCGAGCGTTTTTTTCGTGTTTTTTTCAAAACCGCTTGTCAGAATGAAGCAAATGATACGCCGTTGGATAGATATCGTCAAGGTGCATCTTTTTCATATATAAATGTTTCTCTAATTCGTTACGGTTTAAGAGCAGTTTCAAATTTACTAAATCGCGGAACTCTGTTTTTCAAATATTTTGAAATTTTTGGTACTGTTTTTGCTCCAGTTTTCTAACCGTTTGTCGGAACGAGACGTATGATACGCCATTGGAAAGCTACGGACAATTCACAACTTTCATATGTTGAAATGGTTTTGACATTCCTTACGGTTTTTAGTTAATTTTGAAAATCGTGCGGCTGACTTTGAGAGGCAGCGGCTGTATTTTCGTGAAATTTTTACGAACGGCTGGTCGGAATAATTCAAATCATACGCTATTGGAAAGATATCAACGAGACACAACTTTTTCATGTAGAACACTCTCTCTAATTCCTTACGATTTAAGAGCAGTTTCGATTTTACCGAAAAGCGGACACTCTGTTCTTCGCGAGACCAAAATCGTCATATTTACTGCATCGGACAGAAGAACGCATTGCTTCAGACAAAATACCGCACTGCATCAGATGGTCAAGCGCACTGCATGGTTTCTTTTTGTTTAGACGTATTTTTTCTCAGACGAGGAAAGAAAAACGCACTGCTTTTAGACGAAATACCGCACTTCATTAGATGGGCAAGTGCACTGCATGATTTGTTTTTGTTTAGACGTATTTTTTCTCGGACGGGGAAAGAAGAACGCACTGCTTCAGATGAAATACCGCACTTCATTAGATGGGCAAGTGCACTGCATGTTTTTTTTGTGGGACGTATTTTTTCCCAAACAAGGTGGAGTGCACTTCATGTCGAGCGGTGGTGAACCGCAGTACTATGAAAAGTGAACCACTTTCTTTTTCTTTTATCGTCTCTGTAATTTTTTTATCTACGAGTATGCACTGCAGGGACAAGGTGAGTGTACTGCATCAATTTTTCTTTTTCCAATTTTCTTTCTACTGCACATAACAACAGAGTGAGCTGCATTAAAAAAATTTCCAATTTGTTTTTGCATTTGGCAACATAGTGAACCACTGCAAGAGAGAAGATCACTGCGGCAATGAAACAAGTGAGCTGCACATAAACAAATTTTTGTTGTTCTTTTCTTCAATGAATGTTTTTGAGAGAGCTGCGATCTGTACATCTCTGTACTACGAGACGGGGTGAACGAACTACAGTGATCCTCTTTTTAATCCATAGTACAAACACACACAAATTACAATGACGAGGAACTACAACAACAACAAAAAAAAGAACTCCACTTTTGTGCACAAACTGAGCTGCACTAGAGTGGCACCAGGAACTACAACACGCCATGTAGATCACCTCCTCTCTCCCTTTAGGGATCTGCAAAGAACAGCATGGCCAACCACACAGAGAGCGGCTGCTGGCACATCCACGGCACCGCACCAAGATCATAGGCGAACTGCAGACAAGCAAAATCTGAAGAAAAGAAGGACCCAAAGTGCAATAGAACAACGGTGACACGCCGCACCACAACAAGGGGAACTAGGCGAACTGCACGCCGGTGACGCCCTATCTTAACTGAATGCCGTAGAGGAGATCTGACGCACAACAACATCAGGATCCAGAGCGGCAGTGGGAGACAAGATTGAGATGCCCCTGGCGGCACCTGCGGGCATAAGGGAGATGTGATGGAGGAAGATGAAGGCAATTAGAGAGAGGAGGGGAGGCTCACCTTCGGTGCTGCTGTGGTCACCTGAGCACCATCGCTGTCCATGCACCATGCAGCCCACTTGCCTACGCAAGGACGGGAGTATGGACGGCTGCCGTGCCAAAAAAGGAAAAAAACTCCTGTGATCCGCACCGCACGGTGAGGTGCACCGCGGAGCGGGGAGGGGATGTTTCTGCACGCGCCCAACAAGTGCACTGCAGGCGGAGCATCGTTGGACTGAACGTCGGAGCGGGGAAGGCCGCTCGGGATCCCTCACCTCCAGGGAATGTGGCGACGGGATCTGGCCTGGGATGCTTCGATCCGTCACCTGGAGTGTCGCCGGAGGCTTCGGTTGTGGGGGATGGGATGGGGCGGCTAGCTTGGAGGGGGCGTGGCGGCTCGGTGTGCCTGGAGGTGGGAGGCCAGCCTGGCGCCCGCAGCTGCGTACGGGGCCGGGACGGATGAATCCGGCTGCGGGGGACGGGTCGCGCCGGCCATGAGCCATGGTGACAGAGGGGATGGCACGAATCGACGAGCGCCACTATGGGACTGGGGTAGGGCCTCGCCGGATCCGGGTGTGGGAAGGGTGGATCCAGCCGCGGCGACCAGCAGGAAGTTGGCGGATGCCCATGCTCCTCCGGCCGTCGGATGCAACCCGCGTGGTGCCACCTATGGACAAAGGAGAAGGCCGGGGAGAGATAGAGCTACGGGAATAGGATACTGACGCAGGGCGGCGCGGGGTTAGGGGCCCATCGGCGGGCACGAGATCCGCGTGGCCGTGCATCACCGGGAGGGGGCGTGTATGCTCGAATTAGAAGGAGGAGGCGGAAGGGTGGGCCGGTGGCTTAGGGAAGAAGCCAGAGCAGGTCGTGGAAGCTCGGTGCTCGGCCCCCCAGCGGCAAGTGAAGGGAGGTGGTGTGGCGATGCGGGAAGGAGGTGGTGCGGCGGTGGGAGGGAGGTGCTGCAGTGGGGAAGGGGAAGAAGGTGGGGGGATACTAGTTGGTGGGCACGAGGAGTCGTGGGAGTGGGAGCAATGGGTGGGTTTTCTACTGGGATTGATCCGTCGCTGTGTGTTAGGGTGTTAGCAGAATAAGGTTTTTGGTGTGCAGAATAAGGTCTTAAGGTCTTAAGGTCTTAAGGTCTTAAGGTATATATATAGCCAGTTAAATTCTCAACCTAGAACGACATGCATGCCATGTAGTAAACCGATCCGGAGGAAGTATAGTAAAAATGAGGTGATTTTACCCAGCGATCGGCGGGGGAGCATGGCCTGTCATGCGGTCCCACGTGTCATGATGTACCAAGGCGATGCGTGTGTCCCTCTTGAGGCAGAAGCAATACTAGTACGTGGTTTGAGATGATGTCGAACCGAATTGTGAAATAATGGTTGCTTCGTCCGTCTGGGAAGGTGCGGCATTGTGATTTGACGTCTCATTGCTCATTACTAACACTGGGCCGGTACGAGTGGGGTGCGTCCCCCCTGCTGTTCTGCACTGTTATTTGGTGCTTGACACGTCGACCCAGTTGCACATGAGATGACCCCCACATCCTTTGTCAAAATAAACAACACCCCGATCAATGCATCAATGCATTTCACTCTTTCGTGCAACGGACATGCACCTTACTTGCTCCTACAGGTGCTTAAGCTTGCCACATAGGCATAAAGTCTGATGTGGCAAGTTAAACAAGAAGAGAGAGACTAGTTTGGTGACCCAAGGAAGAAACGGTGCTAAGCGCGTGTACCTAGGTGAAAAGACAATTTTGAGTCTATAGCTAATTAAATAAAGCAAACTTAGCAACACCATTTTATTGGAAGAGGTCACTCCTTGGCAGATGCAATAAATACTAGTACTCCCTGTGTCCCATAATATAAGAACATTTTTGGCACTACACTAGTGTCAAAAACGTTCTTATATTATGGGACGGATGGAGTACGAAGAAAGAGATAGAGAGGAGTAAAAAAATACACTTATAGCCAACCTTATAGCCAACCTTGTTGTAGTATGAGTGACTAAGTGATGACTATGTATGACATGCCAACATCAGATAGCCTAACGCACTGTGTTAAATCTCCAAGGGCGCGACCGCGCGAGCGACGCGACGGTCGTGGTAGGCGCGACCATGATACGGGCTGCTGGCAGCCCTTGGATCTGAGATCAAGCGGTCGCATGCTAAGTTGCTAAAAATTTGCAGAATAATCCTCCAAGATAGGATATTCGCCCATTGGTCTAGAATCACGCCATGCAACCGTTCGATCTCCGATCCAAGGGCTCTCGGAAGCCCGTATCATGGGAGAATGGAAAGCCACTACCCTGCCATTCGCACGCTGGCAGTTCGCTCCTACTCGTCCCCGCACGTCCTTTAATACTATGGCGGTTCGCTCCTAGTCGTCCCGTCCATTCACATTACGGCAGTTCCACTAATCCTAACCCTCCTCCCAAATCCATGGCATCCCAAATCTCCCCGATCGGCGGTGAGTACAAGGTTAGAACCATCACCGGCGATGAGTTCGACGTCATCTACACCCGTTCTTCCGTGACGGTGAAAGGATGCCTTTCTCGCTTCAGACGCATGTTCGAAGACTCACATGATGAGTGGGTCGCCGGGCTAGATGTTGAGTACACCACAGTCATGGGACGAGAGAAGGATCTAAAGGACGAAGAGAGGAAGAAGCCCGCCGTAATCCAGGTTTGCGTGCATGACTTATGCTTGGTCTACCACATATGTAAAGGAAATATGCCCTAGAGGCAATAATAAAGCTATTATTTATTTCCTCATATCATGATAAATGTTTATTATTCATGCTAGAATTGTATTAACCGGAAACATGATACATGTGTGAATACATAGACAAACATATAGTCACTAGTATGCCTCTACTTGACTAGCTCATTAATCAAAGATGGTTATGTTTCCTAACCATTGACATGTGTTGTCATTTGATTAATGGGATCACATCATTAGGAGAATGAGGTGATTGACATGACCCATCCCGTTAGCTTAGCACTTGATCGTTTAGTATTCTGCTATTGCTTCCTTCATGACTTATACATGTTCCTGTAACTATGAGAATTGTGTAACTCCCGTTTACCGGAGGAACACTTTGGGTACTACCAAACGTCACAACGTAACTGGGTGATTATAAAGGAGTACTACAGGTGTCTCCGAAGGTACATGTTGAGTTAGCATAATTCGAGATTAGGTTTTGTCACTCCGATTGTCGGAGAGGTATCTCTGGGCCCTCTCGGCAATACTCATCACCTAAGCCTTGCAAGCATGTAAATAATGAGTTAGTTATAAGATGAAGTATTACAGAACGAGTAAAGAGAGTTGTCGATAACGAGATTGAACTAGGTATTGGATACCGACGATCGAATCTCGGACAAGTAACATACCGATGACAAAGGGAACAACGTATGTTGTTATGCGGTTTGACCGATAAAGATCTTCGTAGAATATGTGGGAACCAATATGGGCATCCAGGTCCCGCTATTGGTTATTGACCAGAGATGTGTCTCAGTCATGTCTACATCGTTCTCGAACCGTAGGGTCCGCACGCTTAAGGTTTCGATGACAGTTATATTATGAGTTTATGTATTTTGATGTACCGAAGGTTGTTCGGATTCCCGGATATGATTACGGACATGACTAGGAGTCTCGAAATGGTCGAGACATAAAGATTGATATATTGGACGGATATATTTGGACACCGGAAAGGTTCCGGAGAAGTTTGGAGCCCCGGGAGGTTACCGGAACCCCCCGGGAGATATATGGGCCTTATTGGGCCCATGTAGGAGGAAGAGAGAAGGAGCAAGGGAGGGGGGCGCGCCCCCCCAAGCCCAATCCAAATTGGGGAGGGGGGCCGGCCCCCCCTTTCCTTTCTCCTTCCCCCTCTTCCTATTACTACTACTAGTACTACTTCCTAATACTAGTACTCTTTCCTTCCCCATCCAAATAAGATAAGGAAAAGAGAGGGAAACCTACTTGGAGTAGGTTTCCCCCTCCTCATGGCGCGCCCCCCTAGGGCCGGCCACCTCCTCCCTCCCTCCTTTATATACGGGGGTAGGGGGGCACCCTAGAACATACAAGTTGATCATTGATCGTTCCTTAGCCGTGTGCGGTGCCCCCCTCCACGATATTACACCTCGGTCATATTGTAGCGGTGCCTAGGCGAAGCCCTGCAACAGGAGAACATCAAGATCGTCACCACGCCGTCGTGCTGACGGAACTCCCCCTCGGCGCCTCTGCTGGATCGGAGATCGAGGGTGCGTCATCAAGCTGTACGCGTGTCAAGAACTCGGAGGTGCCGGAGTAACGGTACTTGGATCGGTTGAACCGGAGGACGTACGACTACTTCCTCTATGTTGCGTCAACGCTTCCGCTTTGGTCTACAAGGGTACGTAGACAACACTCTCCCCTCGTTGCTATATCATCACCATGATCTTGCGTGTGTGTAGGAAATTTTTTGAAATTACTATGTTCCCCAACAGTGGCATCCGAGCCTAGGTTTTATGCGTTGATGTTATATGCACGAGTAGAACACAAGTGAGTTGTGGACGATATAAGTCATACTGCCTACCAGCATGTCATACTTTGGTTCAGCGGTATTGTGAGATGAAGCGGCCCGGACCGACATTACGCGTACGCTTACGCGAGACTGGTTTCACCGTTACGAGCACTCGTGCTTAAAGGTGGCTGGCGGGTGTCTGTCTCTCTCACTTTAGTTGAACCGAGTGTGGCTACGCCCGGTCCTTGTGAAGGTTAAAACGGAGTCTATTTGACAAACTATCGTTGTGGTTTTGATGCGTAGGTGAGATTGGTTCTTGCTTAAGCCCGTAGAAGCCAAGTAAAATTTGCAACAACAAAGTAGAGGACGTCTAACTTGTTTTTGCAGGGCATGTTGTGATGTGATATGGCCAAGACATGATGCTATATTTTATTGTATGAGATGATCATGTTTTGTAACCGAAGTTATCGGCAACTGGTAGGAGCCATATGGTTGTCGCTTTATTGTATGAAATGCAAACACCCTGTAATTGCTTTACTTTATCACTAAGCGGTAGCGATAGTCGTAGAAGCAATAGATGGCGTAACGACAACGATGCTACGATGGAGATCAAGGTGTTGCGCCGGTGACGATGGTGATCACGACGGTGCTTCGAAGATGGAGATCACAAGCACAAGATGATGATGGCCATATCATATCACTTATATTGATTGCATGTGATGTTTATCCTTTATGCATCTTATCTTGCTTTGATTGACGGTAGCATTTTAAGATGATCTCTCACTAATTATCAAGAAGTGTTCTCCCTGAGTATGCACCGTTGCGAAAGTTCTTCGTGCTGAGACACCACGTGATGATCGGGTGTGATAGGCTCTATGTTCAAATACAACGGGTGCAAAACAGTTGCACACGCGGAATACTCAGGTTATACTTGACGAGCCTAGCATATACAGATATGGCCTCGGAACACGGGGACCGAAAGGTCAAGCATGAATCATATAGTAGATATGATCAACATAGAGATGTTCACCATTGAAACTACTCCATCTCACGTGATGATCGGACATGGTTTAGTTGATTTGGATCACGTAATCACTTAGATGACTAGAGAGATGTCTGTCTAAGTGGGAGTTCTTTAGTAATATGATTAATTGAACTTAAATTTATCATGAACTTATTACCTGATAGTATTTTGCTTGTCTATGTTTGTTTGTAGATAGATGGCTCGTGCTGTTGTTCCGTTGAATTTTAATGCGTTCCTTGAGAAAACAAAATTGAAAGATGATGGTAGCAATTACACGGACTGGGTCCGTAACCTGAGGATTATCCTCATTGCTGCACAGAAGAGTTACCTCCTGAAGCACCGCTGGGTGCCAGGCCTGCTGCTGATGCAACTGACGACGTTAAGAACGTCTGGCAGAGCAAAGTTGATGACTACTCTATAGTTCAGTGTGCCATGCTTTACGGCTTAGAACCGGGTCTTCAACGACGTTTTGAACGTCATGGGGCATATGAGATGTTCCAGGAGTTGAAGTTAATATTTCAAGCAAATGCCCGGATTGAGAGATATGAAGTCTCCAATAAGTTCTACAGCTGCAAGATGGAGGAGAACAGTTCTGTCAGTGAGCATATACTCAAAATGTCTGGGTATAATAATCACTTGATTCAACTGGGAGTTAATCTTCCGGATGATAGCGTCATTGACAGAATTCTCCAATCACTGCCACCAAGCTACAAGAGCTTTGTGATGAACTATAATATGCAAGGGATGAACAAGACTATTCCCGAGCTCTTCGCGATGCTGAAAGCCGCGGAGGTAGAAATCAAAAAGGAGCATCAAGTGTTGATGGTAAACAAGACCACTGGTTTCAAGAAAAGGGGCAAAGGGAAGAAGAAGGGGAACTTCAAAAGGAATGGCAAACAAGTTGCTGCTCAAGTGAAGAAACCCAAGTCTGGACCTAAGCCTGAAACTGAGTGCTTCTACTGCAAGCAGACTGGACACTGGAAGCGGAACTGCCCCAAGTATTTGGCGGATAAGAAGGATGGCAAAGTGAACAAAGGTATATGTGATATACATGTTATTGATGTGTACCTTACTAATGCTCGCAGTAGCACCTGGGTATTTGATACTGGTTCTGTTGCTAACATTTGCAACTCGAAACAGGGACTACGGATTAAGCGAAGATTAGCTAAGGACGAGGTGACGATGCGCGTGGGAAATGGTTCCAAAGTCGATGTGATCGCGGTCGGCACGCTACCTCTACATCTATCATCGGGATTAGTGTTTAGACCTGAATAATTGTTATTTGGTGCCTGCGTTGAGCATGAACATTATATCTGGATCTTGTTTGATGCGAGACGGTTATTCATTTAAATCAGAGAATAATGGTTGTTCTATTTATATGAGTAATATCTTTTATGGTCATGCACCCTTGAAGAGTGGTCTATTTTTATTAAATCTCGATAGTAGTGATACACATATTCATAATGTTGAAGCCAAAAGATGCAGAGTTGATAATGATAGTGCAACATATTTGTGGCACTGCCGTTTAGGTCATATCGGTGTAAAACGCATGAAGAAACTCCATACTGATGGACTTCTGGAATCACTTGATTATGAATCACTTGGTACTTGCGAACCGTGCCTCATGGGCAAGATGACCAAAACACCGTTCTCCAGATCTATGGAGAGAGCAACAGATTTGTTGGAAATCATACATACAGATGTATGTGGTCCGATGAATGTTGAGGCTCGTGGCGGATATCGTTATTTCCTCACCTTCACAGATGATTTGAGCAGATATGGGTATATCTACTTGATGAAGCACAAGTCTGAAACATTTGAAAAGTTCAAAGAATTTCAGAGTGAAGTAGAAAATCATCGTAACAAGAAAATAAAGTTTCTACGATCTGATCGTGGAGGAGAATATTTGAGTTACGAGTTTGGTTTACATTTGAAACAATGTGGAATAGTTTCGCAACTCACGCCACCTGGAACACCACAGCGAAATGGTGTGTCCGAACGTCGTAATCGTACTTTACTTGATATGGTGCGATCTATGATGTCTCTTACCGATTTACCGCTATCGTTTTGGGGTTATGCTTTAGAGACGGCCGCATTCACGTTAAATAGGGAACCATCAAAATCCGTTGAGACGACGCCTTATGAACTGTGGTTTGGCAAGAAACCAAAGTTGTCGTTTCTCAAAGTTTGGGGCTGCGATGCTTATGTGAAGAAACTTCAACCAGATAAGCTCGAACCCAAATCGGAGAAATGTGTCTTCATAGGATACCCAAAGGAGACAATTGGGTACACCTTCTATCACAGATCTGAAGGCAAGATTTTCGTTGCTAAAATCGGATCCTTTCTAGAGAAGGAGTTTCTCTCGAAAGAAGTGAGTGGGAGGAAAATAGAACTTGATGAGATAACTGTATCTACTCCCTTATTGGAAAGTAGTTCATCACAAGAACCGGTTCCTGTGACAACTACACCAATTAGTGAGGAAGCTAATGATATTGATCATGAAACTTCAGATCAAGTTTCTACTGAACCTCGTAGGTCTACCAGAGTAAGATCCGCACCAGAGTGGTACGGAAATCCTATTCTAGAAGTCATGTTACTAGACCATGATGAATGTACGAACTATGAGGAAGCGATGATGAGCCCAGATTCCGCAAAATGGCTAGAGACCATGAAATCTGAGATAGGATCCATGTATGAAAACAAAGTATGGACTTTGGTTGACTTGCCCGATGATCGGCAAGCCATTGAGAATAAATGGATCTTTAAGAAGAAGACTGACGCTGATGGTAATGTTACTGTCTACAAAGCTCGACTTGTTGCAAAAGGTTTTCGACAAGTTCAAGGGGTTGACTACGATGAGACTTTCTCACCCGTAGCGATGCTTAAGTCTGTCCGAATCATGTTGGCTATTGCTGCATTTCATGATTATGAAATTTGGCAAATGGATGTCAAGACTGCATTCTTGAATGGATTTCTAGAAGAAGAGTTGTATATGATGCAACCTGAAGGTTTTGTTGATCCAAAAGGTGCTGACAAAGTGTGCAAGCTCCAACGTTCCATTTATGGACTGGTGCAAGCATCTCGGAGTTGGAATAAACGTTTTGATAGTGTGATCAAAGCATATGGCTTTATACAGACTTTTGGAGAAGCCTGTATTTACAAGAAAGTGAGTGGGAGCTCTGTAGCATTTCTAGTTTTATATGTTGATAACATATTATTAATTGGAAATGATATAGAATTTCTGGATAGCATAAAGGGATACTTGAATAAAAGTTTTTCTATGAAAGACCTCGGTGAAGCTGCTTACATATTGGGCATCAAGATCTATAGAGATAGATCAAGACGCTTAATAGGACTTTCACAAAGTACATACCTTGACAAAATTTTGAAAATTTTCAAAATGGATCAGGCAAAGAAAGGATTCTTGCCTGTGCTACAAGGTGTGAAGTTGAGTCAAACTCATTGCCCGACCACAGCAGAAGATAGAGAGAAAATGAAAGATGTTCCCTATGCTTCAGCCATAGGCTCTATCATGTATGCAATGCTGTGTACCAGACCTGACGTATGCTTAGCAATAAGCTTGGCAGGTAGGTACCAAAGTAATCCAGGAGTGGATCACTGGACAGCGGTCAAGAACATCCTGAAATACCTGAAAAGGACTAAGGATATGTTTCTCGTATATGGAGGTGACAAAGAGCTAGTCGTAAATGGTTACGTCGATGCAAGCTTTGACACTGATCCGGACGATTCTAAATCGCAGACCGGATACGTGTTTTTATTAAACGGTGGAGCTGTAAGTTGGTGCAGTTCTAAACAAAGCGTCGTGGCGGGATCTACATGTGAAGCGGAGTACATAGCTGCTTCTGAAGCAGCAAATGAAGGAGTCTGGATGAAGGAGTTCATTTCCGATCTAGGTGTCATACCTAGTGCATCGGGACCAATGAAGATCTTTTGTGACAATACTGGTGCAATTGCCTTGGCAAAGGAATCCAGATTTCACAAGAGGACCAAGCACATCAAGAGACGCTTCAATTCCATTCGGGACCAAGTCCAAGTGGGAGACATAGAGATTTGCAAGATACATACGGATCTGAATGTTGCAGACCCGTTGACTAAGCCTCTCTCACGAGCAAAACATGATCAACACCAAGACTCCATGGGTGTTAGAATCATTACTATGTAATCTAGATTATTGACTCTAGTGCAAGTGGGAGACTGAAGGAAATATGCCCTAGAGGCAATAATAAAGTTATTATTTATTTCCTCATATCATGATAAATGTTTATTATTAATGCTAGAATTGTATTAACCGGAAACATGATACATGTGTGAATACATAGACAAACATATAGTCACTAGTATGCCTCTACTTGACTAGCTCATTAATCAAAGATGGTTATGTTTCCTAACCATTGACATGTGTTGTCATTTGATTAATGGGATCACATCATTAGGAGAATGAGGTGATTGACATGACCCATCCCGTTAGCTTAGCACTTGATCGTTTAGTATTCTGCTATTGCTTCCTTCATGACTTATACATGTTCCTGTAACTATGAGAATTGTGTAACTCTCGTTTACCGGAGGAACACTTTGGGTACTACCAAACGTCACAATGTAACTGGGTGATTATAAAGGAGTACTACAGGTGTCTCCGAAGGTACATGTTGAGTTAGCATAATTCGAGATTAGGTTTTGTCACTCCGATTGTCGGAGAGGTATCTCTGGGCCCTCTCGGCAATACTCATCACCTAAGCCTTGCAAGCATGTAACTAATGAGTTAGTTATAAGATGAAGTATTACAGAACGAGTAAAGAGAGTTGTCGATAACGAGATTGAACTAGGTATTGGATACCGACGATCGAATCTCGGACAAGTAACATACCGATGACAAAGGGAACAACGTATGTTGTTATGCGGTTTGACCGATAAAGATCTTCGTATAATATGTGGGAACCAATATGGGCATCCAGGTCCCGCTATTGGTTATTGACCAGAGATGTGTCTCAGTCATGTCTACATCGTTCTCGAACCGTAGGGTCCGCACGCTTAAGGTTTCGATGACAGTTATATTATGAGTTTATGTATTTTGATGTACCGAAGGTTGTTCGGAGTCCCGGATATGATTACGGACACGACGAGGAGTCTCGAAATGGTCGAGACATAAAGATTGATATATTGGACGGATATATTTGGACACCGGAAAGGTTCCGGAGAAGTTTGGAGCCCCGGGAGGTTACCGGAACCCCCCGGGAGATATATGGGCCATATTGGGCCCATGTAGGAGGAAGAGAGAAGGAGCAAGGGAGGGGGGCGCGCCCCCCCAAGCCCAATCCAAATTGGGGAGGGGGGCCGGCCCCCCTTTCCTTTCTCCTTCCCCCTCTTCTTATTACTACTACTAGTACTACTTCCTAATACTAGTACTCTTTCCTTCCCCATCCAAATAAGATAAGGAAAAGAGAGGGAAACCTACTTGGAGTAGGTTTCCCCCTCCTCATGGCGCGCCCCCCTAGGGCCGGCCACCTCCTCCCTCCCTCCTTTATATACGGGGGTAGGGGGGCACCCTAGAACATACAAGTTGATCATTGATCATTCCTTAGCCGTGTGCGGTGCCCCCTCCACGATATTACACCTCGGTCATATTGTAGCGGTGCTTAGGCGAAGCCCTGCAACAGGAGAACATCAAGATCGTCACCACGCCGTCGTGCTGACGGAACTCGCCCTCGGCGCCTCTGCTGGATCGGAGATCGAGGGTGCGTCATCGAGCTGTACGCATGTCAAGAACTCGGAGGTGCCGGAGTAACGGTACTTGGATCGGTTGAACCGGAGGACGTACGACTACTTCCTCTACGTTGTGTCAACGCTTCCGCTTCGGTCTACAAGGGTACGTAGACAACACTCTCCCCTCGTTGCTATATCATCACCATGATCTTGCGTGTGCGTAGGAAATTTTTTGAAATTACTACGTTCCCCAACAATATGCCATGCCGACGTTGAGTGCCAGGATTTTAAGGACTTCTTCGAGAGCAACCTAGTCAAATTCGTTACTATAGACTTTGGTAACGACAAACAAGTCCTGCGTCGGATAGGCCTCGTTGTAGGCAACACCTTCGACCTCCAAAAGAATCGGCTGGTGTCCTCTCGTCAGCCTTCAATGCTGACCCTAGTAGGAGCCATGGTTCACCCTTCATACGGTAAACTGGAGAAACCTCCATACACGTTTCATCGTCATGCATGGCAGCGGAATGTACTAGATATAGACCACATCCAGTACGCTGCAATGGATGGCTACCTTTGTTTCAATATCTACAAGGGTTGGATGAAGAGCAACAGCCAAGTTGGCAGTTCAAGCAAAGAAGTATCGGCCAAGAGGAAGAGGGACAAGGACGAAGTCGAGGACGTGGACGAGGACTCCGAGTAAGGTGGCAGTGTCGTTGCTCATGGTGGTTCTAATGTAGTGTCTACCGGAATAGTTGCAAAGTTTAATTTCAGGTGTGCTTAATTTAATTTGAGGGGTGTGTTGTGCTGAGCCCCCAGCATAACTATGTTATGTTTCTTCTTGTTACTTTAACTCTTTAGTAAGTACATACTAGTATTTCTTACATTTCATCTTTTAGTTGGTATAGTACTACCACTCGTTTATTCACATTATATACATATAATATATATGGCCAACATCATATAGCCAGCAGTTTAGTTGTCAAAGAATTTCAGGGTGCTTAGTTATGTCAAAGAATTCCAGGGTGCTTAGTTTTATGTGAGGGGTGGGTTGTGCTGGACACCATTATTGTGACTAGCCTTTTTAATAGTACTATATGCATAATTTGGCGACGAGCGCTCTCTATATGTACCACTTTTTTTTAATTTCAAGTTTTGCTCCATGGCGCAATCCATCGATACTACTGCTGTACAAATGTATACATTTTTTAAAAGGCTAGAGGGCGGGCAGTCTAGCTTGGTCGGTTTCACGAGAGGCGAGGGCCTTTGTGATTTGACGGCTCATTACTGCTGGAAGGCGGGGCCTTGTGATTTGACTGCTGTATAAATGCGCCGACGACCTGATCAAGGAGGAGCAAAGAACCGTGCGGTATACTCAAGTTTTCCACTGGAGTAGTACTACGACGGAGGAGCACGAAACACGGCAGCCCAGTGCCATATGGCGATAAAAAATGATATAATTTGCTAGTCATCTCATTGTTAGCAATGTTCTATTCATTCCCTCAAAAAACAAAAACAATTGTTCTATTCATGCCTCGTAGAGAACGTGACACATGCGGCGAAACACCCGAAGCAAAAGATGAAACACAACAACAAAAGAAGAAGGAAGATTATCACCCCAAATGATCTAATTCGTCGCGGAGTTGTAACTGCTTCTTCATCGCCTCCACGACCTCCATCTCCTGGCGCGTCTCCTCCGCCATCTTCTTCATTCTGTCCATGACGCGGGATTTCTCGACGCGAGCCTTCATCATCTGTTCCACGACCGCATTACGTACCTTGACAGCAACCGGGTGCTCGATGCGGAGCTTCGCCAACTCCTCCTTCTGTTCCATGACGAGGGCCTGCAACATCTTCATCGAGGAACTACTATTCTCATGTAGCTTCTTCCAGCCGGCGTTATTCTCCTTCAACAGGTCGATCTCGTGGCAGAGCTTCGCCTTGTCCTCCTGAAGTCGCAGGATTTCATCAGTCGCCTTCTTCTCCGAGGCAATGCTCTTCTTCAGCAGCATCACCAAGCCGGCGGTCAACTCCCCCTGCTGATTGAGCTCAGCGGGCATGTCATCGAGGCTCTCCTTCAGCAACTCCGTCAAGCCTTGGATGAACTCCTTCTGCTTATTGAGGTGCTTATTGAGCTGATCGGGCATGCCGTCGAGGGATAACGACTCCAGCTTCGCCGGCTCGACATGTTCGCCTCCGCGGCTAGGGCGCTCCTGGGAGCCATCGCCTGCCCGTGAGAGATCTTTCGAGGTCTCTGCGTGGCGGCGAGCCCTCTTTTTTTCCCACAGCCTGGGTTGCCGCTCCCTTGTTACGAGTAGTTCTCGACCTAGAGCTCTGCTCACCGGCCATGGCAACGACGGACGAAGAAGAAGCACTTATGAGGAGGAAAGGTAGAGTAATTTTCGGTTAGGTAGTACTAGTAGGTGTGAGCAGGCTTTCGAATGTGATGGGAATAAGGTAAATATTAATTGATGGTTTTGGTTTCGAGGCCCGAAACGGCTCCCGATGAGTTTAGTGGAACATAAATTTCAAGTAGACTACACTGCTCAAATGCGTAAATATTATGTTACTGTCAAAAATTGGCACAAAATACGAAGGAGACCAATGGAAGTACTACTAGCAACCCACGATTTAACTACTCGCATGCTGCAGTGGAGTAATAATGTCTTTCTTTCGCCCTCACGTCCACTCAATTTGCATGCGCTGTATTAATTGACCATCAATGAAGTGAACGACTTTACACGCGTCAAATTATCACATGGGGTGGATCTTGGTACAAAATTGCGTCCGCACGTGTACCAGCATGTGCGTGCGAGGGAATGAGTGCGTGCGTGGCGTGCGTGCACATCTTCGCTTCGTGCATGCACCGCCAGTATGGCTCAGGGAGGACGAGTACATTCTTCTGGAACCAGCAGCACGTCACTGTGATCAATCCACGCAAGGAGGTCGCGACAATGCCTTCACATGTGCCACGTGGCTTCATGAACTGTAAGAGAGACACTGTGTAGCGTGCCATTGGTATTCTAATTTACGTGTTTTGCACATACTCGAAGTACTAGTAATTTACACGTGCATTGCACGCATCAGATTTTGCAACCAAATTATGAATAAATATCACACTATAGCATGTAAGCTCTTTGTCATATATGCGTGATGTAGCCCTTCGTTTAATTCTTATAGTTCATCTCATTCAAAATCAAATTAGTTTTTATAAAAAAGCTAAGAACGCGTGAATAGGAAAAACATGGGATTATAGTGGAATGTCGTATTGAATCCTACAGGATTGTACGAGTGTTTGATTGCGCATAGAAAAAACACAGAGTTCTTTCAAAGAGGTTTGAGTGGATGGGATGTTTCCTATGAAATCTAGTGCAAATGAATCATATGGAAAAATTCTTATGGTTTACAATCCTACGAATCAAACAACCAAGATAGGAAAAATTCCTAATGATTAGAATCCTCCAAAATTCCTTTGAGAATCCTTTGAATCAAAGAAGCCCTTAATCTATTTTATGATTCATGGAATTGTGCGTTGTAAAGCATAAAGTAAAAACAAATAATGGCAATTCAACTAGAAAAAAAGTTTGGGCAGTTATGATACGGAAGATTCTAGAACAAAAGAGAACCACTGTTGTTTTGAGGTTTGTGCATTATGCTTAAGTTCAACCATGGAGTCTTCTAGATTGTACATGTGGCAAAATCCGGTGGGGGGGCTAGAAGATGGTGCGAGGGGCCGAGTGGAGGAAGACTATGAAGGAATGCACAAGTGCGAGATCGATATTTAGAGAGAGGGGGCGAACACATGCGCTGTTGCACGCAGTGGCGGAGCCATGAAAAATAAATGAGCTAGGGGGCCAAGCATTGCTAATCCTTTACGAGGAGGGTCAATTCATGAAATTAAACCTTTTTTAGCAGTAATTGTCTAATGATCACATTCATATTAGCCTCGATATATAGTGTTGTTAGGGGGGGGGGTAGGGCCCTTACTGCCCCCTGTATTCGCCATTGTGCACGCATCTGAGAGATGAAGCGGAATGCATGGATGATGAGAGGGGGACATTGGATATATAATTAATGTGGGTGTATTAGCTATTTATGTTAGTCCTATATAGAGAGGTATAGATTGATCGATGTGGACGTGGGAGAGGTATAGATTGATCGATGTGGACGTGGGAAAGAGGGTGAGACCTCACAGGATATATTGATTGATTGGTTTGCGTGGAAAACTATGAAAGACCTAGCTATATACACACATACATAGAGGAACATCGACCGTTGCGCATGCACGCGTGAGAGATAAAGAATGCTCGGTATGAGGGAGAGGGGGATGTGTGTGGGTGTGTGCCTTCATGGGAGACTGACCTGAAGAAAAAGATTGCATGCGTGCGATAGATAATGCCGTCTGGTAGTGTGTGTGCATGGATGCACGAGAGAAAGTTAGTGGTACAATTATAAAGAGAAGACTACTGTGTGGGTGTAAAAGAATAGGTGAGGTCATAATCAATGTAAAGTTGAATTCAAATATTTGAATAAGAGATCCTGATGTTTGAAACCCATGCATGCATGAATATAATGGAGATCTGCACGGTGTGCTTTGGAAACGAGCATGTTGTAATGTATACACATTGAACAAGGTCAGACTGATTTGAATTTGAGATACCGATGGCAGATATCATTTGCCCATGTCGCATCCGTGCATGTAATTGGAGATGATGGGCGGCTTTCGCATCACATATCTATATCTATACCCATATATATATATATTATTTTTATATTGTGAGCGGGTAACTTTAACTTTGAAAGATGGTCGTTGGATGAGGCGAATCCGAAGGTCCAAAGATGGCAAATTTGAGCACTATTGGCCATTGGATATCATCTAGATTCCACCAGATTTCACCACATGTATAATCTAGAAGACTCCATGGTTGAACTTAAGCATAATGCACAAACATCAAAACACAAGCACTTCTTATTTGTTCTAGAATCTTCCGTATCATAATTGCCCAAATGTTTTTCTACATGATTTGCCATTATTTGTTTTTACTTTATGTCTTACAACGCACAATTCCATGAATCTTAAAATAGATTAGCTTTCTTATAAAAACTAGATGATTTTGAATGAAATGAACTATAAGAATTAAACGAACATCTACATCATGCATATATGACTCAAAGCTTGCATGCTATAATGTGGTATTTATTCATAATTTGGTTGCCAAATCTCATGCGTGCAATGCACGTGTACCTTACTCTAGTCTAAATGGTGTTTGTGTGTGTGTTGTGCGTGTTGAGGTGCAAATTGTCTTTTTTTGGGTACACGTTAAGCTTGTTCTTCCGAAATTTCAAGCCGCGCCTTGTTATGCCGAAAATTGAAGCTAGCGTCTCTGTCTATCGTGCTGCAAACTCCCGCCTCTTCAACCTGCGCCTTGTTAGCCCGAAATATTTAAGATATATGTTTGTCTCGTTGTGCTCCGACAACTCCCTCCATCTCAACCCGCGCCTTGCTATTCCGAAATTACAACGCGCGCAAAAACTCCCACCTCTTGTGAAATCCCGACACGCGAAATGCCCGTGGTACCCCTGAACCGAAAGAACCGCCTCAAATCGGTGGGGGGTACTTTTGTAACTTACCCCACATTTCAGACAAGCGCGTCTCTAAGCCATGGTTCCCCACTGCCATCCCATCCGCCCACCCACTCGTACGCCGAGGCCGCGAAAACCCACGACGAAACCCCACACCCTGCTCCGTCTGCCACCCAGCCGGAGCTTCTTCCCCGACGACATCGTCCACAGCAACACCTCGACGTCCCTCATCCACCGTACCGTCTGAGGATCCGTCGTCGATCTCATCGTCCTGCCAGTTCAGCCACCCCGTCCTCCACCTCCAAGGAGCTGCCCCGACATTCCCCTCGTCTTTCGCGCCACCTCCATTCCCACATCGCCGTCTTCACCTACACCACCGGAAGAGCATCATCATCACCGTTTCCTCGGATGAAGCTGTGGCCTAATCGGCGCCACCAAAGAGGTTGTACACTAATCGCCACATTTTCTTCTTGATTCGATCTCACCGTGCTGCCGGCGCTCGGTCCCGAGCCGACACGGCGCGGCTCCATCCACGGCGGCGTCACCGGCCACTTCCTCCACGACATCGCTCCCTCAGCGGCGACATCCACATCAGTAGGAGCTACTGCTACTTTAGCTCTCGCTCGCGCTGCTGCTCTGCTCTTGCTCTCAGTCCCCTGCCTGGTCTGCTCTTGCTATTGCTCTTGCTCGCGCTGCTGCTCTCGCTCTTGCTCTTGCTTGCGATGCTTCTCCGATTTGGCTACACTTCAGTCGACTGAATCGACTTTTGGGTCAGTCGATTTCCAAGAGGTGGGCTCGCCGGGGTGAAAGAGGAACCAGCCGCAGCAGGGAGGGGGGCTCGCCGGAGAGGTACCCCACTATCTATCTAGGGTTCAGGATGGGGGCGTTGGTCACCCGGGGTGGTGGCGGACCGGCGGGGGGCTGCTGTTTGGCCGGTGGTGGCTGGTGGCTCAGGGAGGGTGGAGGTTGAAGATGAACCGCAGGCCCTTGATTTCGTATCCAACGGCTACAAAATCGGCTGACCAGAGATGAAAAAGTCAGTCGACCGACATGTAGCCTCATCTTGCTAGTGCATTCAGTTTCGACAGCAAAATTCAGTTTCGACAGCAAAATTCAGTTTGGACAGTTAGGTTCAGTTTTGCCAGTTAAGTTCAGTTTTGACAGTTAAGTTCAGAGATGAGCGGCTGATGTATTTTACATCTAGCACTTTGTGGTTATGTATTTTACGTCATGTATTGGAGATGCTATTAGAATTCCACTCAGGTTAACGTTGTTCGTTGTCTCTCTTGTCCTGCTTCAGCCTCGGCGTCGTACAATTCACCGGAGCTACTCCAACAACGAAACCCTCCATCACAACGGAGAAGTAACTCGGGCTCCATCTCCAGACGCCTAAGATCTTCTTCCCCTCCTCCGACAGCAAAGTCAGCCAGAGCATCCTCACCGGCCAACCCAATCACTCTGAGATCGACATGGCTTCGCCAAAGAGGTTGTACACTTGTTGCATCTCTTTTTACTCTACATGTTATATATATTATCCACTGAGCACTCGTAGTAACGGGAAATACGATTATTTTATCCTACTATATGACAAGCAGTGAGGTACCAGGCAACTTAGCTATCCGTGATGGACTCTCTTGAACGCCATCATTATTTATCTCTGCGCGTTTGAGCTGTGCATTTGTCGATGGGCCTGGGAGTTGAGCTAGTATGGCAGTGGCCCGGGTCCAAAGTAATAGAAATAGCACAAAAACATTTTTTTAGTGTAGGATTTTCCTTGCTCAAGCCTGCCTACTAGAATCGCCAGTGCTTGAAAGGAAAAGTGAATGAAAAACATAGGAATTGGAAAGTTTCCTATGGTACTACTTTTCATGAATTTGGTGCAAAGGAATGGAGCAAAGGAAAACTGTAGGATTTGTTCCTTTAGTGTCTCCTTGAAAGAAAAACTGTAGGAATTCTAATTTCCACTTCTCCTCCTTTTCATATTCCTATTCATCAAGCACAAGACTAAGAGATAGTAGCATAATAGCATCATAACCGTACATTTTCTTGTGGTTTGACTTAATCTCACCATGTTTTTTTGCATCCTGTGATCTTCCAATTGTTGTGAATCAAACACCCAGATTGGCAGAAATCCTGTGTTTTTAAATTCTCTGTTTTGCACGTGCATTCCTATCCTATTCCTGTCTATTTCCTATCCCTGCATTGTTAGAATCCTCAAATTCAAACAAGCCCTTACTCAATTACTTCTGTTACAGATATGTGTCAAAGAAAACCTCATGTGGTTTGTCCTGCTCCCGCGGCGCTGTGTTCCACCCCAGCTCAGCTGCTCCAACGATGGAAGGGTTCACCATAGCAGGGATCCGCTCTCCAGACTGTCTTTCGCTGCCTCAGATCTTCTTCCCCGCCGCCGGCAGCCATGAGAACTGCATTACCATCATCAACTGAGCAGATGACCTTGAGGACTACACGGGTCCGCAAGAGAGGTCGCACTCTTCCGTGTCTGCTTACGTTATGCGTCGCTTAATATGATGACATGCTACATTATCATCGTGTTCACCTATTAGACTCCGAGTCAGGTCCAAACTAATGCTGAAACTTGAGTTTTTAAATGGTTGTGGGGTACATATTGGGGCAGCAATCAGTACTATCTGTCTACTATCTGGTTAATCTCCGGTGTCTACTATGAGTTTCATGTTGGGTGCAAACAAACATTAAAGGAGCCATTATCTATATTTTTTAACTAAAGCTATTATCTACCTGCTATCATTGGTTTTGGGTCTATCCACAGTTTGCTACCATCACTCTGGATTTGTGCAAGCACTCCTTACATAATCTCACTATGTTTTATTCCTATGCATGCCAGTTATTGTACACAATGGAACTGATCATGTAGAGCAAAAGAGACGAGCCTTGCGTGGTAATAAAATTTCATGCAGACGTCATTCCATGGTGGGCGGAAAGGCAGCCCCCCTCCACCCATTTCGGATCATAATCAAGAGGAAGATAACTGTTCTGAGGGGGATTCAGAAGGAGAAGACCACTCCTATTTACCCCATGAGGTCTTCGCTCTAACTTGGCATGCTAATGTTGGTAATATCATGCATATGGTGCCTTGCATTGCTTACTGTATACATTAAAGATGTCATCTGCTTAGTTTAGACATGCTTTGTGTCAATGCCATCTGTTTTGTTTCTTTATCATATATGTGAATCATGCAATGCCATCTTGTCTAGCCAGGCATCATATATGTGAATTTTGCAATGCCACCCTGGTTAGCCAGTCATCTTATATGTGAATTATATCATGCCATCATTTTTTATTATGTGTTAAAGTTGTCAAAAATTTTAGTACATTCAATTACTCTTCCTGTGCATCAGCCATCGACACGGTCATGGAAAAATCTGGAGTGGAAACAAGGTCTTCAGAGCAGACAATGCTATCTGACGAAGCGCATGTCTTGCTGGTTACCGATAGCTCCTCAGAGGAGGATTCAGAGACAGATGACCAGTCATATTTCCCCCCTAAGGTGCATGCCCTAACTTGGCAGGGTTATGTTACTCATATCGTGCGTATGGTATCTTGCATTGCTATGTCATTTGCTTAGTTTAGACATGCTTTGTGTGAATACCACCTGTTTAGTGTCTAATTACCATATATGTGAATTATGCAATGCCATCTTGTTGCAAGACATTATATATGTGAATTATGCAATGTTATCTTGTTGCAAGGCATTATATATGTGAATTATGCAATGCCATGCTGTTTAGACAAGCGTCATATATGTGAATTGTATCATGCCGTCCTTTTTTGTATTTCTCATTGCTTTTGTCGACAATGTTTGTATATTCAACTGCTCTTCCTGTGCATCAGCCATTTGAATTGGTGATGGAGAAATCTGGAGTGAAAACAAGGTCTTCAGAGCAGACAATGCTACCTGCTGAAGCAGATACCTTGCTAGTTACAGATAGCTCTTCAGAGGAGGATTCAGAGGCAGATGACCAGTCCTATTATCCCCCTGAGGTGTATGCTCAAACTTGGCAGGGTTATATTACTCATATAATGCATATGTTGTATTGCAATGCTTATTTTCTACATCATATACACAATATTGAATGCCATCTTCTTAGTTGACACATCATATATGCAATTGCCCTCTGCTCACTTCCTTAGTATATAAATCATATATTTGAATTATGGCATGCCATGATGTTTACATAGATAGCATGTATCTGAATTATGGCATGCCAACCCATTTTCTAAAGGCATAATATAGTTATTGTTGGGGAACGTTGCAGAAAATTAAAATTTTTCCCTATGGTTTCACCAAGATCCATCTATGAGTTCATCTAAGCAACGAGTCAAGGGGAAGAGTATGCATCTACATACCACTTGTAGATCGAGTGCGGAAGCGTTCAAGGGGATGGTGATGATGGAGTCGTACTCGTCGTGATTCGGATCACCGATGACCAAGTACTGAACGGACAGCACCTCCGCGTTCAACACACGTACGGGACGGACGACGTCTCCTCCGTCTTGATCCAGCAAGGAGGAAGGAGAGGTTGAGGAAGGCAGCTCCAACGGCAACACGACGGCGTGGTGTAGTTGGTGCAGAAGTACTCCGACAGGGCTTCGCCAAGCACGTACGCAGGAGGAGAGGTGTTGGGGAGGGGAGGGGCTGCGCCTTGAGTTGTGTCTAGCAGCCCTCCCCTCACCCCTCTATATATAGGAGGAGAGGGGCAAGGGGGCCGGCCCTCTAGGGGAAACCCTAGAGGGGGGCGGCGGCCAAAGGGAGAGGGAAAAAGGGTGGCTTGCCCCCCAAGCTAGGGGGCGCCCCCTTTAGGGTTTCCCCTCCCCTTGCCCTAGCCGCATGGGCCTAGGTGGGGAGGCGCGCCCAGCCCACTAGGGGCTGGCTCCCTCTCCCACACAGCCCATGTGGCCCCCCCCGGGAGGGGTGGCCCCACCCGGTGGACCCCCGGAACCCTTCCGGTGGCCCCGGTACAATACCGGTATGCCACCGAAACTTTCCGGTGTCCGTTTAACCACTTTCCTTATATAAATCTTTACCTCCGGAACATTCCGGAACTCCTCGTGACGTCCGGGATCTCATCCGGGACTCCGAACAACATTCGGTAATCACATACTTGTCTTCCTGATAAACCTAGCATCACCGAACCTTAAGTGTGTAGACCCTACGGGTTCGGGAGACATGCAGACATGACCGAGACAACCTCAGGTCAATAACCAACAGCGGGATCTGGATACCCATGTTGGCTCCCACATGCTCCTCGATGTTGTCATCGGATGAACCACGATGTCGAGGATTCGATCAAACCCCGTATGCAATTCCCTTTGTCAATCGGTACGTTACATGCCCGAGACTCGATCGTCGGTATCCCAATACCTCGTTCAGTCTCGTTACCGGCAAGTCACTTTACTCGTACCGCAATGCATGATCCCGTGACCAAACACTTGGTCACCTTGAGCTCATTATGATGATGCATTACCGAGTGGGCCCAGAGATACCTCTCCGTCATACGGAGTGACAAATCCCAGTCTCGATCCGTGTCAACCCAACATACACTTTCGGAGATACCTGTAATGCACCTCTATAGTCACCCAGTTACGTTGTGACGTTTGGTACACCCAAAGCACTCCTACGGTATCCGGGAGTTACACGATCTCATGGTCTAAGGAAGAGATACTTGACGTTGGAAAAGCTCTAGCAAACGAACTAACCGACCTTTGTGCTATGCTTAGGATTGGGTCTTGTCCATCACATCATTCTCCTAATGATGTGATCCCGTTATCAACGACATCCAATGTCCATAGCCAGGAAACCATGACTATCTGTTGATCACAACGAGCTAGTCAACTAGAGGCTCACTAGGGACATATTGTGGTCTATGTATTCACACGTGTATTACGATTTCCGGATAATACAGTTATAGCATGAATAAAAGACTATTATCATGAACAAAGAAATATAATAATAACACTTTTATTATTGCCTCTAGGGCATATTTCCAACAGTCTCCCACTTGCACTAGAGTCAATAATCTAGTTACATTGTGATGAATCGAACACCCATAGAGTTCTGGTGTTGATCATGTTTCGCTCGCGAGAGAGGTTTAGTCAACGGATCTGCGACATTCAGATCCGTATGTACTTTGCAAATTTCTATGTCTCCATCTTGAACATTTTCACGGATGGAGTTGAAACGACGCTTGATGTGCCTGGTCTTCTTGTGAAATCTGGGCTCCTTCGCAAGGGCAATAGCTCCAGTATTGTCACAGAAAAGTTTGATCGGCCCCGACGCATTGGGTATGACTCCTAGGTCGGTGATGAACTCCTTCACCCAAATAGCTTCATGCGCTGCCTCCGAGGCTGCCATGTACTCCGCTTCACATGTAGATCCCGCCACGACGCTCTGCTTGCAGCTGCACCAGCTTACTGCTCCACCATTCAACATATACACGTATCCGATTTGTGACTTAGAGTCATCCAGATCTGTGTCGAAGCTAGCGTCGACGTAACCCTTTACGACGAGCTCTTCGTCACCTCCATAAACGAGAAACATGTCCTTTGTCCTTTTCAAGTACTTCAGGATATTCTTGACCGCTGTCCAGTGTTCCTTGCCGGGATTACTTTGGTACCTTCCTACCAAACTTACGGCAAGGTTTACATCAGGTCTGGTACACAGCATGACATACATAATAGATCCTATGGCTGAAGCATAGGGGATGACACTCATCTCTTCTTTATCTTTTGCCGTGGTCGGGCATTGAGCCGAGCTCAGTCTCACACCTTGCAATACAGGCAAGAACCCCTTCTTGGACTGATCCATTTTGAACTTCTTCAAAATTTTATCAAGGTATGTGCTTTGTGAAAGACCTATGAGGCGTCTCGATCTATTTCTATAGATCTTGATGCCTAATATATAAGCAGCTTCTCCAAGGTCCTTCATTGAAAAACACTTATTCAAGTAGGCCTTAATGCTGTCCAAGAATTCTATATCATTTCCCATCAAAAGTATGTCATCTACATATAATATGAGAAATGCTACAGAGCTCCCACTCACTTTCTTGTAAACGCAGGCTTCTCCATAAGTCTGCATAAACCCAAACGCTTTGATCATCTCATCAAAGCGAATGTTCCAACTCCGAGATGCTTGCACCAGCCCATAAATGGATCGCTGGAGCTTGCATACTTTGTTAGCATTCTTAGGATCGACAAAACCCTCCGGCTGCATCATATACAGTTCTTCCTTAAGATGTCCGTTAAGGAATGCCGTTTTGACGTCCATCTGCCATATCTCATAATCATAGTATGCGGCAATTGCTAACATGATTCGGACGGACTTAAGCTTCGCTACGGGAGAGAAAGTCTCATCGTAGTCAATCCCTTGAACTTGCCGATAACCCTTAGCGACAAGTCGAGCTTTATAGATGGTGACATTACCATCCGCGTCCGTCTTCTTCTTAAAGATCCATTTGTTTTCTATCGCTCGCCGATCATTGGGCAAGTCAGTCAAAGTCTATACTTTGTTTTCATACATGGATTCTATCTCGGATTTCATGGCTCCAAGCCATTTGTTGGAATCTGGGCCCGTCATCGCTTCTTCATAGTTCGAAGGTTCACCGTTGTCTAACAACATGATTTCTAGGACAGGGTTGCCGTACCACGCTGGTGCGGAACGTGTCCTTGTGGACCTACGAAGTTCAGTAGCAACTTGATCCGAAGTACCTTGATCATCATCATTATTTTCCTCTTCAGTTGGTGTAGGCATCACAGGAACATCTTCCTGAGCTGCACTACTGTCCCGCTCAAGAGGTAGTACTTCATCGAGTTCTACTTTCCTCCCACTTACTTCTTTCGAGAGAAACTCTTTTTCCAGAAAGGATCCGTTCTTAGCGACAAAGATCTTGCCCTCGGATCTTAAGTAGAAGGTATACCCAATGGTTTCCTTAGGGTATCCTATGAAGACACATTTTTCCGACTTGGGTTCGAGCTTCTCAGGTTGAAGTTTCTTGACATAAGCATCGCATCCCCAAACTTTTAGAAACGACAACTTAGGTTTCTTCCCAAACCACAATTCATACGGTGTCGTCTCAACGGATTTAGACGGTGCCCTATTTAAAGTGAATGTAGCTGTCTCTAGAGCGTATCCCCAAAATGATAGCGGTAAATCGGTAAGAGACATCATAGACCGCACCATATCCAATAGAGTGCGATTACGACGTTCGGACACACCGTTACGCTGAGGTGTTCCAGGCGGCGTGAGTTGTGAAACGATTCCACATTTTCTTAAGTGTGTACCAAATTCGTGACTTAAGTATTCTCCTCCACGATCTGATCGTAAGAATTTTATCTTTCGGTCACGTTGATTCTCTACTTCATTCTGAAATTCTTTGAACTTTTCAAAGGTCTCAGACTAGTGTTTCATCAAGTAGACATACCCATATCTACTCAAGTTATCTGTGAGAGTGAGAACATATCGATATCCTCCGCGAGCCTCAACACTCATTGGACCGCACACATCGGTATGTATGATTTCCAACAAGTTGGTTGCTCGCTCCATTGTTCCGGAGAACGGAGTCTTGGTCATTTTTCCCATGAGGCATGGTTCGCATGTGTCAAATGATTCATAATCAAGAGACTCTAAAAGTCCATCAGCATGCAGCTTCTTCATGCGCTTGACACCAATGTGACCAAGGCGGCAGTGCCACAAGTATGTGGGACTATCGTTATCAACTTTACATCTTTTGGTATTCACGCTATGAATATGTGTAACACTACGTTCGAGATTCATTAAGAATAAACCATTGACCATCGGGGCATGACCATAAAACATATCTCTCATATAAATAGAACAACCATTATTCTCGGACTTAAATGAGTAGCCATCTCGTATTAAACGAGATCCAGATACAATGTTCATGCTCAAACTTGGCACCAAATAACAATTATTAAGGTTCAAAACTAATCCCGTAGGTAAATGTAGAGGTAGCGTGCCGACGGCGATCACATCGACTCTGGAACCATTCCCGACGCGCATCGTCACCTCGTCCTTTTCCAGTCTCCGCTTATTCCGCAGCTCCTGCTGTGAGTTACAAATATGAGCAACGGCACCGGTATCAAATAACCAGGAGTTACTACGAGTACTGGTAAGGTACACATCAATTACATGTATATCGAATATACCTTTAGTGTTTCCGGCCTTCTTATCCGCTAAGTATTTGGCGCAGTTCCGCTTCCAGTGACCCTTCCCCTTGCAATAAAAGCACTCAGTCTTAGGCTTGGGTCCATTCTTTGACTTCTTCCCGGCAACTGGCTTACCGGGCGCGGCAACCTCTTTGCCGTCCTTCTTGAAGTTCTTCTTACCCTTGCCCTTCTTGAACTTAGTGGCCTTATTGACCATCAACACTTGATGTTCTTTCTTGATTTCAACCTCTGCTGACTTCAGCATAGAAAATACTTCAGGAATGGTCTTTACCATCCCCTGCATATTGTAGTTCATCAGAAAGCTCTTGTAGCTTGGTGGGAGCGATTGAAGGATTCTGTCAATGACTGCCTCATCAGGGAGGTTAATATTTAGCTGGGTCATACGGTTGTGCAACCCAGACATCTTGAGTATGTGCTCACTGACATAACTATTTTCCTCCATCTTACAACTATAGAACTTGTCGGAGATGTCATATCTCTTGACCCGGCCGTGAGCTTGGAAAACTAGTTTCAGCTCCTCGAACATCTCATATGCTCCGTGATGCTCAAAACGCTTTTGGAGCCCCGGTTCTAAGCTGTAAAGCATGCCGCACTGAACGAGGGAGTAATCATCAGCACGAGACTGCCAAGCATTCATAATGTCTTGGTTCTCTGGGACGGGAGCGTCACCTAGCGGTCCTTCTAGGACATATTGTTTCCTGGCAGCTATGAGGATGATCCTCAGGTTCCGGACCCAGTCCGTATAGTTGCTGCCATCATCTTTCAGCTTGGTTTTCTCTAGGAACGCGTTGAAGTTCATGTTGACATGAGCGTTGGCCATATGATCTACAAGACATATTTGCAAAAGGTTTTAGACTAAGTTCATGATAATTAAGTTCATCTAATCAAATTATTGAATGAACTCCCACTCAGATTTGACATCCCTCTAGTCATCTAAGTGTTACACGATCCGAGTCGACTAGGCCGTGTCCGATCATCACGTGAGACAGACTAGTCATCCTCGGTGAACATTCTCATGTTGATCGTATCTTCCATACGACTCGTGTTCGACCTTTCGGTCTCCGTGTTTCGAGGCCATGTCTGTACATGCTAGGCTCGTCAAGTTAACCCTAAGTGTTTTGCATGTGTAAAACTGTCTTACACCCGTTGTATGTGAACGTAAGGATCTATCACACCCGATCATCACGTGGTGCTTCGAAACGACGAACTTTAGCAACGGTGCATAGTTAGGGGAGAACACTTCTTGAAATTGTTGTAAGGGATCATCTTATTTACTACCGTCGTTCTAAGTAAACAAGATGCATAAAACATAATAAACATCACATGCAATTATATAAAGTAGTGACATGATATGGCCAATATCATATAGCTCCTTTGATCTTCATCTTCGGGGCTCCATGATCATCTTGTCACCGGCATGACACCATGATCTCCATCATCATGATCTCCATCATCGTGTCTTCATGAAGTTGTCACGCCAACGACTACTTCTACTTCTATGACTAACGCGTTTAGCAATAAAGTAAAGTAGTTTACATGGCGTTCTTCAATGACACGCAGGTCATACAAAAATAAAGACAACTCCTATGGCTCCTGCCGGTTGTCATACTCATCGACATGCAAGTCGTGATTCCTATTACAAGAACATGATCTCATACATCACAATATATCATTCATCATTCATCACAACTTCTGGCCATATCACATCACATGACAATTGCTGCAAAAACAAGTTAGACGTCCTCTAATTGTTGTTGCATCTTTTACGTGGCTGCAATTGGGTTCTAGCAAGAACGTTTTCTTACCTACGAATAACCACAATGTGATCTTGTCAACTTCTATTTACCCTTCATAAGGACCCTTTTCATCGAATCCACTTCAACTAAAGTGGGAGAGACAGACACCCGCCAGCCACCTTATGCAACTAGTGCATGTTAGTCGGTGGAACCGGTCTCACGTAAGCGTACGTGTAAGGTTGGTCCGGGCCGCTTCATCCCACAATACCGCTGAAGCAAGATAAGACTAGTAGCGGCAAGCAAGTTGACAAGATCTGCGCCCACAACAAAATTGTGTTCTACTCGTGCAAAGAGAACTACGCATAAACCTGGCTCTGATACCACTGTTGGGGAACGTTGCAGAAAATTAAAATTTTCCCTACAGTTTCACCAAGATCCATCTATGAGTTCATCTAAGCAACGAGTCAAGGGGAAGAGTATGCATCTACATACCACTTGTAGATCGAGTGCGGAAGCGTTCAAGGGGATGGTGATGATGGAGTCGTACTCGTCGTGATTCGGATCACCGATGACCAAGTGCTGAACGGACAGCACCTCCGCGTTCAACACACGTACGGGACGGACGACGTCTCCTCCGTCTTGATCCAGCAAGGAGGAAGGAGAGGTTGAGGAAGGCAGCTCCAATGGCAGCACGACGGCGTGGTGTAGTTGGTGCAGAAGTACTCCGACAGGGCTTCGCCAAGCACGTACGGAGGAGGAGAGGTGTTGGGGAGGGGAGGGGCTGCGCCTTGAGTTGTGTCTAGCAGCCCTCCCCTCACCCCTCTATATATAGGAGGAGAGGGGCAAGGGTGCCGGCCCTCTAGGGGAAACCCTAGAGGGGGGCGGCGGCCAAAGGGAGAGGGAAAAAGGGTGGCTTGCCCCCCAAGCTAGGGGGCGCCCCCTTTAGGGTTTCCCCTCCCCTTGCCCTAGCCGCATGGGCCTAGGTGGGGAGGCGCGCCCAGCCCACTAGGGGCTGGCTCCCTCTCCCACACAGCCCATGTGGCCCCCCTAGGAGGGGTGGCCCCACCCGGTGGACCCCCGGAACCCTTCCGGTGGCCCCGGTACAATACCGGTATGCCACCGAAACTTTCCGGTGTCCGTTTAACCACTTTCCTTATATAAATCTTTACCTCCGGAACATTCTGGAACTCCTCGTGACGTCCGGGATCTCATCCGGGACTCCGAACAACATTTGGTAATCACATACTTGTCTTCCTGATAACCCTAGCGTCACCGAACCTTAAGTGTGTAGACCCTACGGGTTCAGGAGACATGCAGACATGACCGAGACAACCTCAGGTCAATAACCAACAGCGGGATCTGGATACCCATGTTGGCTCCCACATGCTCCTCGATGTTGTCATCGGATGAACCACGATGTCGAGGATTCGATCAAACCCCGTATGCAATTCCCTTTGTCAATCGGTACGTTACATGCCCGAGACTCGATCGTCGGTATCCCAATACCTCGTTCAGTCTCGTTACCGGCAAGTCACTTTACTCGTACCGCAATGCATGATCCCATGACCAAACACTTGGTCACCTTGAGCTCATTATGGTGATGCATTACCGAGTGGGCCCAGAGATACCTCTCCGTCATACGGAGTGACAAATCCCAGTCTCGATCCGTGTCAACCCAACAGACACTTTCGGAGATACCTGTAATGCACCTTTATAGTCACCCAGTTACGTTGTGACGTTTGGTACACCCAAAGCACTCCTACGGTATCCGGGAGTTACACGATCTCATGGTCTAAGGAAGAGATACTTGACATTGGAAAAGCTCTAGCAAACGAACTAACCGACCTTTGTGCTATGCTTAGGATTGGGTCTTGTCCATCACATCATTCTCCTAATGATGTGATCCCGTTATCAACGACATCCAGTGTCCATAGCCAGGAAACCATGACTATCTGTTGATCACAACGAGCTAGTCAACTAGAGGCTCACTAGGGACATATTGTGGTCTATGTATTCACACGTGTATTACGATTTCCGGATAATACAGTTATAGCATGAATAAAAGACTATTATCATGAACAAAGAAATATAATAATAACACTTTTATTATTGCCTCTAGGGCATATTTCCAACAGTTATATCATCTCATCCTGTTTACGTAGTCATCATATTTTAAATTATGTCATTCTATCCGTGAATTATATCATGCCATCATGTTTCCATCGACGGCATGTTTGTGATTTATGGCATGCCAACCACTTTAATAGACACATCGTATAGTTATATCATGTCATCCTGTTTACATAGTCATCATATTTTGAAGTATGTCATTCTATCCTGTTTAGTTAGCCATCATACATGTGAAATTGTGTCATGCTATCCTGTTTAATTAGCCATCATATATGTGAAATTATGTCCTGCTATTCTGTTTGCTTAGACAACATAAATGTGAATTATTTCATGCCTTGTTTTCTTCCCTACTATCCATTGCACCTGTCTATCTTACAATGTATGTACATTCAATTACTTTTCTTGTTTATCAGCCATTTCAATTGGAGGGAGTGATGGCAGTATCTGTGAGAGTAAAAACACGGTCTTCAGAAAAGATCGTGCTACCCGTCGATGCAGATAGAACCACGATTGTACTTGCCCAAGAATCAGCCCCACCACACATAACCCACACTCATGCAGATTGTACCCCTACCCAGTTGGACAGAGAACCAGCTACACCCCTTCTAACCCCAACCCCAGCAGATAGACACCCAGTTCCCGTTGACACATCACCGTCTCCACCACAGAGCACCCAAACACGAGCAGTTAGTAAGGCAACTGCAGTGCCCAAATCACGAGGACCACCACTCCAAACCCGAAGTCAATGCTTAAAGCAGAAGAAGAAGTGTTCTCAGGTCAGGTTCCATAGCTATGGTTCATACTACTTTGCTCTTGCATCACTGTATTTACTGATACCAAGCAATTTCAAATTTGAAGGATGCAATTGAAACTCCAATGGCGCAACAGGTATGTTTTAAACCTGTTTCTTCAACGTGTTTGGCTGTTTGCTGTTGTAACTTGCTCTATGTTGATTTCAGTTTCAATTGAATAAACAATTATGTTATCATGCCATGCACATTACAAGTGTTGTTATTGCTGTGTTGTTTCCCACACTTATATTCTGTCTATGCTGCTTTGTCTTAAATAGATATGATTGGAACTGTATCTATCTTGATTTGGCAACATAAACTAGAATGATATAGACCATACAGTGACCATACTACATAGATATATGTTTGTTTCATGCTGTTATCCTGTCCACCTTACTACTGAACTGGTTTACCAAAATGAGTTTCATATACTACATTGTAAACGTGAGATGTGTTTGTTTGTTTCCCTTTTAGAACGCGGATAAAATATTGGAGAAGAGTACCCTGTTATGCAATGGTAAAGGAAGTAATGCAGATAAGGTTCAAGATAGTGAGACATCCCTGTTGGTCTCCAAAAAAGCTGATAAAAACTATATTGAGGACACTGAGACAACCCCAAAGTCCTGTCTTGATGTAGTGTTCGAGTTACTGGCTACCACTGCTTGCACCAGCTCTTCGAACTTGTTGCCTGAATCAACTCGGCTTCTTGAGTCTCAACTTCAAGTTGAAAGACATCGATCAGATGTTATGCGACAGGAAGTCAAAGGACTGAGGAAGTCCCTGCAGAATTCAGATGCATACTTTCTGGTGCAACAACAGGCACTGGAGGACTTAAGCGCCAAACAAGAGAAAGTTAATAAGCTTGCTAAGCATCTTGCCAGCATTATGGGTACCCAGGATATTGTTTCTTGATCTCTTCTAAAGTGGTTTCAGTTCTGGACTTGTTTTGCTACGGCATTTATATGCTGCTGTGTTCCCTATATTTCCACTGGTGGCGAACTTTGATGCCCAGTGGATGTAATATGTGTAATAGCCGTGATAGCCTAGTGTAAGTTGCTTGCTTATTTATTTCCTTGTTGTCTTGTTTATTTGTTTGCTTGTAGTCAGTGCAGTTCTTTTTCTGCGGTTTGCTAGTGGCTGCAACAACCTATTTTTTAAAACTAGGCCACAATAACCATGGGCTAATATTTACTGTAGTGACACTGCACCTACGAGCCGTAGAAACAGTTGGCCTTCCACGGGCCGTAGAAACAATGTGCCTTCTACGGGCCGTATCATCAATGGGCCTTATACGGGCAGTATGATCGATTGGCCAAACATAGGCCAATAACAGGCCACATTATGGCCGTAAACGGGCTAGAGTTGGAATCGTCCGTTCATGGGCCGACCATAACGGGCCATCATTAATAGGCCGTATTTCATGACGCTATGAAAATGGCCCAACATGTTAACGGACCACAAACAGGCCGACTGTAACCACGGGCTGAATTTGGCCCATAAGCAGAAAATGACAGTAACGGGCCGTAAGTAAACGAATGCTGGAAATGAGCCCAAGAATAAATGGGCTCTGAGAAGGTCGAAAGATAACATGGGCTGGAAACGGCCCAACGGAATAACGGGCCCTTAATGGGTATAAAGTGATACACTGTTCATTACGGGCCAGTTTCACCACGGGCCGTTAATGGGTGTAAAGTAATACACTGTTCATTACGGGCCAGTTCACCACGCGCCGTTAATAGGCCAAGAGTTACATAGGGCCTCATATGGGCCGAAAGACGTCATGGGCCATACATGGGCCAGAAGTGAAAACGGGCTGGAATCATATTGGGTGGCCCAGATGACGCTACTGGGCCTAATTCGGATAGGGCGTAACGAGCCTTGGGTTAGCGGGCTGTAAATGGGCTATATGCGAACAGGCTGTTAACAGGCTTTACATGGGCCGTCCTGCCACCTTTTGACCAAGTCAAATGGGCCGGCCTTTTCACAGGAATGTGCCTCTGTTGGGCCGTGCCACGTGTCGACGTATCATAGGCGCCTTCTGTCCAATGAGTGGATGACATCTGTCCCAACGGTGAGCCGACACGTGTTTCCTCCAGCCAATGATGATTTTACACGTGGAAAATGCACATTAGTCGGGGCTATTAACGGGTCATCGGATCCAAAACCCGACCCGATAGCTTAACGGTGTTCCGTTATGGTGGATGCCACGTGTCGGTCACCCTTGACAAAAGCACTTCTGTGACGCGCGATTTATCGTCATGGAAGTGGACACTTCCGTGATGATAATTTTGGTAATGTCATGGAACACTTCTACGACAGCACAGGTATGACTATCTTGATCCTGTCATAAATTTGTCATGGATGTACATGCATGACAAAAAACGCGACCTACTGTGACAAACACGTATCATCACGGAAGTGTATTTTTTTTGTAGTGATTAACCCTTTTGGTCCGGCTTCCTGTTCAAACATAGGTGTCATTCACCAAAGAGAACATAGCCATTAATGCTTTTGGTCCAGCTTACTGATCGTATTCAAATCAGAAGCCTCGTGTTTTTTCTCTCCTTATTGATTTAAGTCTTTTGAAACAATTTTCCGGGTTTCTCTACATACTTTTTTGCTTACGTCTGAAGCATATATGTGGTTTCAATTAACCCGGCTTGTCTTTGCATGATAATTCGCCAGCATTTGAGAATCATAAAACACTTGGAAGTTTTGGCTTCTAAAAGATTGGGTTATCACCCTTACTGCACAGGTCACATAAACCGGCAGTACAATTCAGTATCACAGGTATGATATTGTTATTATAGTTTTGTTTTAAGTTCTGGTTCATACCAGCTTTATCCATGGCTATTTTTTATACATCAATGGTTATATGTGAGATATTATGACCCGCCCAGCGGTAAACCGCCAAGGGTTCTTGTCATTTATTTCTGTGTACAGGATAATTCAAGGATTTTCTTACGCACAAGTCAAACAAATGATAAAGTGTAAAGAGGATAAATATAAGAGGGCGGCTTAACAGTATTGAGCACCAAAAACATGCACGATGGCACGACAGAGCAAAGTTATGGCTATTCTATTACATGACTCAAAGAGTCCAAATGATTAAGTGTTTTTTCCACAAGATCACCAACATGAACCGCCCCGCGGTTTAATCCTCTTGATTCTGACAGCCTGATGCTTCTGGATCATCCTGCTCCGTGTTTTCGTCTTCTTCGATTTCCTGGAAGGTGGGGGATGACCAGTCAATGCCACTCAAAGCATGGAATTCTGCTTCATCATCAATAAGCTCTTCCGGGTTAACGTCAGGAGCGAAGGTGTGCTTACGAATTGGAGGTATCAGATCCTACACTTTATAGGAGGGTGTTGGCAT
The DNA here is from genome assembly GCF_002162155.2 of Triticum dicoccoides. Classification (NCBI taxonomy): domain Eukaryota; kingdom Viridiplantae; phylum Streptophyta; class Magnoliopsida; order Poales; family Poaceae; genus Triticum; species Triticum dicoccoides. Next base: position 693,825,298 of record NC_041391.1, read on the forward strand.
TTTTTGATTCTCCAAATCATAAGCCGGTTGATATTGGGACAAATCGGTTTCACTAGCAATCAGGCTAGCCAGGGGACGGATGTCCTTTACACAACCGGCGAAGTCCTTCTTTTAGGGGTGACGTCTTCTTTTCAGTTGGGCACCCGGTTGATAGCTCAGCCGGGTCTAGCTCTGGTAGCCAAGATTTGGCCTGACTTAAAGCTGTTACAGCTCCGGCTCTTGCACATGATCTCTTCACCTCCCCAACCCTCTATGGCAGCACAAAAAGCTTTCTCAGCAGGTCAACTAAAAGTGTTGGTACTCGATTTGATGGAGAAATTGTGGCTAGGGTATGTTGCGTCCTAGTATAAAGTTGTTCCACCAGCGTGTAAACCGCTTTCAACTTCAGAATCATGTCTTGGTTAAGGTTCGTGCTTCTGGGGCCTGCATAGTAATCACAAGTGAGTTAAAGGCAATTCATATGATCTAGAGGGATATTCAACTTTGACAGTTATAAGGCGGCTTACCAAAGATAGCTGAGACCATCTGAGACACGTGGCGTTTTAAGCAGGACAATTTAGTTGTCACCTCTTCAAGAGCCGCTTCTGCTTTCTCAGCTCGTTGGGTCAAAGTAATCTTTTCTTCAGCCCAGGCGTTTTTCTCGGTTTCAAAGCCGGCTTTCAATTTTTCTGTTTCAGACATGCTGAATTCAAATTTTGAGTTTGCCCTCCGGGTCTCAGTCTCCTGCAGCTCCAAGTGATTTTTCAATTCAGACAGTTCTGATGGCAGTTGAACAGTAGTGGTCTGCACATATACCGGATCAAAATCATATAGATTAGTACACAGTATTAAGTCCCAAGCCTTTTGCAAGCAACACCACTTGGCACTTGGGGGCTAATATCTGCCGAAAGCTTATTTATGTGGCGGCTTATGTAAATAAGTCCCAAGCACTTTGCAAGCAAGAGTACTTGGCACTTGGGGACTAATGCATATTGCTATTGAAAAACTATACAAGTACAAGATATAAAGGACCGGTTCATCCAGGCTGATTAAACCGGCCCTTAGGGACTACGGATTAAGTCGGATTTTTTGAGGATTCTACCAACAAATATTACTTATGTTCATGGTTCATTTAAAGTCTACATCATATTCATCATAAACAATAGACTTGGGGGCTGGCATAGTAAGCATAACACAGTAAAAGAAGAGTTCATACCTCAAACTTCTGGTGCATCTGCTTCACCATATCTATTTCCAGATCGCGGCTGCTGTGTAGTTGACTAAGATAACCAGAAAAAACTTCACTAACACTCAATTGGGAGTAGTCAGTAAAATCGAATATGACTTTACGTCGTTCAATGTGTTCTTCCTTGCACTAGTAGAAGGGCTAATCTGAGACACATTAGTGCCGGTTTGATTTTGAGCCGGCACTAATGTGTCCATTAGTGCCGGTTCCAACGGCTAGGCGGGCGGACATCATTAGTACCGGTTCGTGGGCAACAATAAGTACCGGTTCATGCCACGAACCGGTACTAATGATGCTGTGTCAGGCCGTGGGCCCCACGAACTCCTTTAGTACCGGTTCATGTCATGAACCGGTACTAGAGTTTCTTATTAAGCTGATTTTTAGTCCCACCTCGCTAGGAGAGAGGCAGTAGGAGCTGTTTATAAGCCGTGAGTGCAGAGACGATGGAGAGGCGCAATGCTCACCTGTAGCTTGCTTAGCTTCAAGCCTTTCGGAATAGAATAGATTGCACGGAGCTGTGTGCAGTGTAGTCTACCCTGTTCCGAAAGGCTTGAAGCTAACTAACGAGCCTTGCGCCTTTTTTTATTTTTAATAACTTATTAGAACTCCGGACTTCTTGTGTTACAACAAAAACTGGCACTTCATTTTTTTAACTTATTACAACTTCAGATTTTTTTGCGTTCAGTACGCACCATTCTAAGCCACGTCATCAATTTTCAACCCTTTCTGACATCATTTGCTCCCCTAGCACAAACTGGACAATATCTTTCGAAGTATCAGGGCCGGTTTCAGACGAAAGAGTAGAGAGGGTCACGGCAAAAAAGAAAAAACTATATAAAAAATTACTCAAAAATAAATAGAAGAAAACAAATAAAGCAGAAAAGAAAAAACTATATATAAAGAAGA
>NC_041391.1:693828428-693863162 GCF_002162155.2 Triticum dicoccoides
AAGAAACTCAGAAATAAATAGAAGAAAAAATAAAGCAGAAAAGAAATTACTATATAAACAAATTACTCAGAAATAAATAGAAGAAAAAAATAAAGCAAAAAAGGAATAACTATATAAACAAATTACTCAAAAATAAATACTATTCAGAAATAAATAGAAGAAAAAAATAAAGCAAAAAAGGAATAACTACATAAAAAAATTACTCAAAAATAAATAGAAATAAATAAATGCTATTGAGAAATAAATAGAAGAAAAAAATAAAGCAGAAAAGGAATAACTATATAAAAAATCACTAAAAAATAAAAAGAAGAAAATAAATAATGCAGAAAAGAAAATAATTTATAAAAAACATATTGGGGCGCTGCCCGGTGGGCCTGCCAGACCTTGGGTGTGCAAATACATGCCCAGTAGGGCCAGCAGGCTCACAGGGCAGTGCACCCTAATTAGGCCCAGAAGCATGCTATATAGAGAAGTTCGAAAGGGCAGCCGCGGCTGGGTTTATAAACCAGTGCGGCTGCCCTTCGCTCGGCGAGGTGGGACTAAACGTAGCACACTGCAGGGTGGCAGCGCATAGGCATTAGTACCGGTTGGAGCCTCCAACCGGTACTAATGTGTTGCCCTTTAGTACCGGTTGGAGCCACCAACCGGTACTAAAGGCCCACGTTTCCCGCTGCTTGGGCTGGCCAAAATTGGCCTTTAGTATCGGTTGGAGCCACCAACTAGTACTAACGGCCCATCCTATATATATGACACTTACGAAAATTCAGTTATCGTCGCCAGTTCATTCCACTTCTCGCGCGCGCGAGTCTCGATCTCGACGACGCCGACGCCGCTGCGCCGCCGTGCCGTCGCCCTCGCCGCCCCCGTCGCCCGTCATCGTCGCCGCCCCCGCCGCCCGTCGTCGTCGCCGCGCCCGTCTCGTCGCCGTCCCCGGTCGCCGCCGGCGCGTCTCGTCGCCGTCCCTGGCCGCCGCCGCCCGTCTCGTCGCCGTCATCGGTCCCCGCCGCCCGACGCCCGGCCCGCTCCATACACACACACACACACGCACAATACACACACACACATACACACACACACACACACACTACACACACATACACACAGACACACACAAACACACACACACACTAAACGTACACTACACATGTACGTACACACATATACACACACAGTACACACACACATATATTTTTTTACTTATTTTCTGTTTAATTTCTAATGTTTAGACGAATTAGAACTATCTAGTTTATTTTTAGAATGTTAGAAATATTATCATCGATGAATTAGAAATATGTTAATGTTTAGTTCAACTAGTTGAATTTGTTGGAAATATGCCCTAGAGGCAATAATAAATGGATTATTATTATATTTCCTTGTTCATGATAATTGTCTTTTATTCATGCTATAATTGTATTATCCGGAAATCATAATACACGTGTGAATACATAGACCACAATACGTCCCTAGTAAGCCTCTAGTTGACTAGCTCGTTGGTCAACAGATAGTCATGGTTTCCTGACTATGGACATTAGATGTCATTGACAAAGGGATCACATCATTAGGAGAATGATGTGATGGACAAGACCCATTCCGAAGCATAGCACAAGATTGTGTAGTTCGTTTTGCTAGAGCTTTTCCAATGTCATGTATCTCTTCCTTAGACCATGAGATTGTGTAACTCCCGGATACCGTAGGAGTGCTTTGGGTGTACCAAACATCACAACGTAACTGGGTGACTATAAAGGTGCACTACAGGTATCTTCGAAAGTGTCTGTTGGGTTGACACGGATCGAGACTGAGATTTGTCACTCCTATGACGGAGAGGTATCACTGGGCCCACTCGGTAGTGCATTATCATAATGAGCTCAAAGTGACCAAGTGTCTGGTCACGGGATCATGCATTACGATACGAGTAAAGTGACTTGCCGGTAACGAGACTGAATGAGGTATTGGGATACCAACGATCGAGTCTCGGGCAAGTAACATACCGTCTGACAAAGGGAATAGTATACGGGGTTGCTTGAACCCTCGACATCGTGGTTCATCCGATAAGATCATCAAGGAGTATGTGGGAGCCAACATGGGTATCCAGATCCCGCTGTTGGTTATTGACCAGAGAGCCGTCTCGGTCATGTCTGCATGTCTCCCGAACCCGTAGGGTCTACACACTTAAGGTTCGGTGACGCTAGGGTTGTATGAATATGAATATGCAGCAAACCGAATGTTGTTCGGAGTCCCGGATGAGATCCCGGACATCACGAGGAGTTCCGGAATGGTCCGGAGGTAAAGAAAACTATATAGGAAGTGCTGTTTTGGCCATCGGGAAAGTTTCGGGGTCACCCGGTATTGTACCGGGACCACCGGAAGGGTCCCGGGGGTCCACCGGGTGGGGCCACCTATCCCGGAGGGCCCCGTGGGCTGAAGTGGGAGGGGAACCAGCCCCTAGTGGGCTGGTGCGCCCCCCTTTGGGCCCCCCTACGCCTAGGGTTGGAAACCCTAGGTGGGGGGGGGGCGCACCACTTGCCTTGGGGGGCACTCCACCCCCCTTGGCCGCCGCCCCCCTTGGGAGATTGATCTCCTAGGGCCGGCGCCCCCCCTGGGGGACTATATAAAGGAGGGCAGGGGGAGGGCAGCCGCACCCAAGTCTTGGCGCCTCCCTCCCCCTGCTACACCTCGTCCTCCTCCCGCAGCAGCTTGGCGAAGCCCTGCCGGAGTTCTGCTGCATCCACCACCACGCCGTCGTGCTGCTGGAGCGTCATCAACCTCTCCTTCCCCCTTGCTGGATCAAGACGGAGGAGACGTCACGCTGACCGTACGTGTATTGAACGCGGAGGTGCCGTCCGTTCGACGCTAGGATCTCCGGTGATAGGATCACGACGAGAACGACTACTTCAACCCCGTTCTTTTGAACGCTTCCGCTCATGATCTACAAAGTGGTATGTAGATGCATCTCCCCTTTCACTCGTTGCTTAGATGAACTCATAGATGGATCTTGGTGAAACCGTAGGAAAATTTTTATTTTCTGCAACGTTCCCCAACTGTGGCATCATGAGCTAGGTCTATGCGTAGTTCTCTATTGCACGAGTAGAATACAAATTTGTTGTGGGCATAGATCTTGTCAACTTGCTTGCCGCTACTAGCCTTTTCTTGCTTCAGCGGTATCGTGGGATGAAGTGGCCCGGACCGACCTTACACGTACGCTTACGTGAGACAGGTTCCACCGACTGACATGCACTAGTTGCATAAGGTGGCTAGCGGGTGTCTGTCTCTCCTACTTTAGTTCGAGCGGATTAGATGAAAAGGGTCCTTATGAAGGGTAAATAGAATTTGACAAAATCATGTTGTGGTTATTCGTAGGTAAGAAAATGTTCTTGCTAGAACCCAATTGCAGCCACGTAAAAGATGCAACAACAATTAGAGGACGTCTAACTTGTTTTTGCAGCAATTGTCATGTGATGTGATATGGCCAGAAGTTGTGATGAATGATGAATGATATATTGTGATGTATGAGATCATGTTCTTGTAATAGGAATCACGACTTGCATGTCGATGAGTATGACAACCGGAAGTTGTCTTTATTTTTTGTATGACCCGCGTGTCATTGAAGAACGCCATGTAAATTACTTTACTTTATTGCTAAACGCGTTAGCCATAGAAGTAGAAGTAGTCGTTGGCGTGACAACTTCATGAAGACACGATGATGGAGATCATGATGATGGAGATCATGGTGTCATGCCGGTGACGAAGATGATCATGGAGCCCCGAAGATGGAGATCGAAGGAGCTATATGATATTGGCCATATCATGTCACTACTTTATATAATTGCATGTGATGTTTATTATGTTTTATGCATCTTGTTTACTTAGAATGGCGGTAGTAAATAAGATGATCCCTTATAATAATTTCAAGAAAGTGTTCCCCCTAACTGTGCACCGTTGCTAAAGTTCGTCGTTTCGAAGCACCACGTGATGATGGGGTGTGATAGATCCTTACGTTCACATACAACGGGTGTAAGACATATTTACACATGCAGCACACTTAGGGTTAACTTGACGAGCCTAGCATGTACAGACATGGCCTCGGAACACAGAGACAGAAAGGTCAAACATGAGTCGTATGGAAGATACGATCAACATGGAGATGTTCACCGATGATGACTAGTCCGTCTCACGTGATGATCGGACACGGCCTAGTCGACTCGGATCGTGTAACACTTAGATGACTAGAGGGATGTCTAATCTGAGTGGGAGTTCATTAAATATTTGATTAGATAAACTTAATTATCATGAACTTAGTCTAAAACTTTTGCAAAATATGTCTTGTAGATCAAATGGCCAACGCTCATGTCAACATGAACTTCAACGCGTTCCTAGAGAAAACCAAGCTGAAAGATGATGGCAGCAACTATTCGGACTGGGTCCAGAACCTGAGGATCATCCTCATAGCAGCCAAGAAAGATTATGTCCTAGATGCACCGCTAGGTGAAGCACCCATCCCAGAGAACCAAGACGTTATGAACACTTGGCAATCACGTGCTGATGATTACTCCCTCGTTCAGTGCGGAATGCTTTACAGCTTAGAACCGGGGCTCCAAAAGCGTTTTGAGAAGCATAGAGCATATGAGATGTTCGAGGAGCTGAAAATGGTTTTCCAAGCTCATGCCCGGGTCGAGAGATATGAAGTCTCCGACAAGTTCTATAGTTGTAAGATGGAGGAAAACAGTTCTGTCAGTGAGCACATACTCAAAATGTCTGGGTTGCACAACCGCCTGCCCAGCTGGAGATCAACCTCCCGGAAGAAGCGGTCATTGACATAATCCTTCAGTCGCTCCCACCGAGCTACAAGAGCTTTGTGTTGAACTACAATATGCAGGGGATGGTGAAGACCATTCCTGAAGTATTCTCAATGCTGAAGTCAGCAGAGGTTGAAATCAAGAAAGAACATCAAGTGTTGATGGTCAATAAGACCACTAAGTTCAAGAAGGGCAAGGGTAAGAAGAACTTCAAGAAGGACGGCAAAGATGTTGCCACGCCCGGTAAGCCAGTTGCCGGGAAGAAGTCAAAGAATGGACCCAAGCCTGAGACTGAGTGCTTTTATTGCAAGGGGAAGGGTCACTGGAAGCGGAACTGCCCCAAATACTTAGCAGACAAGAAGGCCGGCAACACTAAAGGTATATTTGATATACATGTAATTGATGTGTACCTTACCAGTACTCGTAGTAACTCCTGGTATTTGATACCGGTGCCATTGCTCACATTTGTAACTCACAGCAGGAGCTGCGGAATAAGCGGAGACTGGCGAAGGACGAGGTTGCCGGGAAGAAGTCAAAGAATGGACCCAAGCCTGAGACTGAGTGCTTTTATTGCAAGGGGAAGGGTCACTGGAAGCGGAACTGCCCCAAATACTTAGCAGACAAGAAGGCCGGCAACACTAAAGGTATATTTGATATACATGTAATTGATGTTACCTTACAAGTACTCGTAGTAACTCCTGGGTATTTGATACCGGTGCCATTGCTCACATTTGTAACTCACAGCAGGAGCTGTGGAATAAGCGGAGACTGGCGAAGGACGAGGTGAGGATGCGCGTCGGGAATGGTTCCAAGGTCGATGTGATCGCCGTCGGCACGCTAACTCTACATTTACCTATGGGATAAGTTTTAAACCTCAATAATTGTTATTTAGTGCCAAGTTTGAGCATGAACATTGTATCTGGATCTCGTTTGATACGAGATGGCTACTCATTTAAATTCGAGAATAATGGTTGTTCTATTTATATGAGAGATATGTTTAATGGTCATGCCCCGATGGTCAATGGTTTATTCTTAATGAATCTCGAACGTAATGTTACACATATTCATAGCGTGAATACCAAAAGATGTAAAGTTGATAACGATAGTCCCACATACTTGTGGCACTGCCGCCTTGGTCACATTGGTGTCAAGCGCATGAAGAAGCTGCATGCTGATGGACTTTTAGAGTCTCTCGATTATGAATCATTTGACACATGCGAACCATGCCTCATGGGCAAAATGACCAAGACTCCGTTCTCCAGAACAATGGAGCGAGCAACCAACTTGTTGGAAATCATACATACCGATGTGTGCGGTCCAATGAGCGTTGAGGCTCGCAGAGGATATCGTTATGTTCTCACCCTCACTGATGACTTGAGTAGATATGGGTATGTCTACTTGATGAAACACAAGTCTGAGACCTTTGAAAAGTTCAAGGAATTTCAGAATGAAGTAGAGAATCAACGTGACCGAAAGATAAAATTCTTACGATCGGATCGTGGAGGAGAATATTTAAGTCACGAATTTGGTACACACTTAAGAAAATGTGGAATCGTTTCACAACTCACGCCGCCTGGAACACCTCAGTGTAACGGTGTGTCCGAACGTCGTAATCGCACTCTATTGGATATGGTGCGATCTATGATGTATCTTACCGATTTACCGCTGTCATTTTGGGGATACGCTCTAGAGACAGCTACATTCACTTTAAATAGGGCACCGTCTAAATCCGTTGAGACGACACCGTATGAATTATGGTTTGGGAAGAAACCTAAGCCGTCATTTCTAAAAGTTTGGGGATGCGATGCTTATGTCAAGAAACTTCAACCTGAAAAGCTCGAACCCAAGTCGGAAAAATGCATCTTCATAGAATACCCTAAAGAAACCATTGGGTATACCTTCTACTTAAATTCCGAGGGCAAGATCTTTGTTGCCAAGAACGGATCCTTTCTGGAAAAAGAGTTTCTCTCGAAAGGAGTAAGTGGGAGGAAAGTAGAACTCGATGAAGTACTACCTCTTGAACCGAAAAGTAGTGCAGCTCAGGAAAATGTTCCTATAGTGCCTACACCGACTGGAGAGGAAATTAATGAGGATGATCAAGGTACTTCTGATCAAGTTGCTACTGAACTTCGTAGGTTCACAAGGACACGTTCCACACCAGAGTGGTATGGCAACCCTGTCCTCGAAATCATGTCGTTAGACAACGGTGAACCATCGAACTATGAAGAAGCGATGGCGGGCCCAGATTCCAACAAATGGCTTGAAGCCATGCAATCCGAGATAGAATCCATGTATGAAAACAAAGTATGGACTTTGACTGACTTGCCCGATGATCGGCGAGCGATAGAAAACAAATGGATCTTTAAGAAGAAGACGAATGCGGATGGTAGTGTAACCATCTATAAAGCTCGACTTGTCGCTAAGGGTTATCGGCAAGTTCAAGGGATTGACTACGATGAGACTTTCTCTCCCGTAGCGAAGCTTAAGTCCGTCCGAATCATGTTAGCAATTGCCGCATACTATGATTATGAGATATGGCAGATGTACGTCAAAACGGCATTCCTTAACGGGCATCTTAAGGAAGAACTGTATATGATGCAGCCGGAGGGTTTTGTCGATCCTAAGAATGCTAACAAAGTATGCAAGCTCCAGCAATCCATTTATGGGCTGGTGCAAGCATCTCGGAGTTGGAACATTCGCTTTGATGAGATGATCAAAGCGTTTGGGTTTATGCAGACTTATGGAGAAGCCTGCGTTTACAAGAAAGTGAGTGGGAGCTCTGTAGCATTTCTCATATTATATGTAGATGACATACTTTTGATGGGAAATGATATAGAATTCTTGGACAGCATTAAGGCCTACTTGAATAAATGTTTTTCAATGAAGGACCTTGGAGAAGCTGCTTACATATTAGGCATCAAGATCTATAGGGATAGATCGAGACGCCTCATAGGTCTTTCACAAAGCACATACCTTGATAAGAATTTGAAGAAGTTCAAAATGGATCAGTCCAAGAAAGGGTTCTTGCCAGTACTGCAAGGTGTGAGATTGAGCTCGGCTCAATGCCCGACCACGGCAAAAGATAAAGAAGAGATGAGTGTCATCCCCTATGCCTCAGCCATAGGATCTATTATGTATGCCATGTTGTGTACCAGACCTGATGTAAACCTTGCCGTAAGTTTGGTAGGAAGGTACCAAAGTAATCCCGGCAAGGAACACTGGATAACGGTCAAGAATATCCTGAAGTACCTGAAAAGTACAAAGGACATGTTTCTCATTTATGGAGGTGACAAAGAGCTCGTCGTAAAGGGTTACGTCGACGCTAGCTTCGACACAGATCTGGATGACTCTAAGTCACAAACCGGATACGTGTATATGTTGAATGGTGGAGCAGTAAGCTGGTGCAGCTGCAAGTAGAGCGTCGTGGCGGGATCTACATGTGAAGCAGAGTATATGGCGGCCTCGGAGGCAGCGCATGAAGCAATTTGGGTGAAGGAGTTCATCACCGACCTAGGAGTCATACCCAATGCGTCGGGGGCGATCAAACTCTTCTGTGACAATAGTGGAGCTATTTCCCTTGCCAAGGAGCCCAGGTTTCACAAGAAGACCAGGCACATCAAGCATCGCTTCAACTCCATCCGTGAAAATGTTCAAGATGGAGACATAGATATTTGCAAAGTACATACGGATCCGAATGTCGCAGATCCATTGACTAAACCTCTCTCGCGAGCAAAACATGATCAACACCAGAACTCTATGGGTGTTCGATTCATCACAATGTAACTAGATTATTGACTCTAGTGCAAGTGGGAGACTGTTGGAAATATGCCCTAGAGGCAATAATAAATGGATTATTATTATATTTCCTTGTTCATGATAATTGTCTTTTATTCATGCTATAATTGTATTATCTGGAAATTGTAATACACGTGTGAATACATAGACCACAATACGTCCCTAGTAAGCCTCTAGTTGACTAGCTCGTTGGTCAACAGATAGTCATGGTTTCCTGACTATGGACATTAGATGTCGTTGACAACGGGATCACATCATTAGGAGAATGATGTGATGGACAAGACCCATTCCTAAGCATAGCACAAGATCGTGTAGTTCGTTTTGCTAGAGCTTTTTCAATGTCAAGTATCTCTTCCTTAGACCATGAGATCGTGTAACTCCCGGATACCGTAGGAGTGCTTTGGTTGTACCAAACGTCACAACGTAACTGGGTGACTATAAAGGTGCACTACAGGTATCTCCGAAAGTGTCTGTTGGGTTGACACGAATCGAGACTGGGATTTGTCACTCCGTATGACGGAGAGGTATCACTGGGCCCACTCAGTAGTGCATCATCATAATGAGCTCAAAGTGACCAAGTGTCTGGTCACGGGATCATGCATTACGGTACGAGTAAAGTGACTTGCCGGTAACGAGACTGAACGAGGTATTGGGATACCAACGATCGAGTCTCGGGCAAGTAACATACCGTCTAACAAAGGGAATAGTATACGGGGTTGCTTGAACCCTCGACATCGTGGTTCATCCGATGAGATCATCGAGGAGTATGTGGGAGCCAACATGGGTATCCAGATCCCGCTGTTGGTTATTGACCGGAGAGCTGTCTCGGTCATGTCTGCATGTCTCCCGAACCCGTAGGGTCTACACACTTAAGGTTCGGTGACGCTAGGGCTGTATGAATATGAGTATGCAGCAAACTGAATGTTGTTCGAAGTCCCAGATGAGATCCTGGACGTCACGAGGAGTTCCGGAATGGTCCGGAGGTAAAGAAAACTATATAGGAAGTGCTGTTTCGGCCATCGGGAAAGTTTCGGGGTCACCCGGTATTGTACCGGGACCACCGGAAGGGTCCCGGGGGTCCACCGGGTGGGGCCACCTATCCCGGAGGGCCCCGTGGGCTGAAGTGGGAGGGGAACCAGCCCCTAGTGGGCTGGTGCGCCCCCTTTGGGCCCCCTGCGCCTAGGGTTGGAAACCCTACGTGGGGGGGGGGCACACCACTTGCCTTGGGGGGCACTCCACCCCCCTTGGCCGCCGCCCCCCTTGGGAGATTGATCTCCCAGGGCCGACGCCCCCCCTGGGGGCCTATATAAAGGAGGGCAGGGGGGAGGGCAGCCGCACCCAAGTCTTGGCGCCTCCCTCCCCCTGCTACACCTCGTCCTCCTCCCGCAACAGCTTGGCGAAGCCCTGCCGGAGTTCTGCTGCATCCACCACCACGCCATCGTGCTGCTGGATCGTCATCAACCTCTCCTTCCCCCTTGCTGGATCAAGACGGAGGAGACGTCACGCTGACCGTACGTGTGTTGAACGCGAAGGTGCCGTCCGTTCGGCGCTAGGATCTCCGGTGATAGGATCACGACGAGAACGACTACTTCAACCCCGTTCTTTTGAACGCTTCCGCTCGCGATCTACAAAGTAGTATGTAGATGCATCTCCCCTTTCACTCGTTGCTTAGATGAACTCATAGATGGATCTTGGTGAAACCGTAGGAAAAATTTTATTTTCTGCAACGTTCCCCAACAGAATTAATATAATAACTAGTTTATTTTTAGTACATATAATGCTTAGTTGAACTAGTTGAATTAATATATAGAACTAGTTTATTTTTAGTAAATTTTTAGTTGAACTAGTTGAATTAATATATAGAACTAGTTTATTTTTCGTAAATGCTTAGTTGAACTTGTTGAATTAATATATAGAACTAGTTTATTTTTAGTAAGTAAATGCTTAGTTGAACTAGTTGAATTAATATATAGAACTACTTTATTTTAGTAAGTAAATGCTTAGTTGAACTAGTTGAATTAATATATAGAACTACTTTATTTTAGTGTATGTTTAGTTTGAACTAGTTGAATTAATATAACTAGTTTATTTTTAGTACATGTTTAGTTGAACTAGTTGAATTAATATATATAGAGAACTAGTTTATTTTTAGTAAATGTTTAGTTGAATAATAATACGGTGAAACATTTATACAAAACACCTATCCCGAGCACACGCAAGGGAACCGTAGACAGGCAAGTGAAATCCAATCCACGAAATAATTTGATCCATGGACGGCACCGTTGTGGTAAAGGTCGTAATTCCAGAGGAATCATTACTATATAGAACTACTTTATTTTAGTATATGCTTAGTTTGAACTAGTTGAATTAATATAACTAGTTTATTTTTAGTAAATGTTTAGTTGAACTAGTTGAATTAATATATAGAACTAGTTTATTTTTAGTATATGCTTAGTTTGAACTAGTTGAATTAATATAACTAGTTTATTTTTAGTAAATGTTTAGTTGAACTAGTTGAATTAATATATATATATATAGAACTATTTTATTTTTAGTCATGCTTAGTTGAACTAGTTGAATTAATATATAGAACTAGTTTATTTTTAGTATATGCTTAGTTCGAACTAGTTGAATTAATATATAGAACTAGTTTATTTTTAGTAAATGTTTAGTTGAACTAGTTGAATTAATATATATATAGAACTAGTTTATTTTTATAAATGCTTTAAACTAATTTAATTTATATAACTAGTTTATTTTAGTAAATGCTTAGTTGAATTACTAGAAGTAGTTGAATTAGTTGAATTAGTAAGTGATTAATGTTTTGCCTAATATGAGCATAGGAAATGTCGTCTGACGACGGAAAAAATTTCATTATGTGCGATTACTGTGAAGACCAGCGTGGCCAGTGCGACCGAAATTTCCTTGTTGAATGCAAAACTTGGCAAGCACTATGCAAGGCTTATGCATTTGAGCCTGGTATGGTTATCACCTTTGATATTCGTCCAGAAGATGATATTGAAGGTAATAGAGACATATGGGTCGATGTGCAGACGCCTCCAGTTCTACCATTATGTGAGTTCTTCTCAACTATATTTTTGTCTTTGATATTGCTTATTAAAAAATAAATGACAACTAATTTCTATTGACAGCTTATCTCCATTCAACCAAACATGTTCTGCGCTTGGTAGACAGGACCTACTACTGTCCCGGAGCTGAACTAAACTGCGAGGAGATAAGTCATTATGTTTCATGGCTTGAGGATCTTCATACTGTCAAGACAAATTTTCTTCCTGCACTTAGAAATGTTAGTACTCAAAACGTGCGACCAATAGTGATGGTATTGAACTACGGTCACATCTATTTAGGAATGATGGTAAGATATTTACTATTTGTCGTCAGTGCATATTTTGCATACATAATTTTTTTGCTAAACTTTCATTTCTAAGTATATTAATTAAGTACTATACAATGTTCTTCAACAGGGACTCCCAATGACAGTTGTGCCTCAGGGGATCGAGACTAAAGGTCAGATGTCAATTGTTAGCTTACGGCCAAGATATCCTGCATTGCACATGAATGCATTCAGGATTTCTAGAAGCGATGAATGCTTAATAGTGAAAGATTGGAGGAAAATTGTTAATGATCACAGAGAAGTACTAGGGGACAGCAATGAGAAGCGCAGCCCACGATTAGGAGACAGGTTCATCGGCATGCTCCAGTATGATCAATCAGGAGAGCTATACATGTTCTATGCTATTTACCAGAGAGAGAGAGAGTAGCTAGCAGGAGTGATTTAGCTAGTTCTTCATGCTGCTCTTCATTAGTACTTGTCCTTTCATGTCCGTGTTCTTGGTTCTGAACTTAAGTGATTTGCTTTTATGGTGTTATATATATATGAACGCTTATAATATCATGACAATCATGTTGAACTCGATCGATAATATTTTTGCTTCTGGTACAAGTGAATGTTTCTTCTTTAAGCTAGTAGTGCTGGTGGTGATTAGATAGCTAGTTAATTATTATATCATTTAATGAAAGAAACCACAGATTAGTTTCAGCTGGATGAATCCTACCTAGCTAAGTGATCAAGTATATGCCATATCCATATATATTATATAGTTGATCAAGTATAATATGGATATGGCATATACTCTAGCTAGCTAGCTATATATAGAGATATCCAATAATGCATCCAGTCGAAACTAATCCGTGGTACTTTCACCTAATGATTTAACAACTCATTATAATGTAAAACAATCACTAAATTAAATTGAAAACACAAAATTAAATAAAAATAAAAAAACACCCAAACATTTAGTACCGGTTGGTGTTACCAACCGGTACTAATGCCCTCCACGCAAACGGGCCTGGCTCGTGCCACGTGGTGGCACTTTAGCGCCGGTTCGTGACGAACCAGTACTAAAGGCCGGGGACCTTTAGTCCCCACTCTTTAGTGCCGGTTGGCGAACCGGCACTAAAGCCCGTTACGAACCGGCACTAAAGGCCGGTTCTGCACTAGTGTTGGCAGAATGCTTAGCCAGTACAGTGGGCCTTCCCGGTTCTTTAAAGCCGGTGGCAGTGATCACCACGTCTTCATCATGAGCATCAGCCGTCTTTAGTGGACTAGAGACGTCAAGGTTTACAGGTTCATCAATGACTCGCTCCACAGGGGGGTCAGAAGCTGCTGGCGGGTCTTCGTGAACCGGCTTGGAGGATTGAGGAATGGAGATTTCAGGCTCTGAGATCTGTTGCTCCGGCTCATTGACCTTGGGATCCTCAGCCGACTTGTTTTTCTTTGCTCTTTTGCTGGGCTTGGCTTTTCCGCTGCATGAGTTACGAAGTTAGTATAAACATAACAAGATCAGAATGAGTAAATGATAAGTAAGTTGTCATTACCCAGGAGCGGTCTTGAAAGCCGGCATGTTGGATTGAATTGAATCACCGGAAGAGGAATGATATGTATCCTGATAATTTGAGTTGAAAGAGTTGAGCGGTTGACGAGTAAGACCCGCCAAAGGATAAAAAAGAGTTTAAGTCGGGGGTGACCTCGACGCTTCCTTGACGTGTTTGGTAAGCCAGAGGAGAGTTCTGCATCCTTGCTTGTCCGAGTCTGCCGCCGGCTCTCGTGCTGCTGTTGCTTCAAAATAAAGTGAGGATCCAGATGAGCTAAGGGGTGTGAAAATCTTACTTTCCGGGTTACTCTTTGGATTCTTTGTCTTGGTAAAGGCTCGGTGTCGGAGGAAATAATAGTTACCTCTTCTTCCACTCCATGACTCGTTCCCGGGTCATCCTGATGATAGTCAGTGTCAATAAGATGGTTAAAAAAGGATCTAGGAGAGTCAAGGGCTACCTTCGACTCAGAGGTGTCGTCCAATGCAAGCAGCTGAGAGGTGCTGGGTTTCTTTCCCCTCTTTTTGGTGGCTTTCCTGGCCTTCCTAGATCTTTTTGCAACCTCATGATCATATTATTTCTTCCAAAATTTGTCGTCAGCCTGAAAAAGTCATCAAAAGTGAATTAGAATAAATTGACAAAGATGAAGGAAAATAAACTAAGGTTGGCGGTTACCACTGGTGTCGGGTTAGACTTGCAGAAAGGGCTCAGGCCTACCTTGCTACAGTCTAGTAGGCTCTCATTCAGAAGAGATTTTGTCATCTCATTGATGACATTGACAGGTAAGTCCTCAGAACTATGGCGCAGTGGATCATTCTTCTCACCCATATAAGTATACATTAATCCGGAGCGGCGGCTCAAGGGGATGACCCGCCATGCAACCCAACACTAGACCAAATCAATGCCATTTAAGCCGTTGCCTAACAGAGCCTTGACTTTGGCAATGGTAGGGGCGAGCTTCTGGCGTTCTGCAGCTATCAACTTGTCGGGGAGAGGATGATTCGATTAAGACACAGAGCGCGAAAGCCGGGCAGAGGGTTCTCATCAGCTAAAGAAATTTCTTGGCAGTAGAACCATGTCTGGTTCGAGTCTTTGGGATGACTTGGCTGCTGCGCATAAGGAAAAATGGCGTCTCTCCTCCGTTGGATTGAAACCCCGCCAAGTTCCAAGCTAGGTCTGTTGGAGTATTCATTCTGGCGGTTCAAGTAAAAGTACTCTCTGAATAATTCCACAGTGGGCTCCTCTTGAAGGTAGACTTCACAGAACACTTGGAAATTGCATATGTTAGACACGGGGTTGGGTCCGATGTCTTGAGGGTGGAGATCAAAAAAGCTCAGAACATCCCTCAAGAACTTAGAGACGGGCGGTGAAAAGCCCCGGTTCATGTGATCAGTGAAGACGATAACTTCCCCTTCTTCAGGCTGAGGTTTTTCCTCCGTCGGTTTAGTGGGGCGGTAAGACATGACATCCTTTTTGGGCAGATAGCCGGTTTTCACAAAATATTCAAGTGTACTCTCCGTGACGATGGAGCGAATTCAATAACAGGAAGTGGTTGTTTTGGGCGGTATTGTGAACAAGGAAGCCTAAAAAAAGAACAAATTTGCCGGTTCAAATTTAAGCCGGAGGGAAAAGTATTACAACACATATTCAGAATGGCTGCTTACAAAGGGGACTATTGGTATATGACTAATTATGTCAGGTTGTCTAAGCCGCAATGAGCAGTTTGATGTTATCTACTGAGCATTGCAGTTAAAGCCGGTGGTATGAGCCACCATGACTAGGTGGATCTATCTAGGTGTAGTTTTTGCTAAGTACGACACAAACGGATTTCACAGATTGCAAGTATTATTTAAGAGCAGCGGCAGTTCAGAAAAAAGAAAATAATTCAAGACCTAAAAAGCCAGTACAGGGAGTTCATAAGCTCTAATGATATCTCTTTCCAAAGAAAGGGGGTCCGCTGGTATTGAAGGTGAAGGCAAAACAACTACCGCATAAGTTCTATACTATTTTTAGATCAAAGGATGCTACGGTGAAGGAACTATGAAGAAACCACAAAGAACACGATGAACAGTCGGAACCCTAATGCGATCTGATGCGCTGGAGGAGAGGCACTTACAGGTGCAGATTCGACCGCTGTGGGGCGCCGGCGTACTCTGATCCAACACAGGTTGACGCAGCGGCCAGGGCTGAGGAGGACGAGGTGCTCTGCAGCGGCGGCGGAGCTCGGGCAGCAGAGGGTCGCGAGAGGAAGAAGACGATGGAAAAGGGGAGAATGAGAAGAAGACTGGTCGTGGCTATTTATAAGGAAAAGCCAATAAGTGGGCGCGAAAAAGGAGGAGACCAAAAAGTGGTTATCCAGCTGCCCAGGCGCCTCGATTTTTGGAATGGTTATTAAGATAAAGATCCGTTGAGATATGTTGGGTAAAAAATGAATCGATTAATGGCAGGTGACATCATGGTGGGTTATCACAAGTCGAGAAGATGACATCATGGCGGGTTATCAACTGTCGCACAAAGGAAGAAAAGAAGATTCTTTCTAAGTGTTGAAGATGGACATGAACCAGTTCAAATCAATCTGGGGCCTAATGTTGGGGATATAACTATTAGGTATGACCCGCCCTGGAGGGGCCGGGTTATACCTATGGCGATTCATCATCATGAAGCCCACGAAGACGTTCTGAAGATGACGGTTTAGTTAAAGGGCCCAAGAGTTGGGGAACATTGCAGAAAATAAAAAAATTATACGCTTCACCAAGATCAATCTATGGAGTCATCTAGCAACGAGAGAGAGGAGTGCATCTACATACCGTTGTAGATCGCGAGCGGAAGTGTTCAAGAGAACAGGGTTGAGGGAGTCGTACTCGTTGTGATCCAAATCACCGAAGATCCAAGTGCCGAACGGACGGCACCTCCGCGTTCAACACACGTACGGTTGGGGAAGACGTCTCCTCCTTCTTGATCCAGCAAGGGGAAGGAGAGGTTTATGGAGATCCAGCAGCACAACGACGTGGTGGTGGAAGTAGCGGCGATCTCGGCAGGGCTTCGCCAAGCTCAGCGAGAGGGAGAGGTGGTACGGGGGGAGAGGGAGGCGCCAGGGACTAAGGTGCAGCTGCCCTCCCTCCCCCCTCTTTATATAGGGGCCCTGGGGGGGTGCCAGCCCCCTAGAGATCTAATCTCAAGGGGGGGGGCCAAGGGGGGACTTGCCCCCCAAGTCAAGTGGGGCGCCCCCCACCCCTAGGGTTTCCAACCCTAGGCGCAGGGGGAGGCCCAAGGGGGGCGCACCAGCCCACCAGGGGCTGGTTCCCTTCCCACTTCAGCCCATGTGGCCCTCCGGGATGGGTGGCCCCACCCGGTGGACCTCCGGGACCCTTCCGATGGTCCCGGCAATACCGGTGACCCCCTAAACTTTCCCGATGGCCGAAACTGGACTTCCTATATATAGTTCTTCACCTCCGGACCATTTCGGAACTCGTTGTGACATCCGGGATCTTATCCGGGACTCCGAAAAACTTTCGGGTTACCGCATACTAATATCTCTACAACCCTAGCGTCACCGAACCTTAAGTGTGTAGACCCTACGGGTTCGGGAATCACGCAGACATGACCGAGACAGTTCTCCGGCCAATAACCAACAGCGGGATCTGGATACCCATGTTGGCTCCCACATGTTTCACGATGATCTCATCGAATGAACCACGATGTCGAGGATTCAAGTAATCCCGTATACATTCCCTTTGTCAATCGGTACGTTACTTGCCCGAGATTCGATCGTTGGTATCCCAATACCTCGTTCAATCTCATTACCGGCAAGTCACTTTACTCGTACCGTAATGCATGATCCCGTGACCAACCACTTGGTCACATTGAGCTCATTATGATGATGCATTACCGAGTGGGCCCAGAGATACCTCTCCGTCATACGGAGTGACAAATCCCAGTCTTGATCCGTGTCAACCCAACAGACACTTCCGGAGATACCTGTAGTATACCTTTATAGCCACCCAGTTAAGTTGTGACGTTTGGTACACCCAAAGCACTCCTACGGTATCTGGGAGTTACACGATCTCATGGTCTAAGGAAATGATACTTGACATTGGAAAAGCTCTAGCAAACGAACTACACGATCTTGTGCTATGCTTAGGATTGGGTCTTGTCCATCACATCATTCTCCTAATGATGTGATCCCGTTATCAATGACATCCAATGTCCATAGTCAGGAAACCATGACTATCCATTGATCAACGAGCTAGTCAACTAGAGGCTTACTAGGGACATGTTGTGGTCTATGTATTCACACATGTATTACGATTTCCGGATAACACAACTATAGCATGAATAACAGACAATTATCATGAACAAGGAAATATAATAATAATCATTTTATTATTGCCTCTAGGGTATATTTCCAACAGTCTCCCACTTGCACTAGAGTCAGTAATCTAGTTACATTGTGATGAATCAAACACCCATAGAGTTCTGGTGTTGATCATGTTTTGCTCGCGGAAGAGGTTTAGTCAATGGATCTGCGACATTCAGATCCATATGCACTTTGCAAATATGTATGTCTCCATCTTGAACATTTTCACGAATGGAGTTGAAGCGATGCTTGATGTGCCTGGTCTTCTTGTGAAACCTGGGCTCCTTGGCAAGGGCAATAGCTCTAGTGTTGTCATAGAAGAGAGTGATCGGCCCCGACGCATTGGGTATGACTCCTAGGTCGGTGATGAACTCCTTCATCTATATTGCTTCATGCGCTGCCTCCGAGGCTGCCATGTACTCCGCTTCACATGTAGATCCCGCCACGACGCTTTGCTTGCAACTACACCAGCTTACTGCCCCACCATTCAAAATATACACATATCCGGTTTGTGACTTAGAGCCATCCAGATCTGTGTCAAAGCTAGCGTCGACGTAACCCTTTACGATGAGCTCTTCGTCACCTCCATAAACGAGAAACATATCCTTAGTCCTTTTTAGGCACTTCAGGATATTCTTCACCGTTGTCCAATGTTCCATGCCGGGATTACTCTGGTACCTTCCGACCAAACTTACGGCAAGGTTTACATCAGGTCTGGTACACAGCATGGCATACATAATAGACCCTATAGCCGAGGCATAGGGGATGACACTTATCTTTTCTCTATCTTCTGTCGTGGTCGGGCATTGAGCCGAGCTCAATTTCACACCTTGCAACACAGGCAAGAACCCCTTCTTGGGCTGATCCATATTGAACTTCTTCAATATCTTATCAAGGTATGTGCTTTGTGAAAGACCTATGAGGCATATCGATCTATCCCTATAGATCTTGATGCCTAATATGTAAGCAACTTCTCCAAGGTCCTTCATTGAAAAACACTTATTTAAGTAGGCCTTAATGTTTTCCAAAAGTTCTATATCATTTCCCATAAAAATTATGTCATCTACATATAATATGAGAAATGCTACAGAGCTCCCACTCACTTTCTTGTAAACGCAGGCTTCTCCATAAGTCTGCATAAACCCAAACGCTTTGATCATCTCATCAAAGCGAACGTTCCAACTCCGAGATGCTTGCACCAGCCCATAAATGGATCACTGGAGCTTGCATACCTTGTTAGCATTCTTAGGATCGACAAAACCTTCCGGCTGCATCATATATAGTTCTTCCTTAAGATAGCCGTTAAGGAATGCCGTTTTGACGTCCATTTGCCATATCTCATAATCATAGTATGTGGCAATTGCTAACATGATCCGGACGGACTTTAGCTTCGCTACGGGAGAGAAAGTCTCATTGTAGTCAACCCCTTGAACTTCCCGATAACCCTTAGCAACAAGTCGAGCTTTATAGATGTTAACATTACCATCTGCGTCCGTCTTCTTCTTAAAGATCCATTTGTTTTCTATCGCTCGCCGATCATCGGGCAAGTCTGTCAAAGTCCACACTTTGTTTTCATACATGGATCCTATCTCGGATTGCATGGCTTCAGGCCATTTGTTGGAATCTGGGCCCGCCATCGCTTCTTCATAGTTCGAAGGTTCACCGTTGTCTAACAACATAATTTCTAGGACAGGGTTGCCATACCATTCTGGTGTGGAACGTGTCCTTGTGGACCTACGAAGTTCAGTAGCAACTTGATCCGAAGTACCTTCATCATCATCATTAACTTCCTCTCTAGTCGGTGCAGGCACCATAGGAACATCTTCCTAAGTTGCGCTACTTTCCGGTTCAAGAGGCAGTACTTCATCGAGTTCTACTTTCCTCCCACTTATTTCTTTCGAGAGAAACTCTTTCTCCAGAAAGGACCCATTCTTGGCAACAAAGATCTTGCCTTCAGATCTGAGGTAGAAGGTATACCCAATGGTTTCCTTAGGGTATCCTATGAAGACGCATTTTTTCGACTTGGGTTCGAGCTTTTCAGGTTGAAGTTTCTTGACATAAGCATCGCATTCCCAAACTTTTAGAAACGACAGCTTAGGTTTCTTGCCAAACCATAATTCATACGGTGTCGTCTCAACGGATTTAGACAGTGCCCTATTTAAAGCGAATGTAGCTGTCTCTAGAGTGTATCCCCAAAATGATAGCGGTAAATCGGTGAGCGACATCCTAGATCGCACCATATCCAATAGAGTGCGATTATGACGTTCGAACACACCGTTACGCTGAGGTGTTCCAGGCGGCATGAGTTGTGAAACGATTCCACATTTCCTTAAGTGTGTACCAAATTCGTGACTCAAATATTCTCCTCCACGATCTGAGTCGTAAGAACTTTCTTTTTCGGTCACATTGATTCTCTACCTCATTCTGAAATTCCTTGAACTTTTCAAAGGTCTTAGACTTGTGTTTCATCAAGTAGACATACCCATATCTACTTAAGTCATCAGTGAGAGTGAGAACATAACGATAGCCACCGCGAGCCTCAATGCTCATTGGACCACACACATCAGTATGTATAATTTCCAATAAGTTGGTTGCTCGCTGCATTGTTCCGGAGAACGGAGTCTTGGTCATTTTACCCATGAGGCATGGTTCGCACGTGTCAAATGATTCGAAATCAAGAGACTCCAAAAGTCCATCTGTATGGAGCTTCTTCATGCGTTTGACACCAATGTGACCAAGGCGGCAGTGCCACAGATATGTTGGACTATCATTATCAATCTTACATATTTTGGTATTCACACTATGAATATGTGTAACATCACATTCGAGATTCATTAAGAATAAACCATTGACCATCGGGGCATGACCATAAGACATGTCTCTCATATAAATAGAACAACCATTATTCTCGGATTTAAATGAGTAGCCATCTCATATTAAACGAGATCCAGATACAATGTTCATGCTCAAAGCTGGCACTAAATAACAATTATTGAGGTTTAAAACTAATCCCGTAGGTAAATGTAGAGGTAGCGTGCCGACGGCGATCACATCGACCTTGGAACCATTCCCGATGTGCATCGTTACCTCGTCCTTCGCTAGTCTCCGTTTATTCCGCAGCTCCTGTTTTGAGTTACAAATATGAGCAACCGCACCGGTATCAAATACCCAGGAGCTACTACGAGTACTGGTAAGGTACACATCAATTACATGTATATCACATATACCTTTAGTGTTGCCGGCCTTCTTGGACGCTAAGTACTTGGGGTTGTTCCGCTTCCAGTGACCGTTCCCTTTGCAATAAAAACACTCAGTCTCAGGTTTGGGTCCGTGCTTTGGCTTCTTCCCGGCAACTGGTTTACCGGGCGCGGCAACTCCCTTGCCATCCTTCTTGAAGTTCTTCTTACCCTTGCCTTTCTTGAAACTAGTGGTTTTATTGACCATCAACACTTGATGTTCCTTTTTGATTTCCACCTCCACTGATTTCAGCATTGAAAATACTTCAGGAATAGTTTTCACCATCCCCTGCATATTGTAGTTCATCACAAAGCTCTTGTAGCTAGGTGGGAGCGACTGAAGGATTCTGTCAATGACCGCCTTATCCGGGAGGTTGATGTCCAACTGGGACAAGCGGTTGTGCAACCCAGACATTTTGAGTATGTGCGACAGAACTATTTTCCTCCATCTTACAACTGTAGAACTTGTTGGAGACTTCATATCTCTCGACCCGGGCATGAGCTTGGAAAACCATTTTCAGCTCTTGGAACATCTCATATGCTCCGCCTTTCTCAAAATGCTTTTGGAGCCCCGGTTCTAAGCTGTAAAGCATGCCGCACTGAACGAGGGAGTAATCATCAACACGCGACTGCCAAGTGTTCATAACGTCTTGGTTCGCTGGGACGGGTGCTTCACCTAGCGGTGCTTCTAGGACATATGCTTTCTTGGCAGCTATGAGGATGATCCTCAGGTCCCGGACCCAGTCCGTATAGTTGCTGCCATCATCTTTCAGCTTGGTTTTCTCTAGGAACGCGTTGAAGTTGAGGTTGACATGAGCGTGGGCCATTTGATCTACAATACATTTTGCAAAGGTTTTTAGACTAAGTTCATGATAATTAAGTTCATCTAATCACATTATTTAATGAACTCCCACTCTGATTAGACATCCCTCTAGTCATCTAAGTGATACATGATCCGAGTCAACTAGGCCGTGTCCGATCTTCACGTGAGATGGACTGGTCATCATAGGTGAACATCTCCATGTTGATCGTATCTTCTATACGACTCATGTTCGACCTTTCGGTCTCTTGTGTTCCGAGGCCATGTCTGTACATGCTAGGCTCATCAAGTCAACCTAAGTGTTTATGCATGTGTAGATCTATCTTACACCCATTGTATGTGAACGTTAGAATCTATCACACCCGATCATCGTGTGGTGCTTCAAAACAACGAGCTTTCGCAATGGCGCACAATTAGGGGGAACACTTTCTTGAAATTATTATTAGGGATTGATACGGCTCCGTCGTATCTACTTTTCCAAACACTTTTGCCCTTGTTTTGGACTCTAACTTGTATGATTTGAATGGAACTAACCCAGCCTGACGCTGTTTTCAGCAGAATTGCCATGATGTTGTTTTATGTGCAGAAAACAAAAGTTCTCGGAATGACCTGAAACTCCACGGAATATCTTAGAATAAATAAATAAAAATCCTCGCCCAAGATGAAGACCAGGGGGCCCACACCCTGTCCACGAGGGTGGGGGCGCGCCCCCTACCTCGTGGGCCCCCTGGATGCCCTCCGACGCCAACTCCAACTCCATATATTGGCTTTCGGGGAGAAAAAAATCAGAGAGAAAGTTTCATTGCGTTTTATGATACGGAGCCGCCGCCAAGCCCTAATCTCTCTCGGGAAGGCTGATCTGGAGTTCGTTCGGGGCTACGGAGAGGGGGATTCGTCGCCGTCGTCATCATCAACCATCCTCCATCACCAATTTCATGATGCTCACCGCCGTGCGTGAGTAATTCCATCGTAGGCTTGCTGGACGGTGATGGGTTAGATGAGATTTATCATGTAATCGATTTAGTTTTGTTAGGGTTTGATCCATAGTATCCATTATGTTCTGAGATTGATGTTGCTATGACTTTGCTATGCTTAATGCTTGTCACTAGGGCCCGAGTGCCATGATTTCAGATCTGAACCTATTATGTTTTCATGAATATATGTGTGTTCTTGATCCTATCTTGCAAGTCTATAGTCATCTACTATGTGTTATGATCCGGCAACCCCGAAGTGACAATAATCGGGACCACTCCCGATGATGACCATAGTTTGAGGAGTTCATGTATTCACTATGTGCTAGTGCTTTGTTCCAGTTCTCTATTAAAAGGAGGCCTTAATATCCTTTAGTTTCCAATAGGACCCCTCTGCCACGGGAGGGTAGGACAAAAGATGTCATGCAAGTTGTTTTCCATAAGCACGTATGACTATTTACGGAATACATGCCTACATTACATTGATGAACTGGAGCTAGTTCTGTGTCACCGTATGTTATGACTGTTACATGATGAACCACATCTGGCATAATTATCTATCACTGATCCGGTGCCTACGAGTTTTCCATATACTGGTTTACGCTTATTTACTTTTCCGTTGCTGCTGTTACAATCACTACAAAAATACCAAAAATATTACTTTTGCTGCCTTTACTTTTGTTACCGTTACCACCACTATCATATTACTTTGCTACTAAACACTTTGTCGCAGATACTAAGTTTCCAGGTGTGGTTGAATTGACAACTCAGCTGCTAATACTTGAGAATATTCTTTGGCTCCCCTTGTGTCGAATCAATAAATTTGGGTTGAATACTCTACCCTCGAAAACTGTTGCGATCCCCTATACTTGTGGGTTATCAAGACCTTTTTCTGGCGCCTTGTCGGGGAGCATAGCTCTATTCTTTGAGTCACTTGGGATTTATATCTGCTGGACACTATGAAGAACTTGAAAGACGCTAAGACAACTATTTATCCCTCAACTATGAGGGGAGGTAAGGAACTGCCATCTTGCTCTGCACTTGATTCACCTTCTGTTATAAACAAGCTAGCGACACCTAAACCTGCTTCTGTTATTCGTTCCAATATGTCGCATGTTATTGATGATGCCACTTCTGCTATGCATGATACTTATGATGAAACTACTTCTATGCATGATACTACTGTGCCTCTTTGTGAATTTCTAGATGAACAAATTTCTAAGTCAAGAGAAAGAGAAATTATTGAAACTGAACACGATGATGTTAGTGATGATGAAAATAGGCCTGCTATTCCTGAGGGTTACCTTTTTAATGCTGAATCTACTGAAGCTATTCTTGCTTGCCAGGATAGTCTTGAACGTAATAGGTTGCTAGTTAAATGGAGTAAAGAATCTTTTAGAGGTAGGATGAGACCCGACCCTGCTTTTTCTACTTCACCTATCTGTGTTCCTGATCAGGATTATTATGATTTTTCTGTTGATCCAGATATAATTACTTTGGTTGAATCTGATCCTTTTTATGGCTATGAATCTGAAACTGTTGTGGCACATCTTCGTAAGTTAGATGATATAGCTGCCCTGTTTACTAATAATGAGAGATCGCGCTACCTTTATTTTCTCAAAATATTTCCGTTCTCATTAAAGGGTGATGCTAAGATATGGTTTAATTCTCTTGATCCTGGTTGTGTGCAAAGTCCCCAGGATATGGTTTATTACTTCTCTGCTAAATATTTCCCTGCTCATAAGGAACAAGCTACTTTGAGGGATATATATAATTTTGTGCAAATTGAAGAAGGGAGTCTCCCACAAGCTTGGGGGAGGCTTCTCAAGTTACTTAATGCTTTGCCTGATCATCCTCTTAAGAAACCTGAAATACTTGATATCTTTTATAATGGACTAACTGATGCTTCGAGAGATTACCTGGATAGTTGTGCTGGTTCTCTTTTCAGGGAAAGAACACCTGATGAAGCTGAAATTCTATTGAATAATATGTTGACAAATGAAAATAATTGGGCACCTCCTGAGCCAACTCCCAAGCCAGCTCCTGAGCCAATTACTGAGCCTATTCCTAAACCAACTCCGAAGAAGAGAGGTGTTCTATTTCTCAGTCCCGAAGATATGCAAGAGGCAAAGAAATCTATGAAAGAAAAAGGTATTAAAGCTGAAGATGTTAAGAATTTACCTCTTATTGAAGAAATACATGGTCTTAATTCACCGCCTGTTGAAGAAGTATATGATCTCAATTACTTATTTACTGAAGAACCTCCTGATATCCCGAATCAGGTAGTAAAGGTAAATTCTCTCTATAGATATGATAAAACTGAAGTCCCTCCTACTAAAATTGCTAGTCAGTGCTTGGATGAGTTTGATGACTTTATGTTTAAGCAAGATGACTTTAATGCTTATTTTGGTAGACAATTAAAACAAAATACCTTTATGATTAAACGCTTGACTGATTATATGGCTAATATTAGAGGTGAACTTAAACTTGTTAGCAAACATGCTTCTATGGTTACCACTCAAGTAGAAAAAGTACTTAAAGCTCAGAAAGAAGTGCTTAATGAAATGAATAGTAAGAAAAATGATTATGCTATTAGAGTGGCTACTAGAACCGGTAGAATGACTAAGGAACCTTTGTATCCTGAAGGCCACCCTAAGAGAATCGAGCAAGATTCTCAGAGAAATGATATTGATGTACCTAGTTCTTCTAAAAGGAAGAAAAAGAAAAATGATAGAACTGTGCAAACTTCTAGTGAACCTATTGCTGAACCACCAGATAATCCAAATGATATCTCTATGTTTGATGCTGAAACACAATCTGGTAATGATCATGAACCTAGTAAAAATGTTAATGATTATGTTCATGATGATGCTCAACCTAGTAATGATAATGATGTAGAAGTTGAACCTGCTGTTGATCTTGATAACCCACAATCAAAGAATCAACTTATGATAAAAGAGACTTCGTTGCTAGGAAACATGGTAAAGAAAGAGAACCATGGGTTAAGAAACCCATGCCTTTTCCTCCCAAATCATCCAAGAAAAAGGATGATGAGGATTTTGAGCACTTTGCTAAAATGATTAGACCCATCTTTTTGCGTATGCAATTAACTGATGTGCTCAAGACAAATCCTTATGCTAAATATATGAAATATATTGTTACAAATAAAAGAAAGATACCGGAAGCTGAAATTTCCACCATGCTTGCTAATTATACTTTTAAGGGTGGAACACCAAAGAAACTTGGAGATCCAGGAGTACCTACTATACCATGCTCCATTAAAAGAAATTATGTTAAAACTGCTTTATGTGATCTTGGAGCCGGTGTTAGTGTTATGCCTCTCTCTTTATATCGTAGACTTGACTTGAATAAGTTGACACCTACTGAAATATCTTTGCAAATGGTTGATAAATCAACTGCTATACCTATCGGTATTTGTGAGGATGTGCCTATTGTGGTTGCAAACGTTACTATTCTAACGGACTTTGTTATTCTTGATATTCCCGAGGATGATAGTATGTATATTATTCTTGGAAGACCTTTCCTTAATACTGCAGGGGATATTATTGATTGCAACAAAGGCAATGTCACTTTTCATGTTAATGGCAATGAACACACGGTACACTTTCCAAGGAAACAATCTCAAGTTTACAGTATCAACTCTATTGAAAAAGTTCCATCTATTATATTTGGAGGTTTCGAATTTCCTCTCCCTACTGTCAAGAAAAAGTATGACATACTCATTGTTGGGGATTTTCATATCCCCGTGGAGGTAACTTAGTGATATTCAAAATTTCTCCGGTTCCGTGTTAATCGGAATGAGCTCATTAACAAGACTTGATCAACCTTGTTAGTGGATTCATTTTGATGATCACGAGATGGATGAAACTAGAAGCACAACCTTCTGTACCCTCTTTATATTTTCTGTTATTTAGTAGAAATAAAGTAAAATAGTTTTTTTTCTGTCTGTCTCCCGACTTATCCGTGCAATATAAAAATATCCCGAAAATATAAGTCCTCAGAATTCCATGCCAATTTAATATGATTTTTTCGGGTTTATTTAAGAATTTACTATGCAAAAATCACCACGGGAGGAGCTGCCACCTGGCCACGAGGGTGGAGGGCGCGCCCTACCCCCCTGGGCGTGCCCCCCTACCTCGTGGGCCCATGGTGGCCCTCCTCCACTTATTCCTGCACCCATCTTCTTCCTCTGTCTCACACAAACACGAAAAACCAACTCAAGCACGAGTTCCAGCCCCGTTGCTGTGATTTTCGATCTCCTTGCTCAAAGCACCTCTCGCAAAACTGCTTGGGGAGATTGTTCCTTGGTATGTGACTCCTCCATTGGTCCAATTAGTTTTTGTTTAGTGCTTTATTCATTGCAAATTTGTGCTGCATAGGTGACCATGTTCTTGAGCTTGCATGTCAAATTTATATGGTTCCAAGTAGTTCCAATGCTTTATATAGGCTCTAGGCACTTGCAGGAGTTGTTGCTATCAATTTAATTGAAGTTGGTTTACTTTTATTTGAAGTTACTAAAAATTTCAGATTGTTTCAGAATTAATGAAGAGATTTTTGAGGGGCTCATCGAGCCGAAGCGCTAAGGAAAAACAAAAGGAAGAAGAACAGAAGCCCAAATTTAATTTGCCTCGCACCGCGGAGGTCCGGCCGTGTGAATGGCCTTCCGATGACTTCTTGAGGAGAGCCGGGATTTATGAAGACTTCTATTTATTAATTGAGAATGCTGGCCTCACCGACTTCCTCCGCGACCAACGTCATCAGTATCTCTTACTCACAAATACTTTTGTGCAAAATTTCTACTTTTTCCCTAAGAGTTCACCTCCATCGGTAGAATTTCATTTATATGACGTTGTTAAGCGGATGCCATTAGCTGAATTTTGCGAGGGTTGCAAAATACCTTTTGAGGGCACCTTGGATGAACCACACCGTAATGAAGTAGAAGCTTTTATTAGCACTATCACGGTGGGAGAAACCAGGAAGGTTTCTGATGCAAGACTAGCATACATTTTCCTGTTTTACGCTACTTTGCCTTATTTGCTAGTCGTTGCTTGATGGGTCGCGGGAACTATGGAAACCTTAGCATTCCTGATATTATCATTTTGTTCCATGGTTTATACCGCAATAACTCTGTTAGTATGGGTGGAATTGTTGCTAGGCGGTTAAGTCTGAACCGTACTAAAGGCCCCATCTTTGGAGGTATTTATGCCTCACGCCTAGCTGAACATTTTGAAATACCTATTAGGCATGAGGAGGAAGAGGAAACGTCGCTGCCTCATGTTTATTTAGATTATAGGAGTATGCTAGTGCATGATTTTCTTATTAAGAGTCGTGAAGGGGGACTCAAATATAAATTGTACTTTGATAAACATCACCCTAAGATTATTACTTTGCATGCTCCCTCTTTGTTTAACTTGTCTGCAGGTCCTCACATCGTTCCGTGGGCGGCCATTCAAGCCTATCGAAATCCTGCACCCGCCCCGGAACTGGAGCCACAAGATGAGCCTCCACGACTATCTGTTTATTCTTGGGATCCAGAGGAGGCTGCCAGCCAATGGCAGCCGGAGCCTTCTTCGTCACAGTACGACCCCAACTTCACCTACGGGTATCCGCCAGGCCATCCCTGGCAATAGACCAACTTAGGCCAAAAGCCTAAGCTTGGGGGAGTACGTATTTCCCATCGACATTACATTTATGTTCACACACACTCATTGCTAGATGTCAGTGCTCATACTCTTTCACTGTAATATCCATGCTAGTTTATTTTCTTTTTCCTGCTTTCTTCTTGTGTGTTTAATAAACCTTAAGAAAAAACAAAAAAATTAGTTAGTCTACTTTCCATGCTTGTAGTAATAATTAAAAAGAAAACCCAAAAATATTTCCCGTTCTTCTTTTGCTTGTTGGGAGCTTTCCCGTGTACATAGTTTTTATTTCTTTTCCTTTCTTTGGGGGTCGAGAAGACTATATTGAAAATTCTTAGTGGCTCTTATATGCATTATTGTTTATCTAACTTAGAGCCCATATTACTTGTCTTCTCTCTTGAGTTGAATGCTTGCAGATTCCAGCTTAGTCACCAATGCACGTGCACTATTATTATTATACACACCGTTCGGTCGTGCAAGTGAAAGGCAATAATGATGATATATGATGGACTTATTGGGATGAGAAAAGCTGGTATGAACTCGACCTCTCTTGCTTTTGTAAATATGATGATTCATCCTTCCTGATTCAGCTATTATGAAGTAAATATATTTGCAATGACATTTAGAGATTATAGTTGCTTGTGCCGTGCTTGATTAGCTATGAGTTATAATGGTTTACCTTGCATGCCAACATGCTATTAGAATGATTATGATATGGTATGATGGGCTGGTATCCTCCTTTGAATGAATTGAGTGACTCGACTTGGCATATGTTCACGCATATAGTTGAATCAAATCAACTTAGCCTTCATGATATTTATGTTCATGGTGGATTATATCCTACTCATGCTTGTATTCGGTGTAAATTAATTTTAATGCATCTTTACGACTGTTGTTGCTCTCTCAGTTGGTTGCTTCCCAGTCTTTTGCTAGCCTTCACTTGCACTAAGCGGGAATACTGCTTGTGCATCCAAACTCCTTAAACCCCAAAGTTGTTCCATATGAGTCCACTATACCTACCTATATGCGGTATTTACCTGTCGTTCCAAGTAAATTTGTATATGCCAAACTCCAAACCTTCAAATGAAATTCGATTTTGTATGCTCGAGCAGCTCATGTCTCAACTAGGGCTGCCCTTATCTTCCATGTTAGGTGGTTATTCTCAAGAGGACTGGACTCCGCTCCTCATTCACGAGAAAATGGCTGGTCACCGGGATGCCCAGTCCCATGCTTTATGCAAACTAAATCAAAATAATTGCAAACAAAACTCACCCTGGGACCCATTGAATGTTGGAGGCACTCGTTGTTTCGAGCAAGCCATGGATTGATGCCTGTGGAGGAGGGGGAGTATAAACTTTACCATTTTGTTTGGGAACCGCCTATAATTTGTTTAGCATGGAAGATATCGTCGTCTCATAGTCGTTGCATTCACAGCAAAAGTATGCCGCTCAAAATGTTATTCAATCTCTATTTTAAAACCGAGCTCTGGCACCTCTACAAATCCCTGCTTCCCTCTGCGAAGGGCCTATCTATTTACTTTTATGTTGAGTCATCACCCTTCTTATTAAAAAGCACCCGCTGGAGAGCACGCTGTCGTTTGCATTCATTATAATTGGTTTATTTTGGGTATGACTTGACTGGATCTCTTTTATGATGAAGTACAATGTTTAGTCAGTCCTTGATCTTTAAAGGTGCTCTGCATTTATGTTTTGCGGTCTCAGAAAGGGCTAGCGAGATACCATTTCGTTATATCATGTTATGATTATTTTGAGAAAGTGTTGTCATCCAAGTTTTATTATTATGGCTCGCTAGCTGATTATATTATTGATATGAGTAATTGTGAGACCTACGTGTTATTTTGAGTATGGTTAGTTGATAATAATTGCTGAAACTTGAATGCTGGCTTTTCATGTTTACAATAACAAGAGCAAACAGAGTTTGTAAAAGTTTTTCTTTTTCTCTTTCAGTTTGTCAACTGAATTTCTTGAGGACAAGCAAGGGTTTAAGCTTGGGGGAGTTGATACGTCTCCGTCGTATCTACTTTTCCAAACACTTTTGCCCTTGTTTTGGACTCTAACTTGTATGATTTGAATGGAACTAACCCGGACTGACGCTGTTTTCAGCAGAATTGCCATGATGTTGTTTTATGTGCAGAAAACAAAAGTGGAATGACCTGAAACTCCACGGAATATCTTAGAATAAATAATAAAAAAGTCCTCGCCAAAGATGAAGACTAGGGGGCCCACACCCTGTCCACGAGGGTGGGGGGCGTGCCCCTCCCCCTAGGCGCGCCCCTCCCCCCTGGGCGCGCCCCCCTACCTCGTGGGCCCCCTGGATGCCCTCCGACGCCAACTCCAACTCCATATATTGGCTTTCGGGGAGAAAAAAACCAGAGAGAAAGTTTCATTGCGTTTTACGATACAGAGCCACCGCCAAGCCCTAATCTCTCTCGGGAGGGCTGATCTGGAGTCCGTTCGGGGCTCTGGAGAGGGGGATTCGTCGCCGTCGTCATCATCAACCATCCTCCATCACCAATTTCATGATGCTCACTGCCGTGCGTGAGTAATTCCATCGTAGGCTTGCTGGACGGTGATGGATTGGATGAGATTTATCATGTAATCGAGTTAGTTTTGTTAGGGTTTGATCCCTAGTATCCATTATGTTCTAAGATTGATGTTGCTATGACTTTGCTATGCTTAATGCTTGTCACTAGGGCCCGAGTGCCATGATTTCAGATCTTAACCTATTATGTTTTCATGAATATATGTGTGTTCTTGATCCTATCTTGCAAGTCTATAGTCACCTACTATATGTTATGATCCGGCAACCCCGAAGTGACAATAATCGGGACCACTCCCGGTGATGACCATAGTTTGAGGAGTTCATGTATTCACTATGTGCTAATGCTTTCTTCCGGTTCTCTATTAAAAGGAGGCCTTAATATCCCTTAGTTTCCAATAGGACCCCGCTGCCACGGGAGGGTAGGACAAAAGATGTCATGCAAGTTCTTTTCCATAAGCACGTATGACTATTTACGGAATACATGCCTACATTACATTGATGAACTGGAGCTATTTCTGTGTCACCCTATGTTATGACTGTTACATGATGAACCACACCCGGCATAATTATCCATCACTGATCCGGTGCCTACGAGTTTTCCATATATTGGTTTACGCTTATTTACTTTTACGTTGCTGCTGTTACAATCACTACAAAAATACCAAAAACATTACTTTTGTTACCGTTACCACCACTATCATATTACTTTGCTATTAAACGCTTTGCCGCAGATACTAAGTTTCCAGGTGTGGTTGAATTGACAACTCAGCTGCTAATACTTGAGAATATTCTTTGGCTCCCCTTGTGTCGAATCAATAAATTTGGGTTGAATACTCTACCCTCGAAAACTATTGCGATCCCCTATACTTGTGGGTTATCAGGGATCATCTTATTTACTACCGTCGTTCTAAGCAAATAAGATGCAAAAACATGATAAACATCACATGCAATCAAATAGTGGCATGATATGGCCAATATCATATTGCTCCTTTGATCTCCATCTTCGGGGCGCCATGATCATCTTCGTCACCGACATGACACCATGATCTCCATCATCATGATCTCCATCATCGTGTCTCCATGGAGTTGTTCGCCACCTATTACTTCTACTACTATGGCTAACGGTTTAGCAATAAAGTAAAGTAATTACATGGCGTTTATTCAGTGACACATAGGTCATACAATAATTAAGACAACTCCTATGGCTCATGTCGGTTGTCATACTCATCGACATGCAAGTCGTGATTCCTATTACAAGAACATGATCAATCTCATACATCACATATATATCATTCATCACATCCTTTTGGCCATATCACATCACAAGGCATATGCTGCAAAAACAAGTTAGACGTCCTCTAATTGTTGTTGCATGTTTTTACGTGGCTGCATTAGGGTTCTAGCAAGAACGTTTCTTACCTACTTCAAAACCACAACGTGATATGCCAATTTCTATTTACCCTTCATCAGGACCCTTTTCATCGAATTCGATCCGACTAAAGTGGGAGAGACAGACACCCGCTAGCCACCTTATGCAACTAGTGCATGTCAGTCGGTGGAACCTGTCTCACGTAAGCGTACGTGCAAGGTCGGTTCGGCCGCTTTATCCCACGATGCCGCCGAAACAAGATAAGACTAGTAGTGGCAAGTAAATTGACAAAACCTACACGGACAACAAAATTGTGTCCTACTCGCGCATAGAAACTACGCATAGACCTAGCTCTGATACCACTATTGGGGAACGTTGCAGAAAATAAAAAATTTCTATGCTTCACCAAGATCAATCTATGGAGTCATCTAGCAACAAGAGAGAGGAGTGCATCTACATACCCTTGTAGATCGCGAGCGGAAGCGTTCAAGAGAACGGGGTTGAGGGAGTCGTACTCGTCGTAATCCAAATCACCGAAGATCCTAGTGCCGAACGGATGCCACCTCCGCGTTCAACACACGTACGGTTGGGGAAGACGTCTCCTCCTTCTTGATCCAGCAAGGGGGAAGGAGAGGTTGATGGAGATCCAGCAGCACAACGGCGTGGTGGTGGAAGTAGCGGCGATCTCGGCAGGGCTTTGCCAAGCTCAGGGAGAGGGAGAGGTGGTACGGGGGGAGAGGGAGGTGCCAGGGACTAGGGTGCGGCTGCCCTCCCTCCCCCCTCTTTATATAGGGGCCCTGGGGGGGCACCGGCCCCCTAGAAATCTAATCTCAAGGGGGGGGGCAAGGGGGGACTTGCCCCCCAAGTCAAGTGGGGCGCCCCCCACCCCTAGGGTTTCCAATCCTAGGCGCAGGGGGAGGCCCAAGGGGGGTGCACTAGCGCACCAGGGGCTAGTTCCCTTCCCACTTCAGCCCATGTGGCCCTCCGGGATGGGTGGCCCCACCCGGTGGACCGCCGGGACCCTTCTGGTGGTCCCGGTACAATACCGGTGACCCCCGAAACTTTCCCGGTGGCCGAAATTGGACTTCCTATATACAATTCTTCACCTCCGGACCATTCCGGAACTCCTCATGACGTCCGGGATCTCATCCGGGACTCTGAACAACTTTCGGGTTACGACATACTAATATCTCTACAACCCTAGCGTCACCGAACCATAAGTGTGTAGACCCTACAGGTTCGGGAATCATGCAGACATGACCGAGACAGTTCTCCGGCCAATAACAAATGATGTCTACTACGCAACCTTCTCCTTGTAGACGTTGTTGGGCCTGCAAGTGCACATGTTTGTAGGACAGTAGCAAATTTCCCTCAAGTGGATGACCTAAGGTTTATCAATCCGTAGGAGGCGTAGGATGAAGATGGTGTCTCTCAAACAACCCTGCAACCAAATAACAAAGAGTCTCTTGTGTCCCCAACACACCCAATACAATGGTAAATTGTATAGGTGCACTAGTTCGGCGAAGAGATGAAGATACAAGTGCAAAATAGATAGTAGATAAAGGTTTTTGTAATCTGAAATAATAAAAACAGCAATGTAGTGAGCGATAAAAGTGAGCGTAAACGGTACTGCAATGATAGGAAACAAGGCCTAGGGTTCATATTTTCACTAGTGCAAGTTCTCTCAACAATAATAACATAGATAGATCATATAACAAGCCCTCAACATGCAACAAAGAGTCACTCCAAAGCCACTAATAGCGGAGAACAAACATAGAGATTATGGTAGGGTACGAAACCACCTAAAAGTTATTCTTTGGGATCAATATATAAAAGAGTTCGTACTAGAATAACACCTAAGACATAAATCAACCAAAACCCTAATGTCACCTAGATACTCCATTGTCACCTCAAGTATCCATGGGCATGATTATACGATATGCGTCACACAATCTCAGATTCATCCAACAAACATAGAACTACTTCAAAGAGTGCCCCAAAGCTACTACCGGAGAGTCAAGAACGTGTGCCAACCCCTATGCATAGGTTACCAATGTCATGAAACCCACAAGTTGATCATCAAGACATACATCAAGTGGATCGCAAGACATACATCAAGTGTTCCCATAAAAGACTCAATCCGATAAGATAACTTCAAAGGGGAAACTCAATTCATCACAAGAGAGTAGAGGGGGAGAAACATCATAAGATCCAACTACAATAGCAAAGCTCGGGATACATCAAGATCGTGCCATAGAGGGAACACGAGAGAGAACAC
>NC_041391.1:693863172-693864003 GCF_002162155.2 Triticum dicoccoides
GTGTGCCAACCCCTATGCATAGGTTCCCAATGTCACGAAACCCGCAAGTTGATCACCAAAACATACATCAAGTGGCACATGATATCCCATTGTCACCACAGATAATCACGGGAAGACATACATCAAGTGTTCTCATAAAAGACTCAATCCGATAAGATAACTTCAAAGGGGAAACTCAATTCATCACAAGAGAGTAGAGGGGGAGAAACATCATAAGATCCAACTACAATAGCAAAGCTCGGGATACATCAAGATCGTGCCATAGAGGGAACACGAGAGAGAACACGAGAGAGAGAGAGAGAGAGAGAGAGAGAGAGAGAGAGAGAGAGAGAGAGAGAGAGAGAGAGATCAAACACATAGCTACTGGTACATACCCTCAGCCCCGAGGGTGAACTACTCCCTCCTCGTCATGGATAGCGCCGGGATGATGAAGATGGCCACCGGTGAAGGATCCCCCCTCTGGCAGGGTGCCGGAACAGGCTCCCGAGAGGTTTTTGGTGGCTACAGAGGCTTGCGGCGGCGGAACTCCCGATCTATCTTCTGTTCTGGAAGTTTTACGAGACGTAGGTATATACGGGTGCAGGGGGTACGTCGGTGGAGCTACGGGGGCCCCACGAGGCAGGGGGCGCGCCCTAGGGGGGTGGGCGCACCCCCCCCCCACCCTCGTGAGCACCTCCTGTATCTCTTGACGTGCACTCCAAGTCCATCGGGTGGCTTTCCTTCCAAAAATAACTTCTCCAGTTGATTTCGTTCCGTTTTGACTCCGTCTGATATTCCTTTTCCTCAAAACACTGAAATAGGCATAAAACAGCAAATCTGGGCTGGGCCTCC
>NC_041391.1:693864013-693880488 GCF_002162155.2 Triticum dicoccoides
GGTTGCTTTCCTTCCAAAAATAACTTCTCCAGTTGATTTCGTTCCGTTTTGACTCCGTCTGATATTCCTTTTCCTCAAAACACTGAAATAGGCATAAAACAGCAAATCTGGGCTGGGCCTCCGGTTAATAGGTTAGTCCCAAAAATAATATAAAAGTGGATAATAAAGCCCAATATTGCCTAAAACAGTAGATAAAGTAGCATGGAGCAATCAAAAATTATAGATACGTTGGAGACGTATCAAGCATCCCCAAGCTTAATTCCTGCTCATCCTCGAGTAGGTAAATGATAAAAAGAGAATTTTTGATGCGGAGTGACAATGTGGCATAATTTCAATGTAAATCTTCTTAATCGTGGTATGAATATTCAGATCCGAAAGATTCAAGACAAAAGTTCATATTGACATAAAAATAATAACTTCAAGCATACTAACTAAGCAATTATGTCTTCTCAAAATAACATGGCCAAAGAAAGTTATCCCTACAAAATCATATAGTCTGGCTATGCTCCATCTTCCCCACACAAAATATTTAAATCATGCACAACCCCGATGACAAGCCAAGCAATTGTTTCATACTTTAATAATCTCAAACTCTTTCAACTTTCACACAATGCATGAGCGTGAGCCATGGACATAGCACTATATGTGGAATAAAATGGTGGTTGTGGAGAAGACAAAAAAAGAAGAAGATAGTCTCACATCAACTAGGCGTATCAACGGGCTATGGAGATGCCCATTAATAGATATCAATGTGAGTGAGTAGGGATTGCCATGCAACAGATGCACTAGAGCTATAAATATATGAAAGCTCAACTAAAGAAACTAAGTGGGTGTGCATCCAACTTGCTTGCTCACGAAGACCTAGGGCACTTTTGAGGAAGCCCATCATTGGAATATACAAGCCAAGTTCTATAATGAAAAATTCCCACTAGTATATGAAAGTGACAACATATGAGACTCTCTATCATGAAGATCATGGTGCTACTTTGAAGCACAAGTGTGGTAAAAGGATAGTGGCATTGTCCCTTCTCTCTTTTTCTCTCATATTTTTTTAGTTGGGCCTTTTTTTGGCCACTCTTTTTTTATTTCGTCCGGAGTCTCATCCCGACTTATGGGGGAATCATAGTCTCCATCATCCTTCCCTCACTGGGACAATGCTCTACTAATAATGATGATCATCACACTTTTATTTTTCTTACAACTCAACAATTACAACTCTATATGAATGCCTCCGGCGGTGTACCGGGATATGCAATGAATCAAGAGCGACATGTATGGAAATTATGAAGGTGGGCTTGTCACAAATACAATGTCAACTACATGATCATGCAAGGAGCAATATGACAAAAGTAATGTGTGTCATATGAACGGCACGGTGGAAAGTTGCATGGAAATATATCTCGGAATGGCTATGGAAATGCCATGATAGGTAGGTATGGTGGCTGTTTTGAGGAAGGTATATGGTGGGTGTATGATACCGGCGAAAGGTGCGCGGTATTAGAAAGGCTAGCAATGGTGGAAGGGTGAAAGGGTGCGTATAATCCATGGACTCAACATTAATCAAAAGAACTCATGCACTTGTTGAAAAAATTTAGAAGTCATCAAAAACCAAAGCACTACACGCATGCTCCTAGGGGGATAGATTGGTAGGAAAAGACCATCGCTCGTCCCCGACCGCCACTCATAAGGAAGACAGTCAATAAATAAAATTGTGCTCCGACTTCATCACAAAGCGGTTCACCATACGTGCATGCTACAGGAATCACAAACTTCAACACAAGCATTCTTTAAATTCATAATCACCCAACTAGCATCACTTTGATATTATCACCCTCATATCTCAAAACAATTATCAAGCATCAAACTTATCTTAGTATTCAACGCACTCAAAAGAAAGTTTCGCATATCTTGAATACCAAGTATATTATCTTTAAGCAATTACCTTGCTATTAACGACTCTCAAAATAATCTAAGTGAAGCATGAGAGATCAATAGTTTCTTTAAAACAAATCCACCACCGTGCTCTAAAAGATCTAAGTGAAGCACTAGAGCAAAAATTATCAAGCTCAAAAGATATAAGTGAAGCACATAGAGTATTCTAGCAAATTCCAGATCATGTATGGCTCTCTCATTAAATAATTTAAGATCTTGGTACTTTATTCAAACAGAAAGCAAAGCTAAATAAAACTACATTGCAAGGATAGCACAACTCATGTGAAGAAGCAAAAACTTAGGTTCAACCGATACTAACCGATAGTTGTCGAAGAAGAAAGGTGGGATGCCTACCGAGGCATCCCCAAGCTTAGATGCTTGAGACTTATTGAAATATTATCTTGGGGTGCCTTGGGCATCCCCAAGCTTGAGCCTTTGTGTCTCCTTAATTCCTCTCATATCATGGTTTCTCTTTTTATCAAAAGCTTCATTCACAACAAACTCAACAAGAACTCGTGAGATAGGTTGGTATAAGCCAATGCAAAACCTTATCATATTCTACTGTAACAAATCACTAAAATTATTATTCAACATTGAATACTAAATGCCTCTGCATATTTAATACTCCTATCCTCAAATAGAATCATTAAACAAGCAAACATATGCAAACAATGCAACCATAACAGCAATCTGCCAAAACAGTACAGTCTGTAAAGAATGCAAGAGTATCAATACTTCACTGACTCCAAAAATTATGAAATAAAATTCCCACTGTAATAAATTTATCAGAGCTTAATATGAAAAATGATTCAACGTTATACCATTCCTTGACTTTTCTAGGGAATTTTTGCAACAGCGGTAAACTTTCTGTTTTCAAACAGCAACATGTATACTAGCAAAATAAGCATGGGAAAGGCTATCCTTGACCTTTTTTATTGAAACTAAAGATGCAAAACATTATTCTAACTAACAGCAAGCAAAAACTAACAAGATAAAATGATGCTCCAAGCAAAACACACATCATGTGGCGAATAAAAATATAGCTCCAAGTAAAGTTACCGATGAACGAAGACGAAAGAGGGGATGCCTTCCGGGGCATCCCCAAGCTTAGGCTCTTGGTTGTCCTTGGATATTACCTTGTGGTGCCTTGGGCATCCCCAAGCTTAGGCTCTTTACACTCCTTATTCTATAGTCCATCGAATCTTTACCCAAAACTTGAAAACTTCAACCACACAAAACTCAAAACAAAACTCGTAAGCTCCGTTAGTATAAGAAAATAAATCCACCACTTAGGTACTGTAATGAACTCATTCTAAATTCATATTGGTGTAAAGCCTACTGTATTCCAACTTCTCTATCATTCATACCACTTAATACTAGCCATAGATGCATCAAAATAAGCAAACAACACAATGAAAGCAGAATCTGTCAAAAACAGAATAGTCTGTAGTAATCTGTATAAAACGTATACTTATGGAACCCTGTCTATTAATCATCTGCAAAAATAATCAACCAAAAAGCACTCTCCAGTGAAAAATGGCAGCTAATCTCGTGAGCGCTAAAGTTTCTGTTTTCTACAGCAAGATCATATAAACTTCACTCAAGTCTTCCCAAAGGTTCTACTTGGCACTTTATTGAAACAAAAGCTATAAAACATGATTAATACAGTAGCATAATCATGTGGACACACAAAAACAGTAAGGGTAAATATTGGGTTGTCTCCCAACAAGTGCTTTTCTTTAATGCCTTTCTAGCTAGGCACGATGATGATCATGATGCTCACATAAAAGATAAGAATTGAAACATAACGGGAGCATCATGAAGAATATGACTAGCACATCTAAGTCTAGCCCACTTCCTATGCATAGGTATTTTGTGAGCAAACAACTTATGGGAACAATAATCAACTAGCATAGGAAGGTAACACAAGCATAGCTTCAAGAATTTAAGCACATAGGGAGGAAACTTGATATTATTGCAATTCCTACAAGCATATGTTCCTATCTCATAATAATTTTCAGTAGCATCATGAATGAATTCAACAATATAACCAGCACCTAAAGCATTCTTTTCATGATCTACAAGCACAGAAAATTTACTACTCTCCACATAAGCAAAATTCTTCTCATGAATAGTGGGAGTATCATAAGAGACTTGAACACTAAAAATTGTTTCTGCATTAAAAGAGTAACGTTCAGAAAAAGGGTAATCATAATCATGACAAGATTTGTAAATATAATCATCACTACTTTTTATAGCATAAATTTCATCACAATAATCATCATAAGTAGCAACTTTGTTATCATCATAATCGATTGAAACCTCTCCCAAGATAGTGGAATCACTAAATAAAGTTAACACTCGTCCAAATCCACTTTCATATTCATCACAATAAAATTCAACATCCTCCAAGATAGTGGGATCACTACTTCCTAAAGTTGACACTCTTCCGAACCCACTTTCATCATCATAGGTAGGAGGCATGCTATCGGGTGAGGGCTTTTGGAGGCCGAGCTCCACAGAGCTTGTTTTCAAAATACAAATTTCCACAAGGTGAAAAAAATTTAAACTTGTTTGTATACACTTTCACACATGTGTATTGCGTCTGTGCAAAAATTCAAAACCAAATACTTTCACACGTGGCGTACAGAAAAAAGACAAAAACGTATTTCTAGAATGGGCCAATATTTTCTGTTGTTGGGCCGGATTTTTGTTTTTTTGTACAGCCTACAAATCACAACAAATTCAAATAATTTTTGTAAACGTTCGTCCGGAAATCTATTAAGTTACCGTGGAATTTTGTTTTGAATTTTTATGAAACTTTGAAATATAAATTTTGATTTTTTTCAAAATACCGAGCTCCCTGGAGCTCGGCCTCCGTTGGCATTTTCTGGCATGCTATCATCATAACAACTTTGCATATCAAAACTTGGGGTGCTAAAAATATCATCTTTATTAAACATAGCATCCCCAAGCTTGGGACAAACATTAGTTCCAGCAAATATATTCTCAAATATTTCATCCTCATCAAACATAGCTTCCCCAAGCTTGGGCCTTTTCATATCATAAGCATAATCACTCTCATCATTAAAAATATGAATAGCACCAATAGTATAGCAATTATCATCATCACATGTAGTAGTAGGAGCAACATCATTTGGGAGGGATACCTTTTTACCTTTGTTGCTCCTTCTTTTTTTTCTTCTTCACATTATGTGTAGGTTCAACCTTCCTCTGTGAGCTCCTTATTGATGAGATTGGCTGAATAGAAAGCTCCTCCTCGTTACCTGGTTCATCATAAGAAATAATAGGAGGAGATTGGGAAGCCTCTTCCCTTTCATTAGTATTCTCATCATCTTCCATTTGCTTTCTTTTCTTTAGGTAATTGGCAATATAAGGATTTTCAATGCAATTCTCCGCACAATACATATAAATTTCCTCTATATCAAAACCAAGAAGTTTATAACGGGAAAAATCTGGGAGATAGTTGGTTATACGTTTCATTTCTTCATAGCCCATAATAAGGCTAAGCTCTTTATGATGCTCAAGGGTAATCAAATTATCACAATATTTGGACACGACTTGATCATGAAACAAATAGCATTGGAGCTTTAAATGACCATGTTCATTGCAAAGTTCACAAGGGGTACTATAAATATTGAATCTTTCAGCACATTCATCTAGCTCTTCTTGCAACAATTTGGTTTCTAAGTACTTATGCCTCTTGCAATATCTATCTTCCCTATTTGGTGTGTACTTACAAACCCAATGCACTCCACAAAAATTGACATGTTTATAGGAGACATTTTCATCATAACTAGTGCAATCATCATTAGCATCATGGATATTCAAAGAATTCGTACTAACAACATTGCAATCATGCTCATCATTCAAATATTTAGTGCCAAACAATTTAGAGATTTCTTCTTCTAGCACTTGAGCACAATTATCCTTTCCATCATACTCACGAAAGATATTAAAAAGGTGAAGCGTATGAGACAAACTTAATTCCATT
This sequence comes from Triticum dicoccoides, assembly GCF_002162155.2. Classification (NCBI taxonomy): domain Eukaryota; kingdom Viridiplantae; phylum Streptophyta; class Magnoliopsida; order Poales; family Poaceae; genus Triticum; species Triticum dicoccoides. The sequence goes on from NC_041391.1 coordinate 693,869,961, forward strand.
TTTTTGTAGTTTTCTTTTATAAACTAAACTAGTGATAAAACAAGAAACAAAAAGATTCAATTGCAAGATCTGAAGATATACCTTCAAGCGCTAACCTCCCCGGGAACGGCGCCAGAAAAGAGCTTGATGTCTACTATGCAACCTTCTCCTTGTAGACGTTGTTGGGCCTGCAAGTGCACATGTTTGTAGGACAGTAGCAAATTTCCCTCAAGTGGATGACCTAAGGTTTATCAATCCGTAGGAGGCGTAGGATGAAGATGGTCTCTCTCAAACAACCCTGCAACCAAATAACAAAGAGTCTCTTGTGTCCCCAACACACCCAATACAATGGTAAATTGTATAGGTGCACTAGTTCGGCGAAGAGATGAAGATACAAGTGCAAAATAGATAGTAGATAAAGGTTTTTGTAATCTGAAATAATAAAAACAGCAACGTAGCGAGCGATAAAAGTGAGTGTAAACGGTATTGGAATGATAGGAAACAAGGCCTAGGGTTCATACTTTCACTAGTGCAAGTTCTCTCAACAATAATAACATAGATAGATCATATAACAAGCCCTCAACATGCAACAAAGAGTCACTCCAAAGCCACTAATAGCGAAGAACAAACGTGGAGATTATGGTAGGGTACGAAACCACCTCAAAGTTATTCTTTCAGACCAATCTATAAAAGAGTCCGTACTAGAATAACACCTTAAGACACAAATCAACCAAAACCCTAATGTCACCTAGATACTCCATTGTTAGTTTGTCACCTCAAGTATCCGTGGGCATGATTATACGATATGCGTCACACAATCTCAGATTCATCCAACCAACATAAAAGTACTTCAAAGAGTGCCCCAAAGCTACTACCGGAGAGTCAAGAACGTGTGCCAACCCCTATGCATAGGTTCCCAATGTCACGAAACCCGTAAGTTGATCACCAAGACATACGTCAAGTGGATCGCAAGACATACATCAAGTGTTCTCATAAAAGACTCAATCCGATAAGATAACTTCAAAGGGGAAACTCAATTCATCACAAGAGAGTAAAGGGGGAGAAACATCATAAGATCCAACTATAATAGCAAAGCTCGGGATACATCAAGATCGTGCCATAGAGGGAACACGAGAGAGAACATGAGAGAGAGAGAGAGATCAAACACATAGCTACTAGTACATACCCTCAGCCCCGAGGGTGAACTACTCCCTCCTCATCATGGATAGCACCGGGATGATGAAGATGGCCACCGGTGAAGGATCCCCCCCCCTCCGGTAGGGTGCCGGAACGGGCTCCTGAGAGGTTTTTGGTGGCTACAGAGGCTTGCGGTGGCGGAACTCCCGATCTATCTTCTGTTCTAGAAGTTTTACGATACGTAGGTATATATGGGTGTAGGGGGTACGTCGGTGGAGCTACGGGGGGCCCACGAGGCAGGGGGCGAGCCCTAGGGGTGTGGGTGCACCCCCCCCCCCCACCCTTGTGAGCACCTCCCGTATCTCCTGACGTGCACTCCAAGTCCATCGGGTGGCTTTCCTTCCAAAAATAACTTCTCTAGTTGATTTCGTTTCGTTTTGACTCTGTCTGATATTCCTTTTCCTCGAAACACTGAAATAGGCATAAAACAGCAAGTCTGGGCTTAGTCCCAAAAATAATATAAAAGTGGATAATAAAGCCCAATATTGCCTAAAACAGTAGATAATGTAGCATGGAGCAATAAAAAATTATAGATACGTTGGAGACGTATCAACCAACAGTGGGATCTGGATACCCATGTTGGCTCCCACATGTTCCACGATGATCTCAACGAATGAACCATGATGTCGAGGATTCAAGTAATCCTGTATACAATTCCCTTTGTCAATCGGTACATTACTTGCCCGAGATTCGATCGTGGTATCCCAATACCTCGTTCAATCTCGTTACCGGCAAGTCACTTTACTCATACCGTAATGCATGATCCCGTGACCAACCACTTGGTCACATTGAGCTCATTACGATGATGCATTATCGAGTGGGCCCAGAGATACCTCTCCGTCATACAGAGTGACAAATCCCAGTCTCGATCCGTGTCAACCCAACAGACACTTTCGGAGATACCTGTAGTATACCTTTATAGCCACCCAGTTACGTTGTGATGTTTGGTACACCCAAAGCACTCCTACGGTATCCGGGAGTTACACGATCCCATGGTCTAAGGAAATGATACTTGACATTGGAAAAGCTCTAGCAAATGAACTACACAATCTTGTGCTATGCTTAGGATTGGGTCTTGTCCATCACATCATTCTCCTAATGATGTGATCCCGTTATCAATGACATCCAATGTCCATAGTCAGGAAACCATGACTATCTGTTGATCAACGAGCTAGTCAACTAGAGGCTTACTAGGGACATGTTGTGGTCTATGTATTCACACATGTATTATGATTTCTGGATAACACAATTATAGCATGAATAACAGACAATTATCATGAATAAGAAAATATAATAATAATCATGTTATTATTGCCTCTAGGGCATATTTCCAACACCAAGGCCCAAAGGCGGCTTAAGGCCCGTAGAGATAAACCGTCGTATATGTATAACTTGTATTATAAGGCAGGAATAGATAGTCACCGAGCTGGACACTGTTTATGATCCGACTGAGACTCTGTAAGCCGCTGGGCGTCGACCTCTATATATAAAGGGACGGCCCGGCGGCGGTTCAGGACAAGAAACAAGACATCGAAAGCTAGGTCAAGCGGATTCGCTCCCTGCTAATCGAGACATAAGCTATCCCACCCAAACTGGATCATAGGCTTTTACCTTCACCGCAAGGGGCCGAACCAGTATAAACTCCCGTGTCCTTTATCCCGTTTAACCTCTTTAAGCTTCCTAGTTGTGATGGCTCCACGACTAAGTCCTTTTCTAGGACATCTACCGTGACCTTTCCACGACACTACCCCTACAAAAGCACGAAGTGCGGAGATGCAAAACAATCACATCCATCCATACATGAGATCCTACAGCCCATAATGCTCACATCTTTAATGTTAATTGCAATTAGCGCTCTCCTCAATCGCACGCCCGCATCCCACTTCTCCACCTCAAACGCACGGTTACGATCGCTAACCCAGCCCCGCCGTTAAAAAAATCGTTCGCAGCGCACGAGCTCTCGCCACATCCTCCTCCCGCGCCATTCGTCGCCCCCGCAAACTCACGCAGCCGTTAGCCGTGGGAGCCGCCCTTCGCCGCTGGAGCCGCTGCGGTCGCCACCGGAGCCGCCCGCCCCTGGAGCCGCTCGTCGCTTGCCGCTGGTCGCCCTCTGCCCGTTGATGGATGTGAGGGCGGTCCTATTCTACCTTCCCCGAGCGAACAACCATGCTAGGGATTCCCCGCCCGCCGCCGCCCTCAAATCCTCTACTTACCCATGATCCGAACCTTAGAGCAACTCCAACAGGGCGGCCCATTTCGTCCGCTGCTGTCCGTTTGGATCAGCGCGGACAAAAGTGGAGGCCCAACGCGGCGACCCAAACCCAAATCACGTCCGCTTCGCGTCCGCGCAGACGCATTTGCGGCCCAAATTTGCGTCCCAAATGCGTCGGTACGGACGCGGAACGGACGCCATGCGTGCCTTCTCGGTGTTCGCCGCAGCCTCACCTGGCGGTCTTCCAACTGCCCGCCACCTCGCCGGTCAACTTATTTTATGACCCCGGGCCCACGCATCAGTGATGGCGGTCGTCCTTTTTTAAGCCGACCATGTGGTCGGGCTGTCCTCATCCAGCCCCCGTCCCCGTCTAGCCACACTCGCTCCCCCGTTGTCGGCAAACCCTAGCCAACCCTAGCCACCCCAGCCGTGCCAAATGGGGCTCTTCTTCGGCGCCGGCAGCAGCAGCAAGGCGAAGGGCAAGTCGCCCTCCATCCTTTCCCCACGGAGTTTTTCCCGTCTCTGCTAGCGCCAGCTCGCCGGCCAAGGCATCGTGTCAACGTGCCCGTGCACCAGGCAGAGTGGCACTGGCAGCACCGCATGCCTCTCCCCTACCCGATGCCACCCTACCGCACGACTGGCACTTGGATCCGGAGAGGATCCCGGTGTCGGCTGACCCGCGGTCGGCTAGGGTGCATGCGGAGGAGGTGCGGTGCCGGCGGGCGCTCCTGACGCCGAAGCAGTGCCGTGACCACGCCTATGCCTCCGACTCGCCCAACTAGGCACGCTGGTTCGCCTTCGAGCACGAGGAGGCAAGGCGACGCGGCGTCCGCGAAGTTGACCGCACCGTGTCACCGCCCTCGCTCGTCATCCGCGAGGAGGACCAAGCGGCGGAGGCCGTCTACCAGGCTACCCTTGGGGCGGTCTACCGGGACAGCGAGGAGGACGAGCGGCGCAGGGCGGCGGCGGTCGAGGAAGAGGAGGCGGCGTACGAGGCGGCCATGGCCCTCTCCGCGGCGAGCGACTGCGTCTTGCCACCGGTGACCCCACCGTCCCCTGTGAAAGCGGAGCCGGAGCTGGAGGCGTCCCCCATCGAGCGCTACTCCTGGACGGGAGTAGTGCGCGAGTGGGTAGCGCGCCGCCGGTCTGTCTGGGGGCAACGCCGGCACAAGAGGCGGCGTACCTCGAGCACTGGTGCCAGATACGGCTGGCCGAGGAGTGCCGCGACGGCGAGTATCTCGAGATGCTCGAGCGCGACGCCGAGGCCGAGCAGCGCGAGGCCGAGGAGGAGGCTCGCTAGGCCGTGACACAACCCATGGCGGCTCTGCCAGCTCCGGCACCGCCCGCGCCCGACATGAACGTGCTCTGGAACACGGCGTTCCCCTGGGCCGGTCCGGCGCCGACGCTCATCGACCGCACGGACCCCGAGGACAACGAAGACGACGCCTAGAGCAGCGCGCCGACGCATAGTTTATTATGTTTTTATTTTTCTTAAATGCAAATATGGACGCGTGGACTCCCGCCGGCCTTCGTGGCCGGTTTTAAGTTTAATTAATGTTGTTTTTTATGTTAAATGTGCATGCATTCTTTTTTTTTCTAGCGCCGTCAAAATGGGTCGCGCATGGGTTGGGCACACGCACCGACCCAAACACGGTCCCAAACTGATAAAAAACGGATAAAATCGTCGTTCGTTTGGGTCGATCCGTTGAAGTTGCTCTTATCCCCGCGGAATTGCAGGTACAACAGCGACACCGGAGCGCGAGATGGAGGGCTGCGGATCAAGTGTCGTCGACGTGCAACATGCGATGAGGTGTGGACAAGCGACAAGGGGGGCGGAGGAAAAGGCATTGGAGGAAGACATGGTGCCGGAGAGGTCTTATACGATATTGTGAAGAAGACATTGCGGCCGCCGGGATGGTTTGGCTGCCACGGCTAGGTTGCACATCGGGCGTCGACGTTCGAACAGAGTGGGGGGAGGGAAGCTGGTGCAAAGGCTGCGCCCAAGAGGTCATCGTCAAGATAAAGCTCTGAGGTATCTTGATCCCACGTAGGTAATTCAGATCCAGCTACATGCAGCAGCACGCAACTTGCTGCCAACCAAGTCATCACTGTTGGCTGATATGGAGGCCGGCAGGTGCTTCCTTTTCTATACAAACCTCATACGTGTCCCCATGGAATATTTTAGCAAACAAAAATTACATGGGAATAGTTTAATGTGTTGTTGTACCAATCCGAGTATGAATTTTTGAATTTTGCGAGGTTCAGTACAGATTTTATTTTATTTCCCACCTCCTTCTGTATGGACGGTGTGTGTATGGCATTTAAATAATGATTATGTGAAATTAATAAACATTGCGAGGCATGGATGATTTTGATCATTAATTAAAAAGTATGGTCAAGCTTGATCTTTTCGAATATTGCGAATACGTGCCGCCTTTCCCCCAGCTTATAAATTTTTTTTTGAAAAAGAAAGGAAGCTCTGGGCCGCCTTTATATTTCAAAACAGGCCGTAGCCTGAGGAACAAAGTTACAATTACTTGAAGCTTGTGGGGTGCACTTTAGTGCAAAACCACAAGAGCTGATAGAAGAGGAGGGGGCAGGGGCAGGCAGGAAAACAACATCAGTGAGAAAAACTACGCGACTATGCTGCTATAAGATTGCCCCAAAACATAAGGTCCTCCTTATCCTGTTGCTTCTTGGCTCTGCAGTACCAAAGACGGATCAAATCCGCTGCATAGTAGCTTATGTAAGAAGCTGTCCACGACGTGAGTTAAAGATACAATCATTTCATGCATGCCAGAAAGTGATGGCGCAAGCAGCAAAAGCCACATTCCATTTGCGCTTGAACTCTAGATGAGCAGCAACTTGTTGAATGAAAGACCGTATATCAGGCGATCTGCTAGCCAAAGGTGCCAGGCGTAGTTGATGCCAGAGTGTAGACGCCGCCCTGCAGTGCAGCATGATATGGTGAACCGATTTCACAGCCGGACATAGATCACAGTCTGCGCTTGGAGCAATAGCCGCCCAATGTTTCTTGACCATGTTGTTTCTGGTGTTGAGCCGGCCCCAAAAAGCTAACCAGAGGAAAGTTTTATGCTTCAAGGGGATCAACACATCCCATACCCAATCGTGGAAAGCACAAGTAGCAGCAGCCGATAGAAGTAACCTGGGCTGATCTTCTTAGCAAACACTGAGGGAGTACGCACGTCCTTGCGCGAATCATCAGGAGCGAAATGTGCAATGCGTTGTCGCAGCAGGATGAGCTCACGCTCAGCAGGGTGGGAGAGGTTGGGGTGGAGTTGCACTGACCAAGTACCGTCCGAGAACTGTGAGCTAACCGAGCAGCAACGGTTCCTGCCAAAGGAATAGAGGACTGGTAGTAGTAAGTGGAGTCTGCCAACTTCAATCCAAAGGTCGTGCCAGAAGGATATGAGGTTGCTAGAGCCCAGAATGCACCGTGAAGAGTTTATAACCATGGGGATGTGATCCTTGAAACCGCGCCACATGGCTGTATCTCTGTTGCTAGCCCCAAGGGGTATAGATTTCTTGTAATACTGCAGAGTGAACCAATGATAGCAATGAATATCAGAAGACTGCAAAATCTTGGAAAGGAACTTGCATAGCATTGCCTGATTATGGGCTTGAAGATTTCTCACACCCAGGCCTCCATTCTTTTGGTGGAGAGTGACCTTGTCCCAAGCTACTAGACACTGACCACCATTAACTTTATTCTTGCCTTGCCAAAGAAAAGCATGCAACAGACTTTCCAGAGAGCTAAGTGACTCCTTAGGCCATGGGAAGCAAGACATAAAGTAGCTAGGTATGCCGGCCAACCCAGAGTTGACGAGCGTGAGCCTCCCTCCCAGTGTTAAGAAAGTGGCCAACCAACCCGAGAGCCCGCGGTCGACCTTGTGAATTACTGGCATTAACATCCCATGCGTGATCTTATTCAGAGACAGGAGAAGTCCAAGATATGTGCATGGAGTGGAGTAGGGATGGCAATGGGTACCCATTACCCGCATACCCTGCGGGTAAAAACCCTATTAGGGTACTAAGGGTATGGGACAAAAAAATATCCATGGGTATATAAATAGGGAAATGTTAAACCCGTCGGGTAGAGTGGGTACGGGTATGGGATCATATAACCCATACCCACGTACCCATGTACCCATATAAAATTTGTATGAAGTCAAAATTATCTCTTTCACTTTGTCATGAATTTGTGAACTCAAAATATATCACAATATGCTGATGTTTTGATGTGTTGTTATTTAAGGGAAAGTGATGTTGTTTATGATGTGTTGTTGTTTGAAAATGTTGTTGTTGTCATAATCTATTGTTGTTTATAGATTATAATTATATGTTGTATTTTATGACTATGAGTTGTTCAAAGTGATGCTTGCAAACATGGGTAATTTTACCCACGGGTGCCCATCTACCCTGTCGGGTAACGGGTATGGGAAAAAATTATACCCATTGATGGGTATGGGTAAGGGTGATGGGTAAGCTTAGAGGTGACGGGTAAGGGTATGGGGTGGATCCACCCATACCCAAACCCTACGGTTGCCATCCCTAAAGTGGAGAAAATAGGGCAGCCAAGTAGTTGAGCGATATCCGAGGCCACAGTTGCGTCCACAGAGACAGGTACTAACGTGCTTTTGTGAAAGTTGATAGTCAGACTTGAGAAAGCCGAGAAAGAGGTTAGAATATCCTTGATAACCATGGCCTGCTCGAGACCCCCCTTGAAAATGATCAGGGTGTCGTCCGCGTACTGCAGCACCGAGAAAAAACTGCCCGTGCCAAGCAGTCCCGTTTCGATAGTTCATGCAAGACAACCTTTGTAACACATCTGCCACCAGAATGAAGAGATATGGTGACAAAGAGTCACCCTTCCAGAAGCCTCGCTTGGCAAGGATGGGGTGCCTAGCTCTCCATTGATCATGACCCTTGAGCGTCCAGAAGAGAGGAGGTTAGAGACCCACTGCCTCCAGGGCTGAGGAAAGCCCCTTGCTTCCATGACTAGCTTCAGGCAGTCCCAACTGACACTATCGAAGGCCTTGTGGAAGTCCAACTTCAAAGTGATGACAGACAACTTCCTTTTGTGAGCACATTAGATTAACTCAGCAGCCAACGCAAAATTCTCGACGATGGAGTGACCCTTCAAAAACCCAGACTGCAGAGAATGCACTAAGGCCGGAATCTGCTGCAATCTATTTGCCATAACCTTGGAAGCTAGCTTGGGCGTGCTATGAACCAAAGAGATGGGTCTATAATCCTTTATCTCCAAGGGGGTGTCCTTTTTGGGCAGCAAAGTGATGTAGGCAGTGCTAATGCCATCAAGGTTAACACTATTACTGTGCAAGTCTTCAAAGAACCTGACTAAATCATCCTCAATGAGATGTTTGAATGCCTTGTAGAACTCATTAGTAAAACCATCTGGTCCCCGGGCTCCTATTATTTGGAGCTTTGTTAATAGCCTCAACAATCTCAGCCTAGGAGAAAGGATCTGCAAGCCCAGAAAGATCTGTAGGACTGTACAAAGAGCTGAGCTATACAATTGGCAAAGAAGCAGCAGTCTGTCCCAAAACCGCAGAGAAATATTCAGTTGCAATGCAAAGCTTCTGGCTGTTCTGGTAGTGTTCGACCCCATTGTGAACAAGGACTTTCACCTTATTACAACGGGCCTGACAGTTGGCCGCTGCATGGAAGAACTTGAAATTTTCATCCCTGGATACGCACCACCTCACTTTTGCCCTGCGATGCCAGATCGCGGTTTGCCACAAGATCAACTGCTCTGCCTTGGCAGAAGCGACTTCTCTGAGAACTGCTTCCAAGACTGACAACTGCCTCCTCTCCTCCACAACATTGAGAAAGCAAACAACATGTTTATTGTTGTCAATCAGCACACGCAGACAAGATTTGCGTCGGTTCCATTGCCGTAGAGCTTCTCGCAGCCGCCTCATTTTAAAGTTAACGAGGGAAGCAGAGGAAGAGATGTGCCTGAGCCCTCTGTTCCAGCAACTGAAAATGATCTCTCTCGACTCGTCCATCTCCAACCAATGGTTTTCCATGCGAAAAAACCTGCTCGTGGGAGTGTCAGCAGAGAACTGAAGCATGATCGGTGCATGATCCGAGGTGGTTGTAGGCGGGCAAGAGGCCGCAGTCTGCATAAAGCCGAGACTCCAGGCATCATTAACAAGGGCGCGCTCGAGGCCTACCAAGGTTAGTGAGCCTCGCTTGTTGGACCAAGTAAACAACCCGTTGCCGATCGGGATGTCGTCCAGCCCTTGCTCTTTGATCCAGGAATTGAAGTGTTCCATTGTAGTCCAATAAATCCGACCCCTTGATTTCTCGTGCGAGAATCTGTACATGTTGAAGTCTCCCAGAACAGCCCAAGGTGTGTCAGAATCAGCTGCCACTTCAGAAACTGTCTCAAAGAAGACTTACTGCTTGGTGCTCAGGCATGGTGCATGAACAACAGTAAGCAGGAAGTAGCAGTTAGCTACAATGGAAGTCAGCTTGATCGTGATGTGGTATTTGTGTGTAGCAATGATTTGACAAGTAACATATGAGGAACCCCAAGCCACCAGAATTCCCCTGGAGGCGCCTTCAGAAAGAGTAACAACATGATCTGTGAACTTTGCAGGTAGGAAAGATCTCAACTTGAACGGGGTGAGGGAAGCCAGCTTACACTACTAGGGAAAACCTTATACACAGAATCTTACCAGTAGCGCTTGTTAAAATGAGGCGCTACTGCTACTTAGCAGTAGCGCGTCTGCCAAAACCGCGCTACTGTTACCCCCTTAGCAGTAGCGCGGCAGGAACAGAACGCGCTACTACTATAATTGCCACACCGTTCCCGGCGTGCTAGGTATAGTAGTAGCGCCCTTCTAGAATCGATGCTACTACTACGAATTTTAGCAGCCACGCGTTTTTCCTCCCCACACTACTGTTAAAGCTATTTTCACCTAACCCCCCGCGCGGCCTGATTCCCTCTCCTCTGCTTCCTCCCCCAATTCTCCACTCTCTCTTCTCCCCCTCGTCGCCTCCGCCTCGCCGCCGTCTCGCCGCCGTCTCCCCCGACCCCACCTCGCGGCCGTCTCCCCCGACCCCGCCTTGCCGCCGTCTCCCCCGGCCCCG
>NC_041391.1:693880907-693896779 GCF_002162155.2 Triticum dicoccoides
TGCCGTCTCCCCCGACCCCGCCTCATAGCCGTCTCCCCCGACCCCGCCTCGCCGCGCCTCGGTGCCTTCGTCTCCCCCGACCCCATCTCTCTCCGCGCCCTCTGTAAGCACTCTCCCCTTCCGATCCCTCTTGTTTGCTTAGTATGAACCCTAGCTATTTAGTGCTAGTTAGTATGAACCCTAGGCTATTTTTAGTGCAAGTTAGTTAATTAAAATTGCATTAACCCTATTTAATTAGGCAGTAGTTCCTAGGTACTAATTAGTTAGTAAGAACTAGGTACTAATTAGCTAGGTACTAGTTTATTTTTATTTATAGTAAGTTTATTTTCAGTAAGAACTAATTGAATTAATAGAACTAGTTAGTAAGAACTTGTTGCTATCTTTTTAGTTAAAGCAATTTTTCCCGCATCGACGTGGACGATGCCTATCCCGCATCCTTGTCGTCGAGTCGGTGGAGGCCGACACCTGCTTGACCAGATGGGCCATGTCCGGGACTGGGCTCCGCCGAGGTGGTACTGGGAGGCGCTACCTACCGGGGGGTGCAGGTTGGTGAGAAGCCAGCCTGTCGTTGACCCGAACCTTCTTTGGTGGCGGTCGCGTGGGCCAGTGATGGTCCAGAGGCTCGAGGACCCCGCGGAGGTGGTGAGTCACCATGTTAGTGAGGAGGACGCGCACGTCCGTCGCTACTTGTTTGCGTTGGAGCACAGGTTCTCCAATACCTGGCAGGTTCTCCAGGGATCTCACTGGAGCTATGATCCCATGATGGTTCCTTCTCTGTGGGTGTCCACCGCCCGCGCCGATACCCGTCGTGTGCTAGGGTTTTAGTTGTATTAGTGATGTTATATGTATGACACTATTCGGGATGTATTAGTGATAATATTCGACGATGTACGAACACGCATGAGATGGTTTACTTTTGCTTATTCAATGCATGCTAATTTGAGTCCTATAAGATATTTTGAAATGTATATCTTGTGTTGCTCAAATAGGATATGTGCTTGCCCAAGTGGACGGTCATGTTTGCAGGTTACACCTCCGAGTGGCCTATGTTTTGCCGGAGTGTTGATTCATTTCCGTTCTGGCAAATTTTAGGCGCTCAATATGTCCTATTTTAGCAAAGGTCATGCCGGATTTTTCCGTGAATTTTGGCATGACTTGTGCCAGAATATGTAGGAAATATCGAGTGCCCCGGATTTGTGTGTTGAGTATCCTGGTAGTTGTCTTCGATTGATTTTCAATTAATGTTTTAACTATGAACATAGGAAATGTCTGACGACGAAAAGGATTTCGGTATTTGCAAATACTGTGAAGACGAGCCCGGCCTATGCGACGGAATCTTTCTAGATGATGATAGGCGCTTCAGCATCAAGCTGGACGAGAACTTCGAAGTGGATACAGTAAGTCACAACGACAAGTCTTTTTTCGTAATTAAGCATGACATATGCTTCATTTGCTTCAACTTATAATTTGTTTTTACTATTCTACTAGCGTATACCCTGCCATGCAAGAATTTTTGTATTGGATAAGATAGGTTGCAGTCGTACTATGGAGGTAAAGAAATTTTACTTAAAGACCGAGCATGGTTATATTTTCCACACAAAATTATACAATTCAGACGACTACACCTATTTTGGATGCAAAACATGGTGAGCACTATGCAAGACTTATGCATTTGAGCCTGATATGCTTATCACCTTTGATATTCGTCCGGAAGATGATATTGAAGGTAATACCGATATCTGGGTCGATGTGCAGACGCCTCCAGTTATACCAAAATGTGAGTTTCTCAACCATATTTATGTCTTTGATATTGTTTATTCAAAAATAGTTGACATTTAATTTCTATTGATAGCTTATTTCGGTGCAAGCAAACATGTCCAGCGCTTGGTAGACAGGACCGTATACTGTGCCGGGGCTGAACTCAACTGTGAGGAGCTCAGTCATCATGTTTCATGGCTTGCGGATCTTGATACTGTCAAGACAAATTTTCTTCCTGCATTTAGAAATGTTAGTACTGAAAACGTGCGACCAATAGTGTTCGTACTGAACAACGGTCACATATATTTAGGAAGGATGGTAAGATTTTTAATATTTGTCCTCAGTGCATCTTTTCCATACATTATTTTTGAAGCTAAACTTCATTGCTAAGTATGTTACCATACGATGTTCTTCAACAGGGAGTCCCGATGAATGTTGTGCCTTATGGGATCGAGACTAAAGGTACCATGAGTATTATTAGCTTACGGCCAAGATATCCTACAGATTACTTTAGTGCATTCAAGATTAGCGACAGATGCTTAATAGTGCAAGACTGGACCAAATATGTGATGGGGGAGCGCAGAGAAGTACTAGGGGGCAGCAAACAGATGCGCTACCCACGATTAGGAGACAGGTTCATCTGCATGCTCCAACTTGATCAAGGAGGAGAGCTATACATGTTTTATGTTATTTTACCTGCGAGAGAGAAGCAGGAGTGATTAGCTAGCTAGAAATGAGTTTTAAGATGATGATGTGCTATACTATTACTATAATGATAAAATAGCTAGTGTTGGTGGTAATGACTATGATGATTATTATTAGATAGTGTTAGTGGTGATTAAATAAATATTGTTGGTGATAATGACTATGATGATGATTAAATAGCTTGTGCTGGTGGATTAGATTCAAGTGGAGGCAACATGTGGTGCACATCGAAAGTACCACTAGTCCAAACTAGATCAAGTTTGATTAGTAGTATACTTTTGACATGCACCATATATTGCCTCCACTTGAACCTAATCCACCTTCATTTGACACACTGTTATGGACATAATGATGTAAACCTCGTAACTGGTATTGTACCAATATTTGTACGATGGAGAGAAAACCGCATAAATACACTAAAAATAAAAAAATAAAAAATGAATACTAGTAGCGATGGAGAGAAAATGTGCTGCCACTAGTTTCATTAGCAGTAGCGTGGGGATGAACAAATGTTGTAGCTATTTGTCCCAGCAGTAGCGCGCGCCGGCACGCGTTACTGCTAAGCAATAGCTGTAGCGCCTTATTAGTAGCGTGCCTACCCGCGCTACTAGTGAGCACAAAACCAGCGCTACTGCTAGGGTTTTCCTTAGTAGTGTTAGTCTCCTGCAAACAAACGACACTAGGACAGCAAGAAGTTATGGCATCACGGACGAGCGAACACTTATCGTCGTTGCCGAGTCCGCGGACGTTCCAGCTTAGTATCTTCATAGAGAAACATTGAGCATACAACCCGAGGTGAAGAGCAAGTATAGTACATGCATGCAAGTGAAAACATGGAACAAAAAGGAAACATGATAATTCTTGTTGTAAGGGAGACAAACTCGATACATATTGGTATAGTACAGACTGATACGGACAGCAACACTCACTACATAGACAGAAGACACACTACTATAACACGGATTCAAGCCAAGGGCTAGATATAATGAAAGACTAACAGGCAGAGATGACAGTAAAGACATTAAAGCAGCGGACTCGAGCATGGACCTCCAAAAACAGTTGACAGCAGAGGAATTATTCATGGGGGGTGTCGAGTGCTACGTCTTGAGCTTGTGTTGGTTTTCCTTGAAGAGGAAAGGGTGATGCATCATAGTAGCGTAAGTATTTCCCTCAGTTTTTGAGAACCAAGCTATCAATCCAGTAGGAGGCTCCTCACAAGTCCCACGAACCTACACAAACAAACAAAGAACTCGCAACCAATGCGATAAAAGGGGTTGTCAATCCCTTCACGGCCACTTGCGAAAGTGAGATCTGGTAGAGATAATATGATAAGATAAATATATTTTTGGTATTTTGTGATATAGATTGGAAAAGTAAAAATGCAAATAAAGGTATACTGAAAGCATATATGATAAAAGATAGACCCAGGGGCCATAGGTTTCACTAGAGGCTTCTCTCAAGATAGCATAAGTATTACGGTGGGTGAACAAATTACTGTCGAGCAATTGATAGAAAAGCGAATAATTATGAGATTATCTAGGCATGATCATGTATATAGGCATCACGTCCATGACAAGTAGACCGACTCCTGCCTGCATCTACTACTATTACTCCACACATCGACCGCTATCCAGCATGCATCTAGAGTATTAAGTTCATAAGAACAGAGTAACGCATTAAGAAAGATGACATGATGTAGAGGGATAAACTCATGCAATATGATATAAACCCCATCTTTTTATCCTTGATGGCAACAATACAATACGGGCCTTGCTGCCCCTGCTGTCACTGGGAAAGGACACCGCAAGATTGAACCCAAAGCTAAGCACTTCTCCCATGGAAAGAAAGAACAATCTAGTAGGCCAAACCAAACCGATAATTCGAAGAGACTTGCAAAGATAACTCAATCACACATAAAAGAATTCAGAGGAGACTAAAATATTTCTTATAGATAAACTTGATCATAAACCCACAATTAATCGGATCTCGACAAACACAGCGCAAAAAGAGTTACATCGAATAGATCTCCACAAGAGAGGGGGAGAACATGGTATTGAGATCCAAAAAGAGAGAAGAAGCCATCTAGCTAATAAATATGGACCCGAAGGTCTGAGGTAAACTAGTCACAACTCATCGGAAGGGCTATGGTGTTGATGTAGAAGCCCTTCGTGGTGGATTCCCCCTCCGGCAGAACACCGCCGACGGCTCCAAGATGGGATCTCGCGAATACAGAAGGTTACGGTGGCGGAAATATTTCTTCGGTGGCTCCCTTGATGGTTTCGAGGTATATGGGTATATATAGGAGGAAGAAGTACGTCGGTGGACGCCCGAGGGGCCCACGAGACGGGGGGCGCGCCTTATAGGGGGGGCGCCCTCCACCCTCGTGGCTTCCTCGATTGCTTCTTGACTTGCACTCCATGTCCTTTGGATCACGTTCATTCCAAAAATCACACTCCCGAAGGTTTCATTCCGTTTGGACTCCGTTTGATATTCCTTTTCTTCGATATACTGAAATAGGCAAAAAAATAGCAATACGGGCTGGGCCTCCGATTAGTAGGTTAGTCCCAAAAATGATATAAAAGTGTAAAGTAAAGCCCATAAACATCCAAAACAGGTAATATAATAGCATAGAACAATAAAAAATAATAGATACGTTGGAGACGTATCAAGCATCCCCAAGCTTAATGCATGCTCGTCCTCGAGTAGGTAAATGATAAAAAGAGAATTTTTGATGTGGAATGCTACCTAGCATAATTCAATATATTTCTCTTTATTGTGGCATGAATGTTCAGATCCAAATGATTCAAAATAAAAGTTCATATTGACAAAAGAAATAGTAATACTTCAAGCATACTAGTAAAGCAATCATGTCTTCTCAAAATAACATGGCTAGAGAAACTTATCCCTACAAAATCATATAGTCTGGCTGTTGCTCTATCTTCATCACACAAAGTATTTAATCATGCACAACCCCGATGACAAGCCAAGCAATTGTTTCATACTTTAGTAATCTCAAACCTTTTCAATTTTTCACGCAATACATGAGCGTGAGCCATGGACATAGCACTATATGTGGAATAGAAGGGTGGTTGTGAAGAAGACAAAAAGGAGAAGATAGTCTCACATCAACTAGGCGTATCAACGGGCTGTGGAGATGCCCATTAATAGATATCAATGTGAGTGAGTAGGGATTGCCATGCAATGGATGCACTAGAGCTATAAATATATGAAAGCTCAATAAAAGAAACTAAGTAGGTGTGCATCCAACTTGCTTGCTCACGAAGACCTAGGGCATTTTGAGGAAGCCCATCATTGGAATATACAAGCCAAGTTCTATAATGAAAAATTCCCGCTAGTATATGAAAGTGACAACATAAGAGACTCTCTATCATGAAGACCATGGTGCTATTTTGAAGCACAAGTGTGGAAAAAGAGATAGTAGCATTGTCCCTTCTCTCTTTTTCTCTCATTATATTTTTTCCTTCCCTTTTTTTCTTTCTTTTTTTTCTTTTTTTCTTTTTGTTGGGCTTCTTTGGCCTCTTTTTTTCATGGGATTCTTTGGCCTCTTTTATTTTTATAAAGTCCGAAGTCTCATCCCGACTTGTGGGGGAATCATAGTCTTCATCATCCTTTACTTACTGGGACAATGCTCTAATAATGAAGATCATCACACTTTTATTTATCTACAACTCATGATTACAACTCGATATTAAAACAAGATATGACTCTATATAGATGCCTCCGGCGGTGTACCGGGATATGCAATGAATCAAGAGTGACATGTATGAAAAATTATGAGGTGGCCTTGCCACAAATACGATGTCAACTACATGATCATGCAAAGAGCAATATGACAAAGATGATGTGTGTCATAATAAACGGAACAGTGGAAAGTTGCATGATAATATATCTCGGAATGGCTATGTAAATGCCATAATAGGTAGGTACGATGGTTGTTTTGAGGAAGGTTTATTGTGGGTGTATGGCACCGGCGAAGGTTGCGCGGCACAAGAGAGGTTAGCAATGGTGGAAGGGTGAGAGTGCGTATAATCCATGGACTCAACATTAGTCATAAAGAACTCATATACTCATTGCAAAAATCTACAAGTCATTGAAAACAAAGTACTACGTGCATGCTCCTAGGGGGATAGATTGGTAGGAAAAGACCATCGCTCGTTCCCGACTGCCACACATAGGAAGACAATCAATAAATAAAATTGTGCTCCAACTTCATCACAAAGCGGTTCACCATACGTGCATGCTACGAGAATCACAAACTTCAACACAAGTATTCTTTAAATTCACAATTACCCAACTAGCATGACTCTAATATCACCACCTCTATATCTCAAAACAATTATCAAGTATCAAATTGATCATAGCATCCAATTCACTTTCTATGATAGTTTTCATTATACCCAACTTGGATGCTCATCATTCTAGGACCAAATTTATAACCATAGCAAATACCATGCTGTTCTAAAAGACTCTCAAAATAATATAAGTGAAGCATGAGAGATCAACAATTTCTTCAAAATTAGGGCACCGCCGTGCTCTAAAAGATATAAGTGAAGCACTAGAGCAAAAGTTATCTAGCTCAAAAAATATAAGTGAAGCACATAGAGTATTCTAACAAATTTCAATCAAGTAGGCTTCTCTCAAAAGGTGTGTACAGCAAGGATGATTGTGGTAAACTAAAAAGCAAAGACTAATATCATACACGACGCTCCAAGCAAAACACATATCATGTGGCGAATAAAAATATAGCTCCAAGTAAAGTTACCAATGAACGGAGACGAAAGAGGGGATGCCTTCCCGGGGCATCCCCAAGATTAGAATTTTGGCTATTCTTGAATATCTTGGGGTTCCATGGGCATTCCCAATCTTAGGCTTTTTCCACTCCTTATTCCATAGTCCATCAAATCTTTACCCAAAACTTGAAAACTTCATAAGCTCCGTTAGTGAAAGAAAGAAAAACCACCACATAAGGTATTGTAATGAACTCATTCTTTATTTATATTGGTGTTAAACCTACTTTATTCCAAGTTCTCTATGGTTCATACCCTTACATACTAGCCATAGATGCATCAAAATAAGCAAACACCACACGAAAGACAGAATCTGTCAAAAACAGAACAGTCTGTAGCAATTTGTAACTTTCGGTTACTTCTGGAACTCCAAAAGTCCTACCAAAATAGGAAGTCCTAAACAATTTGTCTATTGATCTACATCAAAAAGAATCAACGCAAAAGAACATTTCTTTGATTTATTGAATTTTTTCTCGTGAGCACAAAGTTTCTGTTTTCCAGCAGAATCAAATTAACTCATATCATAGGTTATCCTATAGGTTCTACTTGGCACAAACACTAAATAAAACAAGAAAACACATATAAACAGAAAGTAGATGCAAAATTTATTACTAAACAGGAACAAAAACAAAGAATACAAATAAAATTGGGTTGCCTCCCAACTAGCGCTATTGTTTAACGCCCCAAGCTAGGCATAAAAGCAAGGATAGATATAACTAGTGCCATCTTTGGCACTTGGTTCATAAGTAGCTCGTATGATAGATTCATAAGGTAATTTGATTTTCTTTCTTGGAAAGTGTTCCATGCCTTTCCTTAATGGAAATTGGAATCTAATATTCCCTTCTTTCATATCAATAATCGCGCCAATCGTTCTAAGGAAAGGTCTACCAAGAATAATAGGACAAGAAAGATTGCAATCTATATCAAGGACGATAAAATCTATGGGCACCAAATTTCTATTTGAAACAATGAAAACATCATTGATCCTTCCCATTGGCTTTTTAATGGTGGAATCCGCAAGGTGCAAATTCAAAGAGCAATCATCAAGATCATGGAAGGCTAGAATATCACATAAAGTTTTCGGAATCGTGGAAACACTAACACCCAAATCACATAAAGCAAAACACTCATAATCTTTAATTTTAATCTTCTTAGTAGGTTCCCACTCATCATTAAGTTTTCTAGGTATAGAAACTTCCAAATTAAGTTTTTCATCAAAAGATTGCATCAAGGCATCATTAATATGTTTGGTAAAGGCTTTATTTTGACTATAAGCATGAGGAGAATTAACAACGGATTGAAACAAGGAAATACAACTTTCCAAAGAACAATTATCATAATTAAATTCCTTGAAATCCAAGATAGTGGGTTCAATGCTATTTAAGGTCTTGACCTCACCAATCCCACTTTTACCAAATTTAGTATCAAGATCTAAAAACTCCAAATTATCGGAACACTTTTTAACCAAAGTTGATTCACTTCCAGTACTATTATAAAGATTATATTGCAAAACAAAGATCTAATAGGGGACACGTCAATAATTTTAAAATCTTCATCATTATTTTCATGGAAACTAGAAGAACGCGCTTTAACAAAGCAATCTTTCTTAGCAAGCAATCTAGCGGTTCTTTCTTTGCACTCGTCAATGGAACTTTTCATAGCTTTGAGAGACTCATTGATATCATGCTTAGGAGGAGTAGATCTAAGTTTCAAAGAATCAACATCAAGCGAAACTCTATCAACGTTCCTAGCCAAATCATCAACTTTAAGCAATTTTTCTTCAAGCAAGGCATTAAAATTCTTTTGAGAAATCATAAATTATTTCACACTATTTTCAAAATCAGATGGCATCTTATTAAAATTACCATAAGAATTATTGTAGGAATTTCCATAATTATTAGAGGAATTACTAGGGAACGGTCTAGGATTAAAGTTTCCTCTATAAGCATTGTTACCAAAATTATTCCTACCAACAAAATTCACATCCATAGATTCATTATTATTCTCAATCAAGGTAGATAAAGGCATATCATTGGGATCAATAGAAGCACTCTTAGTAGCAAACAATCTCATAAGTTCATCCATCTTTCCACTCAACACATTAATTTCTTCTATAGCATGCACTTTTTTACTAGTAGATCGTTCGGTGTGCCATTGAGAATAATTAGCCATAATATTATCAAGAAGTTTTGTAGCATCTCCTAAAGTGATTTCCATAAACATGCCTCCCGCGGCTGAAGCTAAAAGATTTCTAGAAGCAAATTTCAATCCGGCATAAAATTATTGTATGATCATCCATAAATTCAAACCATGAGTAGGGCAATTGCGAATTATCAATTTCATTCTTTCCCAAGATTGGGCAACATGCTCATGATCAAGTTGTTTAAAATTCATAATATCATTCCTAAGCGAGATGATTTTAGCGGGAGGAAAATACTTAGAGATAAAAGCATCTTTGCACTTGTTCCAAGAATCAATACTATTTTTAGGCAAAGACGAAAACCAAACTTTAGCACGATCTCTAATTGAAAATGGAAATAACTTCAATTTAACAATATCATTATCCGTATCTTTTTTCTTTTGCATCTCACACAAATCAACAAAGTTGTTTAGATGGGTAGCGACATCTTCACTAGGAAGGCCGGAGAATTGATCTTTCATAACAAGATTCAGCAAAGCAGCATTGATTTCACAAGACTCAACATCATTAAGAGGAGCAATCGGAGTACTAAGGAAATCATTATTATTGGTATTGGAGAAATCACACAATTTGGTATTATCTTGCGCCATGGCGACAAGTAATCCAACACACAAGCAAACAGAAAAAGGGCAAGCGAAAGAGAGGGAGAAAAAGGCAAGCAGAAAAGAGAGGAGATTGGGAAAGAGAGGGCGAATAAAATGGCAAGGGTGAAGTGGGGGAGAGGAAAATGAGAGGCAAATGGCAAATAATGTAAATGCGTGGGAGATGAGTTTGTGATGGGTACTTGGTATGTCTTGACTTGAGCGAAGACCTCCCGGGCAATGGCGCCAGAAATCCTTCTTGATACGTCTTGAGCTTGCGTTGGTTTTCCTTGAAGAGGAAAGGGTGATGCAGCATAGTAACGTAAGTATTTCCCTCAGTTTTTAAGAACCAAGGTATCAATCCAGTAGGAGGCTCCTCACAAGTCCCACGAACCTACACAAACAAACAAAGAACTCACAACCAACGCGATAAAGGGGTTGTCAATCCCTTCACGGCCACTTGCGAAAGTGAGATCTGATAGAGATAATATGATAAGATAAATATATTTTTAGTATTTTTTTGATATAGATTGGAAAAGTAAAAAATGCAAATAAAGGTAGATTGAAAGCGTATATGATAAAAGATAGACCCGGGGGCCATAGGTTTCACTAGAGGCTTCTCTCAAGATAGCATAAGTATTACGGTGGGTGAACAAATTACTGTCGAGCAATTGATAGAAAAGCGAATAATTATGAGATTATCTAGGCATGATCATGTATATAGGCATCACGTCTGTGACAAGTAGACCGACTCCTGCCTGCATCTACTACTATTACTCCACACATCGACCGCTATCCAGCATGCATCTAGAGTATTAAGTTCATAAGAACAGAGTAACGCATTAAGAAAGATGACATGATGTAGAGGGATAAACTCATGCAATATGATATAAACCCCATCTTTTTATCCTCGATGGCAACAATACAATACGTGCCTTGCTGCCCCTGTTGTCACTGGGAAAGGACACCGCAAGATTGAACCCAAAGCTAAGCACTTCTCCTATGGCAAGAAAGATCAATCTAGTAGGCCAAACCAAACCGATAATTCGAAGAGACTTGCAAAGATAACTCAACCACACATAAAAGAATTCAGAGGAGATTCAAATATTTCTCATAGATAGACTTGATCATAAATCCACAATTCATCGGATCTCGACAAACACACCGCAAAAAGAGTTACATCGAATAGATCTCCACAAGAGAGAGGAGAACATGGTATTGAGATCCAAAAAGAGAGAAGAAGCCATCTAGCTAATAACTATGGACCCGAAGGTCTGAGGTAAACTAGTCACAACTCATCGGAAGGGCTATGGTGTTGATGTAGAAGCCCTCCATGGTGGATTCCCCCTCCGGCAGAACGCCGGCGACGGCTGCAAGATGGGATCTCGCAGATACAGAAGGTTACAATGGAGGAAATATTTCTTCGGTGGCTCTCTTGATGGTTTCGGGGTATATGGGTATATATAGGAGGAAGAAGTACGTCGATGGACGCCCGAGGGGCCCACGAGACAGGGGGCTCCCTCCACCCTTGTGGCGTCCTTGATTGCTTCTTGACTTGCACTCCAAGTCCTCTGGATCACGTTCGTTCCAAAAATCACGCTCCCGAAGGTTTCATTCCATTTGGACTCCGTTTGATATTCCTTTTCTTCGATATACTGAAATAGGCAAAAAAACAGCAATACGGGTTGGGCCTCCAGTTAGTAGGTTAGTCCCAAAAATGATATAAAAGTGTAATGTAAAGCCCATAAACATCCAAAACAGGTAATATAATAGCATGGAACAATCAAAAAATCATAGATACGTTGGAGACGTATCATAGAGGATGCGCACAGAAGAAGCAGAGGAGGAGATGGACGCAGGGGAAGCAGGTGCCTCGCCCGTAGCAGCAGAGGTCGCGCGGGTCCTGGCTTGGTCGAGGATGGCCGAGGCGTTGAGGTCGCAGCCTTGAGCGATCAGCTTAAGCTTGCTCGTGGTGAGGGGCGTCGGGGTCGCAATCAAAGGCAGCTCCAGGAGGCCGGCCACAGCTCACGCCTTGGCCCTGGTCTTCTTGCGGCGATAGGAGGAGCCCGGACACCGAGAGGGGCCGCTGTTGGAGCTAGAGCCAGACTCCTTCGCCTTACGCTGGCGGCACGCTCCATTAGGCTCACCCGAACTCCGTCATTGGCCATCTGGATATGCGGGCTACACCGCGGGGACGAGGCGGCAGGCGCCGCCACAATCACTTGAGTAGCCACAGGACTGGGGGAGATCCCGTCGTCTTCCACCAAAGGTTGGTCCGATGCATGCAGATCCACACTGAGATCCAGCGTGGCTGCAAGGCCTAGTGGGTCGGCTGCAGATCCAAGAGGGGGAGGAAGGAGCTGCAACACGGCCTTGGAGGCGATGAAGTCGGTAGCAGCGGGCTCGCGCGGTGGATCGCAGCAGTGATACATCTCCGACGTATCTATAATTTTTGATTATTCCATGCTGTTTTATTATCAATCTCGGATGTTTTATAATCATTATATAGTCATTTTATATCATTTTTTGGTACTAACCTATTGACATAGTGCCAAGTGCTAGTTGCTGTTTTCTGCATGTTTTTCACATCGCAGGAAATAAATATCAGATGGAGTCCAAATGCCACGCCAATTTACGATGATTTTTTATGAGCCAGAAGGAACACAACGGGCCCTGGTAGTACCTGGGGGGAGTCCTGAGGAGGGGACAACCTACCAGGGCGCGCCAGGAGGCGCAGGCGCGCCCTGGTGGGTTGTGCCCACCTCAGGTTCCCCTGGACCGACTCTTTGCTCTATAAATACCCCAATATTCCAGAAACCCTAGAGGAGTCGACAAAATTTTCATCCAGCCGGCGCAGAGTCTAGAACCAAGAGATCCAATCTAGACACCATTACGGAGGGGTTCACCACTTCCATTGGTGCCTCTCCGATGATGCCTGAGTAGTTCTTTGTAGACCTTCGAGTCCGTAGTTAGTAGCTAGATGGCTTCCTCTCTCTCTCTCTCTCTCTCTCTCTCTCTTGATTATCAATACAATGGTCTCTTGGAGATCCATATGATGTAAGTCTTTTAGCGGTGTGTTTGTTGAGTTTTGATGAACTTCGAGTTTATGATCAATTATATCTTTTTATATCCATGAAAGTTATTTGAGTTCTTTGATCTCTTATATGTGTGTTCTCTTATAGCCTCGTATTTCTTCTCCGATATTTGGGTTTTGTTTGGCCAACTTGATCTATTTATCTTGCAATGGGAAGAGGTGCCCGGTAGTGGGTTCGATCTTACAGTGCTTGATCCCAGTGACAGAAAGGGAACCGATACGTATGTATCGTTGCTACTAAGGATAAAAAGATGGGATCCATATCTGCCGCAATAGATAAACGGAACTTGTCTACATCATGTAATCGTTCTTATTGCATTACTCCGTTTTCTCATGAACTTAATACACTGGATGCATGCTGGATAGCGGTTGATGTGTGGAGTAATAGTAGTAGATGTAGGCAGAAGTCGGTATACTAATCTTGGACGTGATGCCTATGTAATGATCATTGCCTGGAAATCGTCATGATTATTTGTAGTTCTATCAAATGTTCAACAGTAATTTGTTCACCCACGGTTTGCTATTTTTCTCGAGAGAAGCCACTAGTGAAACCTACGGCCCCCGGGTCTTATTTCTCATATATTTGCCTTGTGATCTACTTTTTTCTTGCATTTATTTTCAGATCTATTAAACCAAAAAAATACAAAAATACCTTCCTGCAATTTATTTGTTCCGTGATCTATTTATCCCATTACAAATTTACCTCACGTCCTTTGCCTATCTTGAGGCGTCGTACCCCAAAAGGGATTGACAACCCCTTTAACACGTCGGGTTGCGAGGTGTTGTTCTTTGTGTGCAGGGGCTGTTTACGTTGTGTTGCTTGGTTCTCCTACTGGTTCGATAACCTTGGTTTCATATCCGAGGGAAATACCTACCACCGCTCTACTGCATCATCGATGTAGCTTCAAGCGACATCAGGCAGCTGCAGAAGACGGTAGCCACGTGAGGGGGAGCATCGCGCAAGCACCATGAATGAGGTCAGTGGCGACCACAGGAGAAGGCTGGTCTGTGGGGAGGATCCCAGGCTCAGCCCTAGGAATATAGTGGAGAGGCCGGGTGCAGATGTCCCTGGTAGTAAGAATTTGATGGGCTTGAAGGCGTGCCTGGGCTGGAAACTGGGCCGCGGGAGGGAGGGTGTTGGCATCTTTGAAGGAAAGCAGTGGGCCAGCCGTTGGGAGGGTGCTGGCAGGCACATTGGGTATGGGCGGGTATCTGGCCTCAACAGAAGGAAGCAAAGGCAGAGTGCGTGTGCAGAGCCCACCGCCCACCTCCTTGGGCCAGAATTTGAAAAGCAGGGAACGACAGCTTTCCCGCGCCAGCTCCTCTGTGAGGTAATTGAAGCAAGGGAAAAAACCATCACTCGCTCTGCTTCTCCTTCATGTTGGTTATAGGTTATAGGTAATTGAAGCAAGGGAAAAAACCATCACTCGCTCTACCTATAACCTATAACCAATTTATAAAACATCTTGCAAGCCATGCAAATTTTTATTGACATGTTTTATAAATTGGTTATAGGTAGTTGCAATTTTCAGTGACGTGTTCTAAAGATATTTGGATTGCACTCTTGCTGCTTATTGATTTTAAGTTTATAGTAATGTCCACCCATCATGTTAAATCAATTTCTCTGGTGCTAAATCAATCCCAAATAAATGTCACCAATGTGTAAAAAACAATCTGATAATGTTCTTCTAAGTTTTTTCTACATATGATTGTTATCCCCATTTGTAAACTGTTGACATTTCTGTCCTATTACAGTGCCCTATTACATGTACAGCAGAAGACTTCTCTTTTTGATTGAATCTGGATCTAAAGAAGCATGTAGAGGAATCTGGTGGTCCACCTTGCAGCTACCAATGGGCTACCCGATTTTATCCATGTGTTGGACTTGATGATATTTGATGATTTGAACCTTGCACCGGCAGGGTTTCCACAACACTATGTATGATCTAAACAATGGTTGAAAATATTTATTGGAGCATTTGTTTCAAACAAAAAATGTTGTGTTGAAAGATATTTGTAATATTTTAGTGTGTGATATATTTTAGATAGTACTACTTCAATATTGTGTGCTTGACTTTTATTGCAGTTAACAAAATATTTAAAAATTTAGCAAAAATGTACAACATCCAATAATAAAACGTAGTTATTAGCATTTTTAATGGTTATTAAAATTAATATTTGTCAAGACGTGTGCTTCACGTGCACGTTTACTAGTTGTACCAAACAGCGGAGGGCAAATCCTTCACATTGATGCATTGTTGGATGAAGCTCAAGGGGCATACCGTCTGGATGAACGCCGTCGTCTAGGATAGTGACTCAAATATGGTTGAATTTGGGATCGATGAATTTGAATAACTTGGTGAACATCCGGTCATAACAAATAAAATATTTATATTTAAACTATTGTACTCGAATTTTTGCATGATATTTTGATGATTTTTCTATTTATATAATTATTTTTAGTGCTTCGGACATAGCAAAAAAAGGTGACCATTTGATGCATAGGGTTGAATGGCCGCCCCCCACTATCCGATGTCCGCGAACGCGTCCATGGAAATTTTGTGTCTCCGATTTGATGGTATATATTGGAGTTTCCCTAACCCGTTATTACTTTCCATGCTGAATTTCTGATGCACAATGCCACCGGCCTCACCCTCTATGTAACTATGGATGCAAGAGAAGTCTAGCCCCCCAGCCTTCAGTGGGCTCGCCTACGAGATCGGTCC
>NC_041391.1:693897357-693902806 GCF_002162155.2 Triticum dicoccoides
GCTGCTCGGGCGGAACCCTACCCCCACCACCGTCGGACTCCTAACCCCTCCCTCCCCTCCCCTCCGTCGCTGTTGGAGGAGGCCGTCGGGCAAAGCCACCGGCGGCTGATGGCGGCGGCAGAGGCTCCCTTCCCTCGCGCGTTCTTTTGGGTGAGGCGGGTCACCCGGGGCGCAGGGGCCCTCCTCCCCGATCTGAGCCGTCGTCATGGTGGCGCGGCCGATCTGAGGCTGCCGACGGCACCTTGGCGGCATGATGATGGGAGGAAGCAGCAAAGCGGCGGGCTTCATGGAAAATCCGATGGTGCCGACTGCTCGGTGGGCGTGCTTGGTCATGGCGGCGTAGGTCGCAGTGGCCGGTGGCTTGGCCGGTTGGTGGCGGCAGAACATGGCCGGTGGCAGCGGCGATGTTCTGTCTGGATCCCTGGGCCGCGGCCCTGGAGGGTGGCGGCTTGTGAAGCTAGGGCTTCCCGTGGGGGCACTACAAGAAATATGTCAACTAGTGACCTTCTGTCAGTGACCCTGGAAGAATTGGTCATAGATCTATGACCATTTGAGACCAATTGGTCAAAAGATGTCCGGGGGGCTCCAAACCCTAAACCATTGCGACCATTTTGGTCAGAAAGGTCGTAATTTCCTTACACGAAATGGCCACAAAGCAAACAGTGCAGGTCCGCTGCCTTATTTCTAGTTGTTAACGACCAATATAGATGGTCATAGCCTTGTAGATTGTGGTGGGTTGTGATGACTAGGCGCCATCTCATTAGTTTTGCCTATGTGTCATGTCCATGTGTCAATTTTTGCACTAGGTTGTGAAGCAACCTATATTTTTGTTATTCCAAAAATTCCCAAAAAATTCTCATAAAATGCTTGGATCATATCTTCATCAAATATGTCAAAAACCTTCCTTGCCTAGTTCAAAAATACCTCAACAATATTCATTTTCCTATCCTGTTCAAAGTAGCACTTTGTGAAGGAAGTGTTATTTATATATTCTTGATTTCCCTAAAAATTTGTGAAGACGGTCTTCTTAGTAACTGATCATCCTCAGCCAAAACTCACGCCCATTAACCATGTGCATTTCCCGTACCGCAAATCAAACACTTGGCTGCTTATTCATGTTTGAGCATCGATCGGTCTCCTCGTGAGAATCTTATGTTGTGATTTTCTTCCTAGCACCTAACTCGGGAGTGCCCAACCCACTAGACATGCCTAGGCCGCCCAGAACACATGGCAATGCCACGGTCACGCGATGACCACGTGGCGGGCATGCGAGCTTACGCGCCCTAGAGTTGGGGCCCTCGGCAACCGTCCAAACCTCAATGTCTCGCCATAAAACCATGTATTTCTGATTAAATAGATACTTATTTACCTAGAAATGATTTTTGGAAAAAATAAAGAGCAAACGATGAGGCACCTGCAGTTCAAATTTGACCCGCTTCCAGCTGAATCGACGGGAATTTTTCTTTTTCACCAGAGATGGATCAAAACTTTTTACACCCAACCATTTTGTCAATTGTGCATTAAATATGGCCTAGTATTTTATGAAATTTATTAGGTCCAATTTTGCAACAAATATATGGTAGGTCCTTCACGAAAAAAACTCATTTCGGGCACTCGGAAAATGGAAAATGTATTTTCCGTGAAAAGAAAATGAAAAGTCTCGTAGGCAACATTGTTTGGAATTACAAAATGCACCCTTGTGCACAATATGAGATCATTTGAACAAACTATACCATGAATGTGGCCATAAGATTGATCATTTGGCTTGAAAGCCATGAATCTTCACACATGATAGCACATTTCTGAGAACACTTTTTGAAAATAATTACCATATTACAAGATTATTATTTTTCCTGGAAACTGGTCACATATAATGACATAATGCGAAGGTTTTCCAATTTTTTGATTTTTTTTTGAATTTTTTATGCCCGTTTCAAAATGTGGTCAAAACGGCGGGCTTGACCGTTCCTAGCTAGTGGTCGAATCTTGGAAAACTTTTGATGTTTCTCTGATTAAATAGATACTTATGTACCTAGAAATTATTTTTGGAAAAAATAAATAGCAAACTATGAGGCAGTTGCAGTTCAAATTTGACCCATTTCCAACTGAATCGGCGGGAATTTGTCTTTTTCACCAGAGGTGGATCAACATTTTTTACACCCAACCATTCGGTCAATTGTGCATTAAATATGGCCTAGTATTTTACAAAATTGAGTAGGTCCAATTTTGCAAGAAATATATGGTAGGGACTTCACAAAAAAACTCATTTTGGGCACTCGAAAAAATGGAAAATGAATATTCCGTGAAAAGAAAATGAAAATTTCCTTAGGCAACATTGTTTTTCATTCCAAGATGCATCCTTGTGCACGATATGTGGTCATTTGAACAAACTATGGCATGAATGTGGCCATAAGATTGATCATTTGGCTTGAAAGCCATGAATCTTCACACATGATAGCTCATTTCTGAGAACACTTTTTAAAAATAATTACCGTATTACAAGTTTATTATTTTCCTGGAAACTTGGTCACATATAAGGACACAATGCGAAGGTTTTCCAATTTTTTGATTTTTTTTTGAATTTTTTATGCCCGTTTCAAAATGCGGTCAAAACGGCGGGCTTGACCATTCCTAGCTAGTGGTTGAATCTTGGAATTTATTTGGTGTTTCTATGATTAAATAGATACTTATGTACCTAGAAATGATTTTTGGAGAAAATAAATAGCAAACTATGAGGCAGCTGCAGTTCAAATTTGACCCGTTTCCAACTAAATCGACGACAATTTGTCTTTTTCGCTAGAGGTGGATCAAAACTTTTTACACCCAACCATTTTGTCAATTATGCATTCAACATGGCCTAGTAATTTATAAAATTGATTTGGTCCATTTTTGCAACAATTATTTGGTAGTTCCTTCACAAAAAACCCTCCTTTTGGGCACTCGAAAAATGGAAAATGAATTTTCCGTGCAAAGAAAATGAAAACTTCCTTAGGCGACATTGTTTGTCATTCCAAGATGCACCCTTGTGCACAATATGAGATCATTTGAACAAACTATGCCATGAATATGGCCGTAAGATTGATCATTTGGCTTGAAAGCCATCAATCTTTACGTATGATAGCTCATTTCTGACAACACTTTTTTAAAATAATTACCTTATTACAATTTTATTATTTTTCCTGGAAACTTGGTCATATATAATGACACAATGCGAAGGTTTTCCATTTTTTTGTTTTTTTTGATTTTTTTATGCCCGTTTCAAAATGCGGTCAAAACAGCGGGCTTGACCGTTCCTAGCTAGTGGTTGAATCTTGGATTTTTTTTGCTGTTTCTATGATTAAATTGATACTTATGTACCTAGAAATTATTTTTGCAAAAAATAAATAGCAAACTATGAGGTAGCTACAGTTCAAATTTGACCCGTTTCCACCTGAATCGACGATAATTTGTCTTTTTCACCATAGGTGGATCAAAACTTTTTACACCCAACCATTTTGTCAATTGTGCATTAAACATGGCCTAGTATTTTATAAAATTGATTTGGTCCATTTTTGCAACAATTATTTGGTAGTTCCTTCACAAAAAACCTCCTTTTGGGCACTCAGAAATTGGAAAATGAATTTTCTGTGCAAAGAAAATGAAAACTTCCTTAGGCAACATTGTTTGGAATTCCAAGATGCACCCTTGTGCACAATATGAGATCATTTGAACAAACTATGCCATGAATGTGGCCATAAGATTGATCATTTGGCTTGAAAGCCATGAATCTTCACGCATGATAGCTCATTTCTAAGAACACTTTTTAAAAATAATTACCGTATTACAAGTTTATTATTATTCCAGGAAACTTGGTCACATATAATGACACAATGCGAAGGTTTTCCAATTTTTTTGATTTTTTTTGAATTTTTTATGCCCGTTTCAAAATGTGGTCAAAACGGCAGGCTTGACCGTTCCTAGCTAGTGGTTGAATCTTGGAGTTTTTTTGGTGTTTCTCTGATCAAATAGATACTTATGTACCTAGAAATGATTTTTGGAAAAAATAAAGAGCAAACTACGAGGTAGCTACAATTCAAATTTGACCTGCTTCCAACTGAATCTGTGGAAATTTGTCTTTTTCACGAGAGGTGGATCAAAACTTTTTTCACCCAACCATTTGGTCAATTGTGCATTACACATGGCCTAGTTTTTTATAAAATTGATTTGATCCATTTTTGCAACAATTATTTGGTAGGTCCTTCACAAAAAAACCTCCTTTTGGGCACTCGAAAAATGGAAAATGAATTTTCCATGCAAAGAAAATGAAAACTTCCTTAGGAAACATTGTTTGGAATTCCAAGATGCACCCTTGTGCACAATATGAGATCATTTGAACAAACTATGCCATGAATGTGGCCATAAGATTGATCATTTGGCTTGAAAACCATGAATCTTCATGCATGATAGCTCATATCTGAGAACTCTTTTTTAAAATAATTACCGTATTACAAGTTTATTATTTTTCGTGGAAACTTGGTCACATATAATGACACAATGCGAAGGTTTTCCAATTTTTTGATTTTTTTTGAATTTTTTATGCCCGTTTCAAAATGCGGTCAAAACGGTGGGCTTGACCATTCCTAGCTAGTTGTTGAATCTTGGAATTTTTTTGGTGTTTCTTTGATTAAATAGATACTTATGTACCTAGAAATGATTTTTGGAAAAAATAAAGAGCAAACTACGAGGTAGCTACAGTTCAAATTTGACCCGCTTCCAACTGAATCGGTGGAAATTTGTCTTTTTCACGAGAGGTGGATCAAAACTTTTTTCACCCAACCATTTGGTCAATTGTGAATTAAATATGGCCTAGTATTTTATAAAAATGATTTGCTCCAATTTTGCAACAATTATTTGGTACGTCCTTAACAAAAAAACCTCATTTGGGGCACTCGAAAAATGGAAAATGATTTTTTGTGCAAAGAATATAAAAAATCCCTTTGTCGATACTGTTTACTATTCCAAGATGTAAACTTTTGCATAGTATAAAGAACTCGTTTTGAACAAATATAAAGAATATCATTTGAACAAATATTTGGTAGGTCTTTTACAAAAAAGAACTCATTTTGAACACTAAAAAATGGAAAATGATTTTTTTCGTGACCTATTTAAAAGGTCATAAAGTCTTCAAATTGTTTGTTGCGTTCTGATTGGTCTATAGGCATATCACGCGAATCATGCATCCGACACCGTCGGATGCTCCAAGATCCAACGGCGGACCTCATCCCCTCACCCTCTCACCCACATAGCCCTCTCACCCCCTCACCCACGCAGCCCCCACTCCCCACCATTGCAACCCTAGCCCCCACGCCCCCACTCTCCCGCACCCGCACCCGCTCACCAAACCCTAGCCGCCGCCGCCGCCGCCCCCGCATAATGGCCATCGACAGCGAGGAGCCCGAATCCCCATGCC